>NW_015171503.1:3398750-3439909 GCF_001447785.1 Gekko japonicus | reverse complement strand
AAGAAATGACTACTTTGAAAAGTGCAGGTTCCTGCTACGAAAATGAGTTTCATAGTCATGTTAAAAAAAAAAACCCTTTTCTGGAGCATATGAAATATGAAAGACTGGAATTCATGAAGTTAGTTCAATATACAATCTAACACCAAATTTTCCAAGAGTACTTACTAAGCAATGCAAGTAAATGTCCCTGAGTGCAATGACCGAATGGTATAGGTCAATACTTCAATGGGATATGAGCAGTAACTAGGCACAGGATTGCAGCCAGAAGTAAACTGATTGTGCCTCCTTTTTTCAGACATGCCTGCATAGATCTACATTTGCATACACATATACTCAGTCCCAGAAAAATGCATTAGATCCAACTTAAAGCATATATGCAACACTTAATAACAGCTAAGGATGTCTTCTTACCTGGTCTGCGGTTAGCTATTTCCCATTTGAGAACAGCAAATCCAGTTATAAGAGAAAGCCAAAGAGGGAATTGCCTGTATCCCATCCAGCTTGGGTTAAATCCCCCAAAATTGTTCCCTCTCCTTGCCCATCTCCTTTGTTTTCCACACAGCTCTCCAGAATTTCCCCTGCTCTTGGTCTTTCTCCAACTTTCCTTCACTGGTTTTTCTACCTGCTTCTCCACTCCTCTTTGTTTCGACACTTTCCTGATTTTGACATTTTTTTTTTCTGTGTGGAGTTCTGATCCTTGGATTTGCAGCTTTTGCCACAGACTCTTGGAATGATGCTTCTTTTTCAGCTTCTCCTCTGTCTCCTCTTTTTCCTCCTCCACCTATTTTACACTCCTGCTGCTTCTTTTACTCTTTTCCTCCTCCACGGTCTCTCTTTTTCTCTCTCCCTTTCCTTCTTCCTCTCGTCTCCTGTTCTCTGATTACCGTGCAGTCTGTAGCTAAGAAGTCAGTAACTCCACTAGAATCCAACAGCCTTCCACTACTTTAACCCATCCTCGCATGTGATCTCAGAACCATGGATACACGCTGCAGATGCAGCAACGGGGAGAGACACAGAAGCAACCCAAAGCAATGGAAACATTAACAGGAAAATGTGTGGCTGGTACTGCAGTGCCCCAGACATCTTTGTGTGGAGTGTTGTGGCCTGAGGAGGTTTGTCATCCGTTCCAGAAAATGTATACACCCACTTCCAGAGTTTTATTTGCTTCCTAACTGTTGCACCCCAAGTCAGTTTCAGGGAAGTCCTCAAATCCTACCGCTTGTCAGGGATGCTCTAGGCTGATCCTGCATTGAGCAGGGGGTTCGACTAGATGGCCTGTGTGGTCACTCCTTACTCTGTGATTCTATGATTCTATTCTATACACTTCCAGAACCTTCTCCATCTGTGCCTTTTTTGTGACATCATTCTATAGGACCAAGCCAAGATACTTTGGTGCCTGAAGCAGAAAACTCACATGGGTATGTCCTCTCTTGCTGTTAAACTTGGGGCACAGGAAGTCCTCTGTTGCAAACCTAATTGAAAACAAGTGGAACATAAGACAATAACATAAGAGCCCTGTTGGATCAGACCACTGGTCCATCCAGTCTAGCATCCTGATTCAGATTTGCCAACCAGTTGACCTGGAGGATTAACACACAGAACATACAGTCACCTGATGCCGCCTCCTAATTTGGAGGTTTCCTGTCTTTTAGTTACTGTGTCTATTAGCCCTTGTCAGACATTGGGGGGGGGGGGCGCTGTTCAAGAGCCTCATTGGCTGGCTGCCAAAATTTGCTGCCTCAAGTGAATATCTCATCTTGGCTCATAATAGGGACACTTCTGTTGTTCCATGGCTTCCTGAGAAACTGATGGTAAAGTCACAAAACTAAAGTGGCCTGCTGACAGTATGGATCCATGCAGAACTTGGCACATGCTGAAGTGGGTGCATGTGAGCACCTCAGGTCATGACTGTTTATTGCTCCACAACAAAGCTGACAAAACTGAGTCAGCAGTACAGAAAATGTGGGCTGGATGGCAAACTGGGTGCACCAGTGCATGGATCTGCCCACGCTCTCAGTGAGTCAATTTGTTAATTCTAACATAGCCCCAATAATTTATGATGGTGATACTGCTACGCAGTCACATGCAATGTATCACACCTGTGTACCCATGCCTACTTCCTTCTGCTATGGAACTGTGGTAAGCTGGCCTAGTGGTTGGAGGCCTCCACACAATTGGTTCCCAATGATCCTGTGGGGATTTTTTAAAAGCAGCAGCTAACCAGGAAGCAGCTGTTTGGTCTTGTCCTCAGCCTAGGTAGTTTAGTTCATACCAAAGCTGTATGATTGGGGGGGGGGTGCATACTCTTTTGATACTGGTATTGAGTTTAATACAGTGAGTTACTTTATACTAACTGGTCCTTAACCTATTACCTCTCCGCTGTGAGAAAATAAAGTGGTAGAAAAAAGAAGCAGATTTTAATTTAAAGTAAGCATTCCTTCCTCCCCCACCCCCACCCAGCAGTTCTCAGTCAAAATCAAGATGACATTCCAGAGAAACTGGGAAGTCCCCTTGCTCTGGGGTGAAGGATGAGAATAAAATGACAACTTCCTGATAAGGAAGTTTTTTTCTTCCTTTTTCTGCAGAGACAAGAAGTCTTGGCTTGAGCTCCCTGAAGCTGTCCACAGAACAACTGAGGACATTTCTGCACAAGTGCAAACCACCACATCGACGTTCTTAAATAATAAAAGTTTGCAACACCTTCCGCACAACTTTTTGCCTCCCCAGCAGAATTTAGTGCCCTGTTACCCCCCCCCCCATTTTCTGAATTTACTTTTTCTGCGATTTCCCCCCCTTTGGATCTGAACTCACAGTTTTCCAGTGAGGAATTCCTGATTCCGAATTTTGTTTCCCACTGCCCTTTTGTGTCATCAGTGCCCCCTCCGTCCGGCCCACCTTAGGTTGTCCCCTGAGCAATCCACTAATTTTTAAGCGTAATGTTGATTGCGTTACGTTGTGAATTTTTTTCCATTATAATATAGCAGCATTATAATGTTGGGACAAAATGGTGGCACCTTTAAGACCAACAAAGGTTTATTCAAGGTATGAGCTTTTGTGTGCATGCACACTTCTTCAGATACATTTATTTATTTATTTATTTAATTACTTTCAATTTATATCCCGCCTATCCCGGGGCAGAATGTTATGATGTTATAACATTACAGCATATGCAAAAAAGAGAGGTTCTGTACATGACGACACACTTAGCATGCTTCATAATTATTGAATAACACTGTTATGAATTGGTGCATTCGGTTAGATGATCACCAGCCATTTTCTTAGCTGGCGACTAAGGAGGAGCAGGGGACCTTGGAAATGGTAGCAACCATGCTGTTCCCCATGATACATCCAGCATTTGTTCTACAGTGTTATGGTGTTACAGCACTACTGCATATGCACAAAAAAGGAGGTTCTGTCACTGACAAAGTACATGACAACACATTTAGAGTGCTTGATAATTACTGAATAACAGTGTTATGAATTGGTGTATCCAGTTCAATGATTGGGAACAGAATACTATTTTTATTGGGATTTTGTGGAATCTTCACTGTCCATTTCCTTAGTTGGCGACTAAGGAGGAGCGGGGGACCTTTGAAATGGTGGCAACCATGCTGTACCCCACGATACATCCAGCTTTTTTTTTTACAATGTTATGATGTTATAACACTACTGCATATGCAAAAAAAGGAGGTTCCATCGCTGATGAAGTACATGATGACGCATTTCACATGCTCATAATTACTGAATAATACTGTTATGAATTGGTGTATCCAGTTCGATGATCACAGCCATTTCCTTAGTTGGGGACTAAAGAGGAGCGGGGGAACTTTGAAATGGCGGCAACCATGCTGTACCCCATGACATATCCAGCTTTTTTTTTTACAATGTTATGTTATAATTATAACGTTACTGCACATGCACAAAAAAGGAGGTTCCATCACTGATGAAGTACATGACGACACACCCACACAACCCCTTTTCAAAGGAAGTGCAGAACACACAGGGAGGGTCGGATCCAAATTCAAGAAAAAAATCCCCGAAATAAATGCCCTTTTGCAGAAGGGGTGCCGCAAAGTCGGAGCATCAGCTGGGGATTCAACTCACCAGGAAAGAGCAGCAACACTGAGGTGCAGAAAATGTCAGAGAGACAGAGAGGCTGTTACCGCTGGAAAAGGGGAGAGGACAAATGAAAAGCAGGAAATGCAGAGTTTCAAGTCTGAATCAGTCTCCAAGCCATTATCCTCAAATGCCAGGGAGCCACAATGAGTTCCACTCTCTCCTGTAAGAGGTGGTAAGCCGTCTCAGATCACGTTAAGCATTACCTTTACCCTCACCTACATATGCTCATGATCTATTTGGTTCCTAATTGGAATTTGGTATAGTGATTAGAGTGTCCGACTACAAGTGGCACACTCAGGTTCAAATCCCTACATGTCATGAAGCCTAGCGTGTGATCTTTGTCCAAACACTCTCACCCAACCTACCACACATGATTATTGTGAGAATAAAATGAGGGGAAAAAAATGTACTGAAGTCTGAGTCTTTAGTCCAAAATTGCATAACACTCATTTCTCGGAAGACTATGCTCCTTGTAGCTCTTCACTTGAGGTGCCTCAGAGCTGAATACATTTTCTGTGGTTATGAAGCTACATGTGTTTTGGAAGGGCATCCTGACTTAAAGAGAAGTCAGCCTTCCATACACCACCACAAGAGCCCTCTCTCTCTCTTTAAAACTTTGATCCTAAATATCCCCAAGAAAAGGCATTACGTATTCTCAAAGTCAGGCAGGACCCTAAGTATTAACTGTACCATTGCATTTTGTGGTACTAATGAATATTTGTTTACCTTACCAACATTCTCCAGATAAGAAAATGTTCCTTAAGTGATTTCTGGCTATTTTGTTGAGGAAGCTGCACCTTTCTGTGGCAACATCTGCTTCTTAGAAATTTACAGGGCAATAAGTACAACCTGGTCAGCTGTCCGTACTTTCACTGGGCACTGTAAAGTTGGCACCTGGACTTCTGCTGACGCCACCTTCAGTGGGAAGGTAATAAAGGCCTTAGACAATAGTGTGTGCTCTTTGGGAACCTACCTAGAAACACCTGCTGTTGTTATGTCCCAGTAGTTTCTAGATGCCCCTCCTGCCAGTCCTAAGATTTTCCTCATTTACCTGTAAATCTGTATTCTTGTTATACAGAAGGATATCCTTACTTTAGGCCAACTCTGGTATAGGTGCAGTCTTGCACAGACCAATGCCTTCTGTGAGCACCCCTGGCCACTCTCCTCTTTGGAGGAGGACCTGCCATTGCTCTTTTTCTTTGCTCCTGTCTGCTTGGTGGATAAGCAGACCACAGTGGCTGCATTTTTCAGCCACTGATGCTTGCTTGACTAGGTCAGCAGGTGAGAGAGCAGGAGTTAGAGGTAAACATTTCCAGGGTGCTGGAGCTTTGCCAGTTCCCAGTGAATGCTGACTTCTGCCCTGATCCACCCTTTCATAGTCAAAGTCTCCTTGAAGAGGCTTTTCTTCTTACTTAGATGAGATCTTTTAGGGACACCCTAATGTCTGTTCCTCTAGCCACCACATTTTTTCTGCTGTTTTGTTATTTAACCAATTTCCTGTTTCTTTTTTCAGTCAGTTATGAGATACACACATTTTGGAGCTTTGATGTTCTTTCTTTGATTTTTCTTAAATTTTAAATGGACTGGTTTGGGGAGAAAACCCTTACCTCAGGAGGAAATTGTTATTCTGCTTCTGCATTCTGTTGCAGAGAAAGGAGACTTCCCGGTTGTTTTCAGAATCTACTTCTGTTCCTTATTAGAAAGAAGGCTTAGAGAGCAAAATTTTGGTTTTTCTCTAAGAAAGCAGAGGAACATGAACAGTCCAAGCTAAAGAGAAAGACTTATCTACTGAAAGAAGAAGAAGAGATTGGATTTTTACCCCGCCCTTCACTACACAAAGGAGTCTCAGAGCGGCTTACAAACTCCTTTCCCTTCCCCTCCCCAGAACAGACACCCTGTAAGGTAGGTGGGGTTGAGAGAGCTCTCTCGAGAACTGCCCTTTCAAGGACAGCTCTTGTCAGAACTATGGCTTGCCCAAGGTCATCCAGCAGGTACAAGTGGAGGAGTGGGGAATCAAACCCGGTTCTCCCAGATTAGAGTCCACTCCCTGATTTATAAGGGCTCTTTCATAAATTCCAAAATCAGTGTCCTGCAATGTGAGAAATGTGTGCAGTTTTGTGCACACAGTCCCTTATACTCTGTACAGATAGTGTAGGCACACTATTAAAAAATCCCTGAATCCTTTTCACGTTGCATTTATAGCTTTGTATTGCATTAAATGGACTTTGCAGAGCATTATTCCACCATGCTTCCATCAAAACTGAGCTAGGCTGGGTACTTTCTGTTCTGGTTTAAAAGGGAAAATCCTTCAGAAACATTTATTTCCTTCAGTTTGACCAAAAACATAAACCAAAAGAGCCCAGTTCCTTTTCTGGACAAACTTTTCTGCCATGTTTTTATTCAATAGCTGATCATTTGCAATTGATTCTGTGCTAATGACAGTTCTGCATAAATGAATGGTCCACTCACACATTAAGCCTAGCATTTCAGGTAGCGGTCCTTCAAATGAGTAATGTGGCATGGTATGAACAAGCTATGCAGTGGGTGGGGTGGGGGTTAAAAAGTCGTTAAACACCATAGACAGTTGAATCTATAATTATAGGCAGGATTGCAAGAGAACTAAACTAGAGGTATTATAATGGGTGACATCTCCCCACTCAAGTCTTGGAGCTCACACTTAGCTGCTAAAATTTTGATTCACACAACCACCAGACTAGGGTTGCCAGGTCTCTTCTGACAATCAATGGGGGATGGGGGAACTTACCAGTACAAAAAGACAGGCCCAGGCTACATCACTGTTTTGCATAGGAAGTGGCATCATCATGCCAGTGACTTCTGGGTGATGCTCTGATATGTGGAAAAACTGGCTTCTATTATTTATTATTTATTATGGGTTCCAAATTCAGTTTTAACCTACCTAAGGCCACATAGCACATAGGGGGCGGGGGTTCCTACCAGCACCCAGGCAGCAGGGTTAGCCGATCTTGTTGGCTTCTTTCCAGCGGCCTCGAGTGTCGACTTCTCCGGTGACCTGGAGCAGGTCTCCCCATCGGCGGCTTCCTTCAGCAGGCCATCCTGATGCGGCGTCGTGTCGGCTGCAGCTCTCACCTATGTCCAATCCGCTCCGCCGCGCCAATCACGTCATCATGCCTCTCATGGCTCCGCCTCTTCCGCCGTTCAACGCTGTGCTCGCTGGTCATCTGAGTCATTCGCCGCCATTCCGCCGCTCCGCTGATGCCGCCAGTTCTCCCACTGCCTACTCCACGAGGAGAAGGTGCCCCCTGCCACCTAGGACAGGTACCCATTTTATCTACTTGCAATCTAATGCTTTCGAACTGCTGGGTGGACAGGAGCTGGGACTAGGGCCGGGAGCTCACCCCGGCCACGGTGGGTCTCGAACAGCCATAGTGGCTGTTCGTTGTAGTTACAGCAGCAAGCGTTTTACTGCTTGCGCCACCGCTCCCCTCTACCATAGAGTTTTTGCCCAAATTCCAGAGTGTCACCTGGAAACTGCTGGGGTGATGACATCCTGTGTGATGCCAGTGGTGCTGCCTGGGACTTCCTCTTTCTACTAGTAAATCCTCCTTTTTTGCTGCGGGTTTTGGCTGGGAGGGGCAGATTGGGAACGGGCGCAGCACAATTCCCAGATGTTGCTGTGGGATCGCGCCCGTTTGCTGCGGCCCCGATCCGTCCCTCTCCCGGCCCAAACCGTCTAGTGTGAACAGGGCCTTTGTATCTTCTGGGCTGCATTTACCAGGCACACATCAGAGATAGTGCTGTCTGCATTGTAGGTGAGGGACAAATGCTTTTCACCAGTAGTTGGCAGTGTGCACACTTTTTGATTAAGGCCTTAATAGATGGACTGTCAAAACACACTTCATTTAAAAGACTCCTTTTACTTGCCCAGTTGCTGCTCTTTTTTTAGTCACAGTGAGCTTGTGACATTGGGTAAGGTAACCAGGTGGACAACCCTTCCCACCTCCAACTTTGCTTTACCAGCTGCTTTCTTTATTAAGAAGCATAGAATATTTTAGCACCTATGGATAAACCACCACAGACGGTGGCAGCAGCCGTTGCTAAGGAGACGCTCCCAAAAATAGCCCCATTCCACCAACCTTTCCTGCTGCTAATGTGTTGGGGATGGGGGAGGTGAAGGAACAGAGGAGATCTAGTAGCTTCTCGGAACATGAAAGAAATTGTCTCACCACCAACCTGTCCCAAGCTGGAATTAACAGCTACCCTCCAACTTGACGTATGATTGCAGACAGTCCTTAGAATTAAAGAGCAGGTGGGAATGGCATTTTAAGAGTTCAAACCAACAACAACAAAACTCAAGCAACCAGGGTGCTGAGAGGCATCCCAAGGACAAGCTAAAAAGTAATTGCCTAAATTGGTCATGTCTTTGGGATTTGGAACTCTTCGTGACTTCCTGAATTGGAAGGCAGCTTGGTTAGTGTTTCTACCTCATTCTGACCAGAGCTTTCCCGATGTTTGACACTAGTTAAACTATCAGGCCTTTTCCTCAAAGTAATAGTGTGAGGGAAATGGAGGATCAGTCACATGACCCTTTCAGGTACGGTAGTGGTAGGCTTGCTAAGTTCCCCCGGGGGGCGGGGAAACCCCTGCCCCAGAGGCCCGTTCCCCGCTGCCGGCGGATCGGGCCTCGGGGGAAACCCCACCCCCAAAGCACGCAACGTGCACGTCACCCAGAAGTGACTTGACCATGCCGGGCACGCTGGGGGCGGGGCCACAGTCATCCGAGGGTAAACTCTATGGTTTTCCCTCGGATGGTCGTGGCCCCGCCCCCGGCGTGCCCGGCGTGGTCACATCACTTCCGGGTGATGGGGTTGTGGCGCGCGCGCACTACCGAAGCAGCGCTGGAGTTAGTACTAAAGCCCCACTCCTCCACATGCAGCTGCTGGTGTGACGTTGGGTCAGTCACAAGTTCTTTCAGAGCTGTTCTCTCAAGGGCAGTCCTCAGGGAGCTCTCTCAGCCCCACCTACCTCACCGGGTATTTGTTGTAAGGAGGGGAAGGGAAATGAGATTGTAAGCCGCTCTGAGACTCCTTTGGGTAGTGAAGAGCAGGGTGCAAATCCAATCTCCTCCTACTCTTCTTCTTCTACTCAACAAGTAATTAAATTGTGGAGTTCAATGCCAGTAGATGTAGTGATGACACGTAGCACAGGAAACTTTAAAAAGGGACTAGACCAATTAGTGGAGAATGTGACCTAATGGTGACTAAATGGAACCACCATGTTTAGAGGCAGTAAATCTCTGAATATTACTGCTAGGATGGAAGTGATTCTGAGGCCCTATCCTGGACTTTTTTCTCCTCAGCAGGGCACCTCTTATGTTCTTAGATTAGGCTAAGAGAAATTGACTTCACCACTGAACTTCTAGGCTGAGTATACATTTAGATGCAGGTCTCTTCCTTCAAAACTCCTGATCACATTGGCTTAGTGGAGCTACCACCTGCTGCTGCCTAATGTATCCTGAGCTCAGCATGGAATAACTTTTGGAACTCAGTTGTACAACCACAACTTGTTGAAGACTTTTGTGATCAAACTGATGATCTGGGCTCAGTTCAGCATACTAGCTGTGTGCAGTTCTGGTCACCACACCTTAAAAAGGATATTATAGCTTTGGAAAAAGTGCAGAAAGGGGCAACTCAAATGATAAAAGGGTTGGAACACTTTCCCTATGAGGAAAGGTTAAAGCGCTTAGGGCTCTTTAGCTTAGAGAAACAACGACTGAGGGGTGACATGATCGAGGTTTATAAGATTATGCACGGGATAGAGCAGGTAGAGAAAGAGGTACTTTTCTCCCTTTCTCACAATACAAGAACTCGTGGGCACTCAATGAAATTGCTGAGCGGTCGGGTTAGAATGGATAAAAGGAAGTACCTCTTCACCCAAAGAGTGATTAACACATGGAATTCACTGCCACAGGAAGTGGTGGCGGCTACAAGCATGGACGGCTTCAAAAGGGAATTAGATAAGTATATGGAGCAGAGGTCCATAAGTGGCTATTAGCCACAAGGTATAGATAGGGACTCTGGGGCAAGTGATGCTCTGTCTTTTTGGTGCTAGGGGGGGGGTCAACAGTGGGAGGGCTTCCTGTGTCCTGGCCCCACTGGTGGACCTCCTGATAGCACCCGGTGTTTTTGGCCACTGTGTGACACAGTGTTGGACTGGATGGGCCTTTGGTCTGATCCAACATTGGCGTCTCTTATGTTCTTGTGTTCTTATGTTCTAAATGGCTGGTAATCACTGACCAGCTTAGTCTGTGAAGGTACACATGAACCAAAAGCCTGAAAATTTCAATTGCCATATGAGTTTCGGTCGTGTGAGAAATCTGTGTTGGAGACCCCTGGCCCTTGTTAACACAGCTATGGTTCTCAGAGTTTACCAGTAGGCAGGCTTAAAGCAAATTTAAATGTGTAGTACACTAGGACTGAGAGCTTCAGTGACAGACAGCAAGAAGGCAGGAGAGCATTTTTGTGCTGGAGGTTTGCCTGGAAGCGGCAATCTACTTTATCTCAGGTCTTCATCTCAAAAGAGAGGGCTCATCTGGTGGTGACATCTTTAACAGAATAGTTGCAAGGTTACAGACCAGAAGTGCTTAAAGTGTTTTTCAAGTTCTCTATTATTCTCAGCTTGTATGTTCACTTCAACTAGAAGATTTAGGGACAAACTACACATTACCTCTCTTTACATGTTCATTTTAAACCACATTTTTCTTGTGCAAGTACAGATTCTGAGCTTGTTCTTTTTTCACAGAAGGGGGAAATGTGCATACTCATACATTTTATAGTGCTGCCAACCTCCAGGTTAATCCTGGAGTTCTCCCAGAATTACGATCTCCAGACTATAGAAATCAGTTCCACTGGGCGAAAATGGCAGTTTTGAAGGATGGACTCTATAGTATTAAATCCGCTGAGGTTCCTCTCCTCAAAATCTGGCCTACCCAGGCCTTACTCCCAAATCTCAAGGAATTTCTGAACCTGGAGTTGGCAGCCCTACCCAGCAGGGCTAACAGGTATGTTTTCCCCCAGCAACAACACAGCCATGAAGGGAAGAAGAAGAGGAGGAGGAGGAAGAGGAGGAGGAGGAGATTGGATTTATACCCCGCCCTTCACTCAGAGTCTCAGAGTGGCTTACAAACTCCATTCCCTTCCCCCCCCACAACAGACAGCCTGCAAGGTAGATGGGGCTGAGAGAGCTCTGAGAGAACTGCTCTTCCAAGGACAGCTCTGACAGAACTATGGCTTGCCCAAGATCATCCAGCAGCTGCAAGTGGAGGAGTGGGGAATCAAACCCGGTTTCAAGATTCCCTTTCTTCCCATACTACTCAGAGGTGTTCTTTGGGTCCAGACAGATACTCCTGTGGATATTCGCTTTAGGAAGGTTTTGCGATCTGTGCCCAGCTGATTGGTTATTGCTCCTGCTACAAACAGACATAATCGTAAGAACTTGAAGGTTACTGCTCTGATTAGGATATTTCCTGAGGAAGAATTCCATTTGAAATGTTGAAAACAATCCAGAAACAACGTTGAATAGGATTTTTCTTATGATTTACTGGAACTGTATTTTGTATAATTGTGAATTGTGTACATTTCAAACAGATATTATTCACTGCATAAAAATAATTCTCTTTATGACTTATTGAAACTGTATTTTGTATGCACTTCAAATAGACATTATTCACTGCATTTACAAGGTGTTTGACTGTTGATACTGGTTGTTTTTTTATTCTGTCTGCAACATTAGACCGTGTTTATCGTTGTTGTTTGCTGCTTAAAGACTACCAGTGAGGGGGAGCTCACCACCTCCCTCGGTAGTGTCAGCAAGCTGCCATTCTGTTTTCTGTGACCTCTGTGTACATATCCTTTCCCTGTTGGTTTCTATCATCCTGCTCCTGCGTTGGAATGACAGAAGGTTCCCGGACAAACCGGGAGGTCTCCCGCCCAGCCCGGGAGGTCTCCCGCCCAGGCCGGGAGGTGTGTTGTAAGTGTATTTTAAGGGGGGCAGTATGTCAGCAAGCTGCCATTCTGTTTTCTGTGACTTCTGTGTACATATCCTTTCCCTGTTACACCCGGCTTGGCTTCTATCATCCTGCTCCTGCTTTGGAATGCAAAAGATAACTGCTGGAGGTTGTGTGGGGGAGAAGATGCTGTAATGCTTGCCTATTGATTTTCCCAGGACTACTGCACCTGTGTTTTGTCTGATGTTCTGCCTGGTTCCCATGTACTGGGCGCGCAACCGTTTCCTTAGCCCGCCAGCGGGAAAGATATTCATTGGATCTGTATCTGTTTGAAGTTCCTTTATTATGCTTGACCTAACTGTGTATCCCCAGTTCTAACAAAGAACGTGTTTGAGTATGTCTTCAACGCTTTGAAATAAATTTTGCTTTTCTTTAAAACGTGGATTTATTCTCGATGCTTGGGGATCCAACATATTGTTAGAACTCCCTTTTCCTATCGTTCCGAATCTGACAAGATCATGAGCGGAATTGAGGGAAATCTACCTAACACGGAGGGGGACTCGGGATCGGTCCCACAAACCTCCGCGTCTTTGGTGTTCACGACTGCAGCCTCGATGGAGGGTGCCGTGGGGGGAACGATTCCCCGCCTGCCTGCACATCTGTCTTGGCCGCCTCCGACCCCTTCGCAATGGGGTCCGCGGAAGACTCACCAGCAGGATGATTGGACTATGTACAACACCCAAGGCACCCGTGAGGTGTACTCCCGTCGGGGGAGCGGATTACGTGAGAGTCTGTTTGACAAGGGATTGTTCCCGGAACCTGGGTCTACCTCGGAGAAGGGGAGCCCCAAGCAGGACCTCGAGGAGTGGATGTTCGAGCCGTCGGGACCGCGTGGTCACGCAGAAGATGAGGAGGGCACCGGAGCCTTCCAAACGGAAGAGGACTACGACCCACCCCCGGATTATCGCCCTCGGGACCCCATCCCGGAGGAAACTACCGGGGAACGTCTAGCAGAACTGGAAGACTCGGTGAGAGACTTAATGCGGGCATTCCAGGATGTGATGGAAGGCCTGCCGGGAATGTTGGACGTTAGAATGGCCAATTTCCTGGACGCACACGCCGCGCAGTTGCAAGTTGCTCCTGCACCGGGATTTCCCGCGCCGCCGATGCCTGCTCAGCCGCTGCAAGCACCGGGAGTTCCCGCGCAGCAGGTACCTGTCCAGCAGCCGGTGAGACCGCCTCCGCCAGTGCCTGCGCAGCCGCCGATGCCAGGGGGTCCGCCGGTGCCGGGTCTGCCGCCGCCGCTGAGGCCAATACCAGCAGGGCCACCGGTTGTACCGGGTTTCCCTCCCAGGGGAGCTCCGGGGCAGCTGGGCCCGTTGGTGAGGCCTCCACGACCCAGACCCAAGGATCTGCTGGAGGCTACCTTCGACGGCAACCCGGATGAACTCGCTTTCTTCACGGTGAGGGTGCATAAATTCGTAGAAGAGAGTCGACACCTGTTCCGAAATGAAGCTGGTCTCATTGATGTCATCTCGGCAAGACTGAAAGGAGACGCCGCCACATGGTATGTTGGACTGCACAACGACCGCGGTCCGGAACTTTTGAATTTGCGAGCATTCATGTGGGCGCTGAGGGCGAGATTCGAAGATGTCAACGCGAGTCAAAGAGCTAAAGCGTTCCTCCGGACCTACCGCCAGAACAAGAAGTCGGTTCGCGAGTACACTCTGGAATTCCACAAGCAAGCAGCTAAGCTCCGAGACTACCCTGATCATATATTGGCTGAGATGTATCGCTTGGGTCTCAACGCAGAAATCCGAGAAACGGTTCTGAAAACTGTCAACCCTGTCTCCCTGATGGCCTGGACCCAAGAAGCTGAAAATGCAGAAGACCGGCTCACCACCATCAAACTCGACCTGGCTGCTACGACCAACAGACCCGCCGCTGTCGGTGCCTCTAAACCCAAGACTCAACGCCTGTCGGAATCGGCAAGGGAACTACGGATGAAGATGGGGCTCTGTCTCAAGTGCGGGGAGAAGGGGCATTTCGCTGTGGATTGTGGCAGCCGTCAAGTCAAAGACAAGCCGCCTACCCCAAGCCCGAAGACACCGCTGTCGGGGAAGAAGGGGATGGCTAAACCGCGTTTCTCCAAAGCTCTGCAGGCAGCCCAAGGTTCGGGGGAAAATGAACCGGCTGCCGCCGAGTCCGAAGAAGAGCTGGTGGCTGAAACGGCGGAAAACGACAACGGCCTGTTGTGAGAGGCGCAAAACGACAAGGCCATTCTAATGCTGCGCCCAAGGTGGTGAGAGAAACCCCTTCCCTATTTTTCGTGACTGTCTCCTTAATGAATCCGCTCCTAGGAACCCACGTTAGGGTAAGAGCGTTGATTGATTCTGGGTGTGGGAGGGATCTCATCAGCCCTAGAGTGTTAGTTGCACTGGAAGCGGGGATAGTCCCCTTGAAGTCCCCCATCATTTTTACTCAGATGGATGGGGCACCCATGGAACCTTGTACGCACGAGACTATGGCTTTGCGGTTGGGGGCGGGAGATCATTGGGAATCCAGGTCCTTCATTGTCACCCCTAAATCGCAGTTCGACTTAGTACTGGGGAGTCCCTGGTTGTTTACCCATGACCCTTACATCTTGTGGGAAGAAGGGGTTGTCAAATTTGTGTCGGCTAAGTGTGTGGATCACTGCTGGGTGGATTCGTGGGGGGACCAGCCGACCACACAGTTCCCCTGCGGCACTTTGCAACCGGAAGAGTTAGCTTCTTTGCCTCGAGAGTATAGAGACTTGGCAAAGGTGTTTGGCGAAGAGGAAGCTAACGAATTGCCCCCTCATCGCTCGACTGACTGTGCTATTGAACTTTTGCCTGACTGTAAATTACCCAAAGGTAAAATTTATGCGATGGGGCCGGCTGAAAAAGTCGAACTGCGGAACTTTATTGATAAAAACCTAGCCCGAGGTTTCATTCGCCCGGCTTCCTCCCCTTTCGCCGCGCCTGTACTTTTCCGAAAGAAGAAGGACGGGGGGCTTAGGTTGTGCACTGACTATAGGGGTTTGAACGCTGTTTCTTTGTCCAATGCTTACCCCCTCCCATTAATTAAGGACTTGGTAGCTGAGGCCACCAAGGGCAAGATCTTCTCGAAACTTGACCTCCGGGATGCATATTTCCGTGTGCGCATCCGGGAGGGGGATGAAAGTAAGACTGCATTTAATACCCCTTTGGGGCAGTTTGAGTACCTCGTTATGCCCTTCGGCCTTCAAGGGGCTCCGGGGGTCTTCATGAACCTAATCAATGAGGTCCTACATGAGTTTCTATTCAAAGGAGTGGTCCTTTACCTTGATGATGTGTTGCTGTACTCTCAGGACCTCCAGTCGCATATTAAATTGGTGCGCCAGGTCCTTAAGCGACTTTATGAACACCACTTGTTTGCTAAGCTGTCAAAATGTGAATTCCACAAGACATGCATTGACTTTTTGGGATACCGCATCTCTGGGGGGAAGGTTGAAATGGACCCTGCTAAAATTCAGGCTGTACTTGACTGGGAGCCCCCCAGGACCCGCAAACAATTGCAAATGTTCCTCGGATTTGCCAATTTTTACAGAAATTTCATCCAGAATTTCGCGCAAATTGCCCTTCCCCTGACTGAGTTGCTAAAGACCAAAGGGAAGGGTTTTGATGCTACGAAACCTGGCGCCCCGCTTAAATGGTCCCCTGCTTGCGCAGAGGCTTTTGAGAAACTTAAACTGATGTTCACCTCTGAGCCTGTGCTGGCGCGCCCTGATGAATCTAAGAAGTTTATTGTCCAAACTGATGCCTCGGATGTGGCTATGGGGGCCGCTATTTTGCAAGAAGGGGAAGATGGTCGGTTACATCCCCTGGCATTTGTGTCTAAAAAGTTTTCTGATGCCGAACGAAACTGGGGGATTTGGGAAAAGGAAGCGTCAGCGATCCGGCTGGCTCTCTCCACTTGGAGGCAGTGGCTGGAGGGGGCGCAACTGCCGTTTGAAGTCTGGACTGATCATAAGAATCTGGAGATGCTGAAATCCCCCCGTTCTCTCAACGCTAAGCAACTTCGTTGGGCGGACTTCTTCGCTAAGTTTCGATTCACACTTCGTCATTTCCCGGGGGCGGCTAATTCCCTGGCTGACGCGCTTTCACGCCTCCCACAACATGACAGTCAGCGTGAGATCATCATGGACTCTGTTTTTTCCCCCTCCCATCTGGGGGGGGCCGTGGTCACCCGGGCGCAAGCGCGAACGATTCCACACTCTGATGAGACTTCGCCTTCCCTGTTCCCTGTGGGAGGGGGGGCCTGGGTCCAGAAATATCTTTCTGCTTTTACTGCTGAGGATGATGCCTCCCTTAAGACATTACCTGATTGTGTCCGTAGCCCTGAAGGTCTGATTTATTCTGGAGACAAATTGTATGTGCCTATTTCGATGAGGAGGGAGGTGATGGAGTCTGCTCACGGTTCGAAACTGGCAGGGCATTGGAGTTTCGTTAAATCTTTGCAACTCATCCGCAGACAATTCTGGTGGCCACAAATGCGCAAAGACCTCTTGATGTTTGTTAGGTCCTGCCAAACCTGTGCCTTAACTAAACCCAGGATGGGCAAGCCTCCTGGTTTACTGCAGCCACTCCCTACTCCGTCGAGACCATGGGAAGTGGTGTCCATGGACTTTATTACTGACCTCCCTGCGAGCAAAGGGAACACTGTTATTTGGGTGGTTGTTGATTTGTTTTCTAAGCAAGCTCATTTTGTGCCTTTTCCTTCCTTGCCTACAGCTCAGAGGTTGGCGAAATCGTTTATGTCCCACGTGGTGAAAATTCATCAATTACCTGCTAAGTTAATTTCTGACAGGGGGACCCAATTTGTTTCTAAGTTTTGGAGGGAACTTCTTTCCATTTTAGGGGTCGAACAAGGGCTCAGCAGCGCGTATCATCCTGAAACTGACGGACAAACGGAAAGGGTTAATCAGACTCTGGAACAATATCTGCGTTGTTTTACTAATTATCAACAGAATGATTGGTGTGAATTATTGCCTCTTGCTGAATATTGTTATAACAATACGGTCCATAGCTCCACAGGCATGTCTCCTTATAAAGCTGTATCTGGTTACGACAGTCCCCCCCTCCCTTTCTTGGAGGGGATGGGCCAACGTCCTGTGGGGGATGCTGATACATGGTGTATGTCCTTGCAAAAAGCATGGCCTCTGCTATGCCAAACACTTGACGCAGCCAAGGCTGCTTACAAGACCCAGGCAGACAAGGGTAGGGTGGTGGGGTTTGATCTGAAACCTGGGGATCTTGTGTATGTCTCGACCAAGAACATTAAGATGCTGCGGCCTAGCAGGAAATTGGGGTGGAAGTTCATAGGTCCATTCAAAGTGCGTAAAGTCATAAATGATGTAGCGGTTGATGTTGTTTTGCCTAAGAATTTACGTGCCTTGCATTCTGTATTTCACATGAGCCTGTTGAAGAAGGATCCTGGTCCGTCTCCCTGGAGACCAACAGTTACTCCTCCTCCACCTGTTATTTTGGAGGGGGATGAACATTTTGAGATCGCTGATATCCTTGATTGTAAAGTGAAACGTGGTAAACTCTGGTACCTTATCGAATGGGTTGATTTCGGTCCCCAGCACCGCGAATGGGTGGAAGAAGGGGATATTCGGGCCCCTTACCTGATCCGTAGTTTCCACAGAAGGTTCCCGGACAAACCGGGAGGTCTCCCGCCCAGCCCGGGAGATCTCCCGCCCGACCCGGGAGGTGTGTTATAAGTGTATTTTAAGGGGGGCAGTATGTCAGCAAGCTGCCATTCTGTTTTCTGTGACCTCTGTGTACATATCCTTTCCCTGTTGGTTTCTATCATCCTGCTCCTGCGTTGGAATGCAAAAGATAACTGCTGGAGGTTGTGTGGGGGAGAAGATACTGCAATGCTTGCCTATTGCTTTTCTCATGACTGCTGCACCTGTGTTTTGTCTGATGTTTTGCCTGGTTCCCATAGACTGGGCGCGCAACCGTTTCCTTAGCCCGCCAGCGGGAAAGTTATTCATTGGATCTGTATCTGTTTGAAGTTCCTTTATTATGCTTGACCTAACCGTGTATCCCCAGTTCTAACAAAGAACGTGTTTGAGTATGTCTTCAACGCTTTGAAATAAATTTTGCTTTTCTTGAAAACGTGGATTTATTCTCGATGCTTGGGGATCCAACAGGTAGCTGATTCCACTGTTGCACAACTCTTACTGTAAAAAAGATTTTCCTAATATCCAGCAGGTACCTTCCCACCCTTAATTTAAACTCATTCTTGCAAGTCCTATCCTCTGCTGCCAACAGAAAGCTCCCTGATGTCCTCTAAGTGACAGCCCTTCAAATACTTAAAGACAGAAATCATGTTCCCCCCTCAATTGATAACAGAGAGCAGCTTGACCACAATCCCTCCCCCTGCCATGTCAGCTATACACAGAAGTAGTCAACCAACATGAACTGATACTGGCACATTCTCCACACCATCAGCCCTTGCCTTTGAAAACTGTGTGGAAATTTCTCCTTGTTGGGCGTTGGATACACAGACCGTCAAACTGCTGGTTCTTACCTGTCAGGCCCTAAATGGTTTGGAGCCCCGTACCTGAAGGACCACATCCTCCCACACTATCTAGCCCACCAGTTATTATTCTCCCCCAAAGCTGTGCTTCTTGTGCTCCCACCTACAGAAGTGAGACAGATAGGGACAGGGCTTTTCCCCCCCCAATGGTGACACCTCACCTGCAGAATGCCCTTCCCCTTGAGGGTCACCTGGTGCCTACTCTTACTTCCTTGTAGGTGCCAAATTAAAACATTTCTTTTAACCCAGGGTTTTAAGCCACACCTGGCTTACAAAGAAGACTTGAAATGATTGCCTGGGTTCCCTCAATAAGCATAACCTGGTAACTATGCCTTAGGATTTCACTGTGTAGTTTGAACCTAAAATGTAGCTTTTCTTGTTTTCTGCTCTGTTAGATAGGAGACTTGAGGCAGCAGGTGAACAGTGATAACAGCTTTATTGAAAACGAAGTCAGAAGAACCAGAATGAGACAAACAATGGAGCAACAGGCTCCTTTTTAAACTGTCCGGGCTTTGCAAGCCACGCCCACATGTCAGATAAGATCCAATCAGAAACTGTACATAAAGACCAATCACTTTGCTTCCCTCCAGAACTTCCCTTGTTCTGATAGGTTGGTTTACAATACCTTGCTTAGACTCAAGCTCATACATTCTGTTCTATACATAACATGCTCGTAGCTCTGCCCTTTGAAAATATTCTGCACTCTTTGATAAAAATATTATTTTACTATATCTGGTTGTTCTGAACTTCAGAAGCTGCAATCTAAATTCAGTGTCTTGGACCAAAAGTGTCTACTTACTGGTAACTGGACAGTAACTCATTCTGCAAGTGTCCTACCTTGCAGGATTGACATTCTGGTTTTATCCCAGGAAGATCTGGAGTTTGCCCACTGGCTTCTGGTTGTAGGGATGATCTCACGGTCACGGGCCTGTGGCAGGCCACCCCTTGGTTTGTGAGGACTCAAACTCCAGGTTGGTTGTGTAATTTTGAGCTCTGCCCTTCATACCAAAGATCCCCTGGACTGGGAATTCTTGACACCATCTGCAATAAATGTTTGGGCATCAGTTGCTTGATAGTATCAAGTGACATGGTGTTTCAAAGGCTGATTTATTGTTCTTTCTTTTCTCTGAGAACAAGTAGGTATTAGTTGCTGTTTTTCTCTCAGAACAAGCAGGATAAAGGTAAAGGTAAAGGTTCCCTTGCTCGAAAGCCAGTCGAATCCGACTCTAGGGTTGCGGTGCTCATCTCCGTTTCAAAGCCGAAGAGCCAGCGCTGTCCGAAGACGTTTCCGTGGTCATGTGGTCGGCATGACTAAACACCAAGGCGCACGGAACGCTGTTACCTTCCCACCGAAGTGGTACCTATTTATCTACTTGCAATTTCTTGCTTTCGAACTGCTAGGTTGGCAGGAGCTGGAACTAGAGACAGGAGCTCACCCCGTCTTGCGGCACCCGGGTCTTGAACTGCTGAACTACTGACCTTCCACAGCCTGCAGTTCAGCGTCTTAACCACTTGAGCCACCGCAGCTGCAGGAGGGAGAGGAAATCCCATCCCCACCCCCGTTTCTCCTGTTCCTGCTCAGACCCCCAACATTCCTGTTGCCTCTGCTGCTGCCGCCTCCTTCCTTCCCTGCCCTCCCACCACCATCTCTTTCTCCCCCTTCCAACTCTCCCATCATCTCTGCTGCTTTCTCTTTCTTTCCCTCACACCCTCCTGTCACTGCCTCTTCCCCACCCACAAACCTCCCACCACACACTTCTGCAATGTTTATTTGGGTTGCTAGGCAACCACAACATGTCCTCCCCCCCTTAAGTTGTTATATCTGTCTGGGCGCAGGCATCACATCAATGGTTTTAGGGATTTTTAAACCCCCTCCCCTCACTTTTCCCCTTTCTGGGTTTGTCTACAAACCCCTATCCCAGTGTGGCCTACATTTGCAGTTTTTTTGATCTGCATGGAGTGCGGGAGCATGTCCAGAATTAAATATATGGTAGTGGTGTGGTCTGATTACACGAATGGCTCTATCACCGTGGTAGACCATCTTGGAGTGCAAGGACTCACTCTCTTTGGGGATCTGTTTCAATGCAGCAAATCTGTTGTCCTGTACGAGTGCCTCTGCGTCTCCGCCTATGCTCTGCTTGCCCTGACCTGGATAGCCCAGGCCACCTCACTCTCATCAGATCTTGGCTGCTAAGCAGGGTCATCCCATCCACGTCAGGATTTGGACTGGAAACCACCAAGACATACCAGGGCTGCTACACAGAGGCAGGCAAAAGCAAACCCTCTCTGAACACTTTTTGCCTTGCTCCCCCAACAGGGTTGCCATATGTCAGCTGCGACTTGACGGCGACAACAACAACAAATGCTCTGCTTGAATAGCTGTAAATAAAGCAGATATTTTATATAGACACATACATTAAAAATACAAACGGCATTGCTATGGATGGCACAGGGTTGGAAGCAGCCCATAAGTATGCACGGCAAAGAGTAGCTGTTTAATTAAATTTAGAACACTGTTAACTATTATAAGACATGATGAAGTAAAGACAAGAATGCCTATCCCTGCTGCTTCTGTTTGCAGTTGTAATGTTTGAAAAGGAACATTTATGAAGTGGTACCTATTTATTAAGGAGCTGCGGTGGCTCAAGTGTTTAAGATGCTGAACTGCAGGCTGTGGAAGGTCAGTAGTTCAGCAGTTCGAGACCTGAGTTGCCGCATGATGGAGTGAGCTCCCGTCTCTAGTTCCAGCTCCTGCCAACCTAGCAGTTCAAAAGCAAGAAATTGCAAGTAGATAAATAGGTACCTTCGGTGGGAAGGTAACAGCGTTCCGTGCGCCTCGGTGTTTAGTCATGCCCGGCCACATGACCACGGAAACGTCTTCGGACAGCGCTGGCTCTTCGACTTTGAAACGGAGATGAGCACCGCAACCCTAGAGTCGGACTCGACTGGCTTTCGAGCAAGGGAACCTTTACCTTTACCTATTTATTTACTTGGAATTTCTTGCTTTCGAATTGCTTGGTTGGCAGGAGCTGGGGCCAGAGACGGGATCTCACTCCGTCATGCGGCACCTCGGGTCTTGAACTGCCAAGCTACAGACCTTCTGGTCTGCAGCTCAGCAGCTTCACCTCTGAGCTACCGCGGCCCAGGTCTATATACCAGACCCCTATAAATTCAGAGCCCAGCAACTCTCAGATGTCCAAAGCATAATATGTGAAAATGGCTGCTTGCAAGCTGGATCCCAGCAGACATTCCTGAGCCCTGGCCTCCACCAGCCTGTAGAACATCTTGACTCTGGAATAAAGAAGCTGCATTTTTCGTATTCAAATGCTCACACTTACCTCAAAAGCTTCTGCCACTTGGCGACACCTAGCTCAGAACCCCTTGACATAGTTTTGCCAGTTGTAGACTGGATAGGATGTCGGGGGAAGCTGCTGAAAGATTTCAGGAGAGGAAATATGAGCACTGCAAGATTGTTGCAAGAGAAATATTGCGTTTTTCATGTTTCAACAAGCAGGGGACATGTAAGGACATGCAGGGGGGGCATCTCATTCCTATTTCCTTTTCCTGAAAGCCCCCCATAGCCTCTCTCCATTTCCTTCTCTCCATCTCACCCACCAGCCAATCTACCTTTATCTGCACCCCTGTTTTCAGCTTTCCCTCCCTTCCTCTGGCAGCCTCTACCTGGGAAAACTATTGCCCAGTTGTGCAGTGTCAGAAGCCGGGCCGGGCCAGTGCTGGCCATGGGGCCCCTTGGGGTGATCCCCCTCCCGAATGGGCCATGCCCATGGTCCTCCTCCCCCAGGAGAGGGAGGGAGCCTGGGGCAACTGGTGACGACCACATTCCTTGACAGCATTTTGCAGCCAGCCTGCATGCCTCACGGTTGGCTGGGAGGGGGAGGGAGCATGGGGTGCACGTGCTGCTGAGACAGGGAGGGCTGTGGCCACAGCTGGGGCTGTCACAGGGGGGCAGGGCCAAGCGAGGTCTGGAGTTGATTGAGGGAGCCTGAGCCACAAGGGGCAAGGCCACAAGAGCCATCCCGCCTGGCACCTCTCCACACCTGCACCAGCCCAGCCAGCCCGGGTCACGTGACACGCTCCTCCCCTGCCACCCTCATGAGCCTGGGAGGTGGCACACATCAGCAAGTAAAAGGAAGGTATTTAAAGAGACATAAAGAGAGGGAGGGAAAACTGAAAACAGGAGTGCAGAAGAGAAGGTATTGAAAGAAACATATGTCTCTTTAAATACCTTCCTTTTTCTCACTGGTGCATGCCACCACTACAAGGTGACTCAGGGAAGGAAGGGGAGGTATTTAAACTTAATTAGATTACCACTAATTAGATTAATTGCCAGCCAATTACTAGGACTTTCCCAAATGGGGGTTGGCAAACATGGGCTGAAGTCAGATGTGCTTTTAAATCCGACTCAGCTGCAAATGCCTGACAGATTTAAAGGGCATGATCAGACAGCAACATCTGGGAAAGGTTCCACAGCCGTCAGCAACCCGGGTTGCCCCGGGAAAAGTCTAATCCTAATGCCGATGGGCTACAGACAGACTTTCCCCTGTCTGAGCTCTCAAGCACGCTCTCATGGCGTCAAGATGGTCTGCTCATTCCATCCTGACACGGTGCAGTTTCTTTCCCTCGCTTAGCAGTATGCGCATAACCGCATACTCAGTGCAGTGCAGTGCACTCTTAGCCTAACCCACATCACAGGGTTGTTTTGAGTATGAACAGGAACATGATGTTCCTTGGAGGAAGCATGATATCAAAACGTAACAAAATAGTGGAGGAGAAGGCATTCCCCCACTCCAGATGTCAGTCTGTATGACTCTATGGCAACACTTGAATTACATCCGATATTACAATGAATAATCCTGTGTAACACCACCTTTCTGCATTGCCTGAATGCCACCACAGTGCAAAAGAATTGCCTTGCCTAAACAGATAACCAGTCTTATCATTAGCTGCATTTAGATACCACCAGAGTTTTGTTACTTGCCTACAAACTGTGATTAAACCAATTTATACAAAGTCCAGTATTAGGATATCACAATAAATTGAAGTTAGATTAGTTAGATTGAAGACTTCTGAAACCAGGAAGTCTTTGATCGCATGTTACTTGCAAGGAGAGTGAAGAGGCAGGGAGCATACCAGTGCAACCATTAACCCGGTTTTTGCCCACTGCAAACAGATGCTTTGTTTGGGACATCTGAATAGATGTGGGAATTCGCCTTGTGCCTTGTCAATTTCTTTTTTGATATTAAAATATTACCATGGACTCCAGCATGGGTTTATGCACATGGATTGTTAAACAAGCAAACACAAGAGCTGGGGGACTGGAGACAGAGAGGAAGGCAAGAGGGAGGACACAGACAACTAATAAGTAGGTTTCCAGTTGACTGCAAGCATGGAAGAAAATGTCATACATTTGGCTTTATTACTAAATGCATATTTCCTTTAGGAGAAGAGTAGGGGAAAGGGCAATATTCTCAGAAAGGCAAAGGGAGCACGACAGCATCTACCGTGGCTACCGCCGTGCTTCCTTTTCCTCTCCAGAATTTTTTTGGGGGGGAGTCCTTCTCTGCTCTCCCCACCCCCTTCACTTTTCACTTTTAGACAGGCAAAAATATGGTGAACAATTTTCTCACCTCGAAAATACGATGCTTGTTGCCATGACCATTCTGCTTCTATTTTTGGGTCCTCAGTCTCAACTCTTTGGGACTAAAATCAGCCCACCAGTTCTGTGAAATTCATGGCAGTCTGGCAAACACTTGCCTGACAATTGTTCTGTGGGGTATTTTGCAGGACAAAAGAAGCCAAGCTAAACAGGAGAAGAGGCAGGAGCAGACTACTTTGCAGGAGCTGCAGAAAGGTGTTTCCTGGTACAAAGGAAAAGCCCAGAGAGAAATGACTCCATTTGGTACTCTGTTGTCTTGCCTTAGTGTGGCCTAACAAAAGGATCTCCAGTGATAATTTAAGGAAGTTACTCCTAGAGATGCCATAAGCATCTATATTTTCTGTTTTTCTGAGCTGGAAAGCCTTCTGTCTCAAAACTCTCTCCCAAAAACTTCTCTCCCCCACCTTGAGCCTTTCCCCTTCCTCTTCTCCAAGCCAATCTAAAGCTTGCCTCTGTCTTTATCTGAAATTTCCTGGCCTCTCTGTTCTCCCAGGTAAATCAGACTTTTGGTACTAGTGTTCTATGGCCCATATGGCCCTTATAGCCAGGGGTCTTGTTGTAGAAAAAGAGCTGCCGGAGCTCATTAGCATAACTCATTAGCATAACTTATTTGCATATGCCACGCCCCCTGACATCACCGGAAGTGACAGAAGGCCACACCCCCTGACATCACCGGAAGTGTGTCAGAAGGCCCGGCTACTTACCCTCCTGCTTCATCCTCATTCCCAAACGGAATGAGGATCGAAGCAGAGGGCGGGGTAAAGAAGGGGGCGGGGCTTCACCACGTGACCGCCCCGCCCCCTAGAGGTTCTCTTCCGGAGCTCCGTACCTGAGAGCTCCCCCCCGACTAGAGCCCTGCTTATAGCAAGAACTTATGGTCCTTACAGCAAGAACTGCTGCTCAGCCCTCTTCAGCTATATGCCCTGGGTCCTGACTAATTTGGATTGCTTGGATTTCTGTTAGGCACCCTTGCCTAGCTATCCCTCCTGGAATTCCTGTTTAGGGTTGTCAGCCTCCAGGTGGGGCCTGGAAAACTCCCACTTCTACAACTGATCTCCAGCTGACAGAGGTCAGCTCCCCTGGAAAAAATGGCTGCTCTGAAGGGTAGCCTCTATGACATTGTACCATGCTGAGGCCCCTCCCCTCCTCAAATCCAGCCTTCTCCTGGATCCACCCTCAAAGTGTCCAGCGCAGTTTTCCAACTCAGACCTGGCAACCCTACTCCTGTTATCTGGATCTGTGTAGGACTGCATAGGACTGAGGTCTGCTTGGATCATTAAATATCATAACGCCCACAAGCTCCACCCCTGATGACATCCACCAATAGGAAAACGATAAGGAATACCTTCCTTCACCCATCCTTTCCTTTCCATTGTCCCTTTTCATTCTCTGAGCTTCATACTTAACAGCGCAGATACTGTGCGGGCACTGGAATGGGGTATTTGGGAAATGTATAGTATTCAGTGTATTACTTGGGCCATTTGCTTTTACTCATATTAAATACAGTTTCCCTGATTATTCTGCTAAATCCCTATTTTTGTCTTCATTCAAACTTTGCACTTGAACCCTGTTACTGTGTCTAAATGATGACTAAAATAAAACTGTTGTGGTTTCAATCCAGATCTGGGCACTATCTAGCTGGGTATTAAAACCTAAGTCAGTAGCTCCTGCTGAGACAGGAAGTGAGAGATGGCAAAGGAGAGGTTTCTCCCCAATACCTGGCTATTTAGGTGACTCAGAGTCCAGTTGAAGTGCTCATTCACATAAGGCGCCAATCTAACTGACATGAGGCCAGACAACACGGGCAAATGATAAAAAGCGATCCCAAAATACACACACCGTTCAATGTTAGGGATTATTTTAAAAGGGATTGAGACTATAACAGCCGATATTGTAATGCCGGTGTATAGATCCATGGTGCAGCCTTATTTGTAATATTGTGGTCCCGGTCACACGGGCCGGATATCGCGGGGGGGGGGGGGGGCGGGGCTAATTGCCCTGGTGCAGTTTGATCCGCGATTATGCGATCAGATGCGCCGGCGGCACACCACTGGTCCTTCCCTTGGCACCGGTGGGTAAACGAGGGACCGGAGGGGAATGCTGCACGCCAGCGCGATCACGCCACGGGCGTCTAGAGGCAACCCGTGGCAAACATTTACTAGTACCTTGGAGGTACTAGTTTTTTAACGCACATTGTCGGCGGTAAGCCACGGGTGCGCTCCCCTTCCCAGATGTTGGGGTGTGATCGCGCCCAGATAATCCGCCCACCATCCGTGCCTAGCCTGCGGCAACTTTGCCGTGTGACGGGGGCCTGTGTAGAGTTCTGGTCAGTGTATCTCAAAAAGGACTCTGCAGAGCAGGAAAAAGTACAGAGGAGGGCAGCCAAGACGATGAGGGGGCTGGAGCCCCTCTTCCCTATGAGGAAAGGCTGGAGAGTCTGGGACTTTTCAGTTAAGAAAAGAGACGACTAAGAGGGGACATGATAGAGGTTTATAAAATTATGCACGGGTTGGAAAGAGCTGACAAAGAGAGTTTTCCCCCCTCTCTCAAAATGCTAGAACTCGAGGGCATCCAGTGAAGCTGATGGGCAGTAGGTTCAGGACAGAAAAAAGGAAATAGTGCTTTACACAGAGAGTAATTAAAATGTGGAAATCACTGCCAGAGGATGTAGTGATGGCCACAGGAATGGACAGCTTTAAAAGGATTAGATACATGGAGAGTACGTCTATCAATGGCTACTAGACTGAGGGAAACCTCCACATTCAGAGGCATTAAACCTCTGAATCCCAGAGCCAGAAGGCAACATCAGAGGAAGGCCTCGGCCTCTATGCCCTGTTGTTGGCACTCCAGAGGAGCTGGCCGGCCACTTTGTGAGACAGGATGCTGGACTAGATGGACCATTGGTCTCATCCAGCAGAGCTCTTCTTATGTTCTCATAAGTGATGCAGAAATTGTAGAAAGATTGAAATTAGACCGTAAATCCACTGTCTGTACAGTTATCAACCAATTTAAAAATCTGAAACAAGCATATTTAAAACTGTTTCATTCTTCCTTACATACTGGCAAACAGTGGGAGAAATGCATAAAAGCGCTTTAGGACAATTACATATGAAGGGACTATCCGAGTATAACAAATAAAAACAGAGACAATTTCAAAGTAAAAGGTGCATGAGGGGTCTCACATGTTCTTTGAGTGCCTGCTTCCTGCCATACTGCGGAGTTGTGGAAAGAAGTCATTGACGGAGAGAAGGGCTATTCTCCTTCCCAGCACTGTTTCACTGTTTCATCAGGACACAGCTGACATGATGAAAGTTCGCCCTGAGGTGGTAACGCGGTATGAAAATTAGTACCCCAAGTTGGGTGCAGGGGAATGAACAATTCTCTTAACTTGGAAAATCATGAGAACAAATAACAATCAAGTATGTCTCTTAATTTCTAAAATATTTCTCTTCCTTGTCACCCTAGTGACATTGCTTGCGGTAACCATGGAAACCCAAGGCATTGGTGGGGGGGGAGAAGAGAGCATTACAGAGAAAGGAGAGAGAGAGACAGTAGCAGCATCTCGGATTATTTTAGGAGGCAGGGAGACACCTGGAGTGAGGCTTTTCAAGCTTATTTTGCAGCAGAAGAAGGAGGTGGGGGGGGAATGAGAAGGTTTATTTTTAATTGTTCCCACTTCATGTGCCAACTTTTTCTTTTTTTTCTTCCCCCTTCTTTCAAGCCTTTTTTTCACCCACATCCTCCCTCAGCCATTTTGGTGGTACATGGTGGCAGCTATGTCACATGCGGAGCATTTTCAGTGCTCATCCCCCCCCCCCGCCCCCGCCGCCACTCCCCTTGCAAAAGGCAGCAGCCTGGCAGTAGAAAATGGCAACAGAGAAAGAGGATCTTCTTAGGGCGCATCTGTATGGCAGCTTTGACAGGAAACAGATGAGCCCCTGTCCCATCCTCCCATCTCATCCCGCACTTCTAAGCAACTGCTTTAAGCCTAGCAGAAGTTTATCAGGTGAAGCTTTGCCGGGCAGGGAGACGGCAGCGAAGGGGAAAGTGTCACTTCCCACAGTGGTGCTTGTCACTCAGCTGCTCAAGGCCCCAGCACCACCCCGAGGTTAAGAATCTGAATCACCCATCCAGCTTGCAATGCAAGGCATCTGTTTTACGAAGGCATTTGTTTTTCCTCCATTTTCTTTAATATAATAAGAATACCAGGGGGCGGGTGGATTAAGAGGAAAGGGTTTGTAATTGATGTATTCATTTTTAAATGTGACTGATTGAAACAAATCTCATTGCTCAGTTTCATTATGGTACAGTAAAGAAATAGTGCAACAGTCCAGTTTTTTTTACAATTCACCCTTCAGCCAAGACAGCTAACATTGGTTTTATATAACTTATACATAGGGTTGCCAACCTCCAGGTGGAGGCTGGAGTTCTCCTGGGATTACAACGGATCTACAGGCAACAGAGATCAGTTCACCTGGAGAAAATGGCCACTTTGGAAAGCGGACTGTATGGCATTATACCCCATTGAAGTTCCTCCCCAAACCCCGCCTTCCTCAGGCTCCACCCCCCAAATCTCCAGTTATTTCCCAACCCAGAGCTGGCAACCCAACTGATGCAGCAAACCACTGTCAGTATTCCAGCTCCCAGATTTTGTACCTCTTGATTTTTTTCCATACCTTCTTCAGAGACCAGGACCTCACAGAGTACATTAGTCTAATCTGGTTCTTAACCAAGGCATATGCAGTTGGCCAGATCGACATTCCCCAGGAACAGCTGTAATCTGCAAACCAGTTAAAGAAAAAGCAGGACTCAAGTTTCTTCTATCTGGTAGAAATCCCAAATTCACCTAACAAGTAGCCAGTTTCTGTATGGCGATACTCACATTATAGAAATTTTATAGTAGTTAGGTAGTTATAGGAGTTAGACATTAGATTAAATTTTAATCTGCTTTTAACATTTTATTGATGTATTTTGGAATACTGCAAAGGTAACTGGTCTACAGATCTTTAACTGAAACACGGCGAAGCTGGTAAAAAGTGCCACAACTATTTCCACCAGCTGTCTTTCCAGGGACGAAGTCTATGAGCACTCCAAACTATGTACCTTTCATGTGTAGTACAACCCTATCTGGAACAGGTTATGTACCCATGGATTTCTCAGCTTTATTCCCTCTTTGTAGCATGTCCATTTATCTTATTATCCCTTTCCCCCCAAACATTTGGTTTAGCCCTTTCACTGCTTCACTGACATTTGGTAGGAAGGAAAGAGAGAGCTGGGTATAATCCTCATTCTGATGATCTGATGATCCAGATCTCCAGATGATTCCCCCCCCCCCATGGTTTCATGTAGATTTAAACAGCATGGGGGACAAGGCAGAACCTTGTGTCACCCCCTAGGCCAATGACCAAGGGCCAGAACAGGAATTCTCCAGCACCACCTTCTTTAACCTACCAAGATGGACTAAAATCAACACAGAAACAGTGGCCCACCCCAGCCAGGCAGTACAAAAGGATACCATAGTGGATAGTATCAAAAGCCACCAGTAGGTCCAGAATACACACCTCTGTTAATCAACCAGCATAGACCATTTATCAGGGGGGGTGTAATGTACTCCGCCATGACCACGTGCGCGACCGTTGGGCCATGCAGTCAGGCCAAACAGCAGAGCTTCGCTTCCAGGAGAACAATAGTCCAGCGGATCCTAGCCCGCACCTATCAGAGGGCCAGGTCTGCGGCCGAGAGCCTATGGGACTCTCGGCCACTGTAAATAACCTATAGGGCCTTAGTGGGTGTGTTTTAGGTGGTGGGTTTCTGAGCATATAAACTGGCCTGCGAGACTGCTTACCTTTGTCTTGTTCCTGCTTAATAAAAGTACTTTTGCTGAAATCACTCAACGTTCTCAGTACTTTTCAGGGACCAAGAAAGTTTCTGTGCCATGTCCTAGTCTCAAGATAGACAATCTCTTTGACTGAAGCAGCCCCCCCCCCCCCAACTATCTGTGAAGAAGTTAGTATGCTAGCAAACAATGGGGTGGAAGGATGAAGAGTGTACTTGGTCAGATTCACTGACGCAAGCCAACCCTGAACAGCGCTGCCAGTGCCTCAGGAGCTTGCCCGTAACCCAGCCAGGTCCAGGAAACAATGGCAGGCATAAGCTGTACCCACCCTGTCTCCAATTATCACTAGTTTCCACAGCACCACCACCAGCATCTCAAAGATGCACTTTATTTCTCATACAATAGGCTTGCCAAAGCAGGGGTCACCCGCTTTTGGGGGGTTCTACCCACCGGCAGCCAGCTGGCCGGTGGGGGAAGCCTCGCCCCCAAGCCCAAACACCCGCAGCCATTCCTCTCCCTTCTCTCTTGAGAGGAGATCGTGCTGGGAGATTGGGTGGGCAGGGGCCTCGGCTGCGTGCACTTAAAGAAAGCCCCTTTAAGTGCAGGCAGCTGGTGGGAAAGAGCTCCGTGCACCTGATCTCCGAGCGGCTTGCAGCCGGCGGGACCATCCCCGTGGGGGTGGGGCTTGGAGCCTGAACATCTCCAACATGAGGTCATCACATTGGGGATGCCCCGCCCCCTCCGGGAAGCTCCCCAAAGTCCCCCAATGGGGACGAAGATGGACCTGGCAACCTATACAAAAAACTAGTTCTCCAGGCTGGCAAAATGGTCGGGCATGCTGCAGTTCACCGTGCCTGCTGGGGATTGCTTTGCACCCGTCTTAGTGAGAATCCAGCTTTAAAAGGTTCTAGATAATTGGAGTGATCCACTGCTTGTATTACGGTAAATATAAAAATAGATGGAGATATTCAGTATCTGTGGCAGTAAAGTACCGCTTCAGAGTGTGGGTGGGAGTCACATGAGTGGGTTTTCTGTCATACACTCACAAAAAAAAAATATCCCCACATACAGAAAACTAGATGCTAAGGAGGCTAGGCGACAGCCCTTCCTCCTGCCATCCAGCTTTCTTTGCCAAAGGAATGTTTTGTATGGAGGAAAAGTCAATTATAGACAAGGCTACTATTTGGCCAGTTTCTCACTGGTCTGACTTGCTTTTTCCTACTTCTGGCATGGTTGATAGATAAGTTTTTATAAATATACAATGGAGGTAATAAGAGAGGGTCTTTTTTAAAAATTAGTGTGTTTAAAGGCAAAGGAATTAGCTGTGTTGAACCTTTAGAGCCTTTGCAGCACTGCCTGCAGCTGATTTTAACATTCGTTTGTCTGTGCCTTAAAAGCAGTTATTCTAACCACTGCCACTGTTTTAGGCTGCCTTTTCCAATTATTTTTCCTTCCTGATATCTCCTCAGCCAGAGATAGAGAGAACAGAGTGAGACAGAGAGCTATGCATTTTAGATAAATTAGTGTTTTCTGTTGAGTCTGCCCCTTAACCACACTGAGCTCTAACGCTTGGCCCCACTGGTTCTGTCCCTAGATGGGGAGTGGGGCCTACCCTCATCCCATACCAGATTTGTATCTTCCAAGAGTTAACTGTCCTTTTCATGTGATCCCACCTGGAATCTAAAGTGGCACAGACTAGATATGCAAAGAATGAGCCTTTATTGTGAGGGTAATTATCACGTCAGGTTTTCTGTTAAAGTTTCCTCCATGTTATTTGAACTAGCGGGATTCTCCAAATACAAAATATGTGTGCATGTGGGATGTAGCCTAAATTATGCATATAGAGTCATTTGTTGTTGTTCAGTCGCACAGTCGAGTCCGACTCTTCACGACCCCATGCACCAGATCACGCCAGGCCTTCCTTACTTTCCATTTATTAATCGCTTTTTCCCACTCATGTGGGCTCAGAGCGATTTACAGTTACTCAGAGAGACAATGGACTAACAATATATTTGTGGGGATAGGGAAGACAACATACAATATTTAATCACACACACATTGTAGCTGGTCGGAAGATCCATCTGCAGGCTGTATCAGTCATGTCCCGACGGCATGCATTCTGTCGGATGGCTGATGACGTCAGGGCTCTCGATGTCGTGCTGCCACACTGCCACCGCCTGGCCGATTAGCTCCACTGCAGGGAATGCCGAAACAGATTTTTCCACTTTTTGATCTCTTCCGCCGTCTTCTGAAGTTTGCTCAATATATAGAATCATACCTGTCAGTTTTGCTTACATATCAAGAGGGGGAGCACTCAAGTTTCTAAGCCTGTCTAGAAGTGTCTAATTATGACCTTGTAAGTGGCCCATGATTATCTTTAAAAGTTTAATTATTCTAAAGCCAACAATTTTACTGGGGTTCTGAGGGGGCTTTCCCCACATTTAGAGTTGAGAGCCATTTTAAAGTCCCCCTTCAGCTCCCTAATTTCTTTGCATGTTTGACTGCCCATGAGTTTCCAGTTCTTTTAAAAGCATTTGTGATTGTGTCACACTCCTTCACACACCCATTTGTGCTACTGGAAAGCTGTGGGGGTGGGAGGAGGAACACATGTGCAGGCTGAGAAATGGGGGAAGGTGCATGACTACTAATAATGGACTCACCCTGGGAGGTTGCTCAGAAGGGTGCCTTGCCTGCCACAGACACACTGTGTCTTGGAGTGTTACCATGACGTTAATGGCCTAACTCATTCCACTGAGTTAGCAAGACAGCCAGTTGGCTAGGCCAAAGTAATGATAATGGCTATCTTAGCTGGTCTACATGGCAGATAATTTTTTGCTGGGTCTGTCCTGGAAAGTTCTACAGCTGGTATGAACTAAGTACCTGAAAATACATCCTTTTCTGACTTTCCAAATGTGGTGAACAAAGATACTTTAGATACCTCCAATTACCGCCCAGTTTCGAATTTATCGTTTCTGGACAAGGTCATTGAGAGAGTGGTAGCCTAGCAACTCCAATGCTTCCTGCAGGGGTCATTTCGTAGAAAAAGAGCTAGGGGAACTCATTAGCATAACTCATTAGCATATGCCACACCCCCTGACATCAGGGGCCCGGCGGTGGACCTGCAAGGCCAGCGGGAGTGCGAGGAAGCCCCGCGAAGGCCCTCCCTGGCCCCAGGCAGGCAGGGGTGGGGAGAGGCGGGGGGGGAGCAACTTACCCTCCCTCTTCTCCTGCCTCCTCCTGGCTGAATGAGGGCTGGAAGCGGGTCAGCCGGAAGCAGGGGGCGGGGCTTCATCATGTGCCCCGCCCCCCTGCACCTCACCCGGGGGAACTGCATTCCCCCGCGTTCCCCCCCGAAATGACCTCTGGCTTCCTGAGTGACAGAGCGGCACTTGACCTGTTCCAGTCTGGTTTCCATCCTGGCGGATGGAGATGGCATTGGTTGCCCTCACGGACGATCTCCGTAGGTAACTGGATCAAGGCAGGTTGGTGCTGCTGTTACTGTTAGATTTTACAGCAGCATTCGACACGGTTGACCATGATCCGTTGACCCACTGCATTGCCAATATAGGAGTTTGTGGGGTAGCCTTACAGTGGTGTACCTGATTTTTCCCAGGTCGGGGACAGAGGGTAGCACTAGGGGGGAGGGTGTCGACTAGGTTCCCCTTAACAAGTGGGGTTCCTCAAGGGGCAGTCCTCTCCCCAGTGTTGTTTAACATCTATATGTGCCCCCTCACCCAGTTGGGATGGAGTTTCGGGCTGGGGTATCATCAGTATGCTGATGATTTCCAGCTGTTATCTGCTGATGGGTGGCCACTCAGACACTGTCCCACAAAATCTGTCCGAGGGGCTGGAGGTGATGGTGGGATGGCTGAGGAAAAGCTGGCTGAAACTAAATCCAACTAAGATGGCGGTTCTGTGGCTGGGTGGGTGGGATTCAGGATTGGGGTCCCAACTTCCCACTCTTGATGGTGCACCTCTAATACTGGTGCAAGCCGTCAAGAGCTTTGGTATGGTCTTGGATATCTCCTTGTCTGTGGAGGCCCCAATCATGAACGCTGCTAAGCTGGTGTTCTTCCAACTGTGTTAGGCAAGGCAACTGGCCTCTTTCCTGTCTCACTCTGACCTAGCCACAGTAGTCCACGCAATGGTCAACTCCAGACTGGATTACTGTAACTCGCTTGACACTGGCCTACCTTTGAGACTCCAGAAACTCCAACTGGTCCAGACTGTGGTGGCGCGGGTCCTGATAGGCACACCATGGACCGCACACATTCAACCTGTGCTGCATCAGCTACACTGGCTCCCAGTGGAGTACTGGGTCAAGTTCAAGGTTTTGGTACTGAACTTTTAAGACCATGAGCAGTCTGGGACCCATGTATCTATGGAACCGCCTCCTCTGGTATGTACCACAAAGAGCTTTATGCTCTGCTGAGAACAACTTACTGGTGATCCCTAGCCCTAAAGAAGTCCGGCTGTCCTCAACCAGAGCCAGGGCCTTCTCAGCCCTGGCTCCTACCTGATGGAACTCTCTGCCAAGTATCATCCGTGCCCTCCGGGACTGTATGCAATTCTGCAGGGCATGTAAGACAGAGATGTTCCACCAGGCTTTTGTTTGAAGACAGCAACAGGTACCATCTTACCTGGCACTCCCTTCCCTTGCCCCCACCTTGCTTTTCCTGTTATTGTGAGACAACAATGTATATTGTCTGTTTATTTGGCACCATTCTGATGTTATTGTAGCTACTTCTGGATTTTAAATTGTATAGCTATGTTGTTAACCACCCTGAGCTCTGAGAATTCAGAGCAGGGAGGTATATAACTCCAAACAATAAATAAATAAATAAATAAATAAATAAATAAATAAATAAATAAATAAAGTTTTTGGAGTATCAAGGAATTAGAGGGAGGGGGGATTGGGAATCCTCCCCGTCAACAACTTCCCCGAGTCTCCCCCGCCTCTTTATTTCCTAATTTACATTCAGCTGCCATCAACATTCTGTGCTTTCTAGAGACCAATGAGCATGATGAGTCCTCAATGGAGAGATCATATATACCCTACAGTTTTCTAGTAGGAACTCAGTACAGCAAAAAGGAAGAGGGGATGTGGTGGAGAAGAGGTTGGGGGCTATTCATATGTCATTCCCCCCCCCATAAGTACAGTACACACCCAACAGCTCCTACTCTATTAATCACAACTGAGTGTTAAACATGAAACAAAACAGAATCTAAATCCCTCTCAGTGTTCTTTTCCACATGGCCTATTTGCCCTTTATTCGATGTTGCTGGGAAGCAGGTTCCCCCCCCTGCTTCCCCACAGCATCATGAATTCCTGCTCCTCCCGGATTTTCATCATCTTTTCTTCAATCTTAAAAACAAAACAAAACTTTTTTCCCACCATAGAGAACAATGGAGGGGATGGGGCAACCTGTTTGGGGACCCGTAGAATTGGACCCTCTGGTCCAATGTTTCTGAAACATGGCGGGTATCTTGGGGAGAGGCTCCAGCAGCTACCCTGCGATTTTGGAGCCTCTCCCGCAAACCCCCTCCTCTCCAGCCCCCAGAATATACCCTATGTTTTCGCCATTGACTTCAATGGCCCATAGGATATAATGGGGCCGAACTGCGACAAGCCGATTCAGATCAGAGAATCTGACTCGGCCTGCAGCAGCCTGAAAAGGGGCAGAATGGGCCATTTTCGGGAGGGCGTTCGATTCTGAATGCACATCTCTCCAGCAGCCGGCTTGCTTGGGCTCCCTGCAGCTGCGGGGATCCTGAGCAAGCCAAGGGAAGGTGGTTTAAACCGCCTCTCCTTCCCTCCAGCAGCTGGCTTGCTTGGGCTCTCTGCAGCCGCTGGGATCCTGAGCAAGCCAAGGGAAGGGAAGGGAAGGTGGTTTAAACCGCCTCTCCTTCCCTCTAGCAGCCAGCTTGCTTGGGCTCTCTGCAGCCGCTGGGATCCTGAGCAAGCCAAGGGAAGGGAAGGTGATTTAAACCACCTCTTCTTCTCTCCAGCAGCCGGCTTGCTCGGGCTCCCCGAGCAAACCAAGGGAAGGGAAGGTGGCGGAGCAGCTAGAGACATTGAGCCTCAGCTCCACAAGTAAGGAGCACTCGAGCCCCACCCCCAGCAGCCCTCAGGCCGGAGCACCTGAAGCAGTCTTGGGAGGCAGATTGGCAAAAAGCAAAACCAAAAGTGCAGGAACTCGAGAGAACTCCAGGAATGGAGCCGGTTCCTCTTCCACAGCCCAAAATGTGACCCACGAACCCTGAGCTTGCTTTTTCTCATTTGCGAGTCTGGCCTCCGCACTCCTTTAACAAGGCAGCCCTGAAGCTTGGGGCAGCGGGAGTTTCTTTGCACGCAGCTTGTGTGGCTGGCTGAGTGCCTCTTCTGCTTGCCCACCTCTCACCTCTGCACCTCATCTTCTGCCAGGCATGGAGGAGCCCAGCTCGCCCAGGATTCTTGCCTCCTGCTGCCTTCGCCCTCTGGTGCATGGGTGAGTCCCCAAAGTTTGACTCTTCCTCTACAAGTCTCTAGCGCTGGAGGTATTTGCCTCCTTCCCTCCTGCCTGCTATGGCTGCATAATTGTGAGAGATTTCTTAACATAGTGTTCCTGCCAGGGAAGCTGGGGACCCTGCCCATGAGTCTCCATTTCATCCTCACAACAACCCTGTGGGGTAGGTTAGGTAGAGAAGGGGAGATGTGGCCCAGAGTCACTCAGCCAGCAGAGTGAGAATACAAACCAGAGTGAGAATACAAACCACATCAATCCGCAACTCTGACCACCGTGCAGTGATGCCTCCACTGATCTGTAATGTTCCAGAGGTGTTGTAATGTAATACTCAGTTTCCCAAACGAGTGTATGCCTGTCTGTTGGTCCACTTAGGAGTCTTGATCCTGGTTGTGTGGTGGGCTAGTTGTGGCAAATGGTAGGTGAAAAGTATGCAGGTGGAGAGTGATTCAGCTAAGCATACCTTTATTTAGTTAAGAACAAAGACAACTGACCGGCTCGCAGGCCGGTTTATATGCGTTCAGAAAACCCGCCACCAAACTCACCTAAACACACCCCCTACTCCCGATTGGCTATTTACAGTAACCGAGAGACCTATTGGCCTCCCGGCTGGGGACCTAGCCCTTTCATTGGGCCGGCTAGGATCCTACGGACCCATTGTCTTCAGACGCAAGCTACTAAGGAATTGTGCCTGGCCAGCCCGGGCAAGTCCGGGCATGTCAGGCTGAATACATTACAGTAGGGAAGCTCAGTATTTCTGTATACAGTTGTAGGGGCTTTATTGCAATGTGCTATGGCCTGATATTATGTTCTTATTCCAGTGTGGGGGGTGTGTGGGGCAATGGAAGCTGAGTGATAGGGTCTCTCCAAGTGATTGCCAGAAGTGAGATGCGTCCTGGTCTTGTGTCTTACAGATAATCTTACAAATAGTCCTTTGAATTTATATCAATTGCTTTCAACTTTAAAAGGATCATCATGCTGATTGTGTGAACTTAGGCAAATCACGAGAAGGTAGAGCAGGAAGAGTTGCATCAGTGCTTAGTTCTTGTGGCCCTTTCTTACATGCCCAGGGAAATGCTGATCGCCACTTTGGGGCCAGGAAGCAATTTTTCTCCAGGCCAGTTTGGCCCCCAGTGATTCTGGAGTTGTTTTTTTTTTAAATCATATTCTGGGCATGGAACAGAGGTCACTGGGGTGTGTGGGGGGGATTGGTGAATCTCCTGCATTGTGCAGGGGGTTGGACTAGATGACCCTGGAGGTCCTTTTCCACTCTATGAGTCTATGATTCTATAATTCACCCAGGCTGGCTGTGGGCATGCCAGCACCTCTGTCAGGCAGAAGCGCCTGAGATCCTCCCCCTCCCCCTTTCCTTCACCCGACTTGGGGGTGAAAGGAAGGGAGAGGGGGGAAAGAATGGATCCCAGGTGCTTCTGCCTGTCAGAGGGGCTGGTGCACACTTCGGGTGATGTCAGGGGGTGTGGCATATGCTAATAAGTTATGCTAATGAGCTCCTGCAGCTCTTTTTCTAGGAAATTACCCCTGTCCCCAGCTAACCATCTCATTCAAAGTAGTTTGCAGAGAACACTGAGATTGTTGTGGGGGGAAGGGAGGCAGTCCTTGGGTGGCTGGAACAATCCTGATACTTTCCCCTTTGAACTTGCAAAGGGATGTCTCCCCCACCCCCTCTTTTCCCCTTTAAGGACAGTTTACGCTGTAACCTGAGAAGTAAAGCTGGAGGGATGCAAGGGAAAATTCAGTTCAGCCTCCTTGTTCCCGCCTCTTCCTCCACCCTACCCATATGAGCAGTAGCTGCGCCACGTCACCCAGTGTTCGTCCTGGGGCTCTTCAGTAAGCTCACAGTGTGATGCGCATCCACCACTCTGTCAGGGGAACGGAGCAGCCTAGAGGAGGCAGCAAACGTCCCACAGAAGAAGCACACAAGAAGAACTAATGAACTTTCTTTACATAAACAGAAACTAGTTCTAATATACCAAGGCTTTGCATTCAAGTAGAAGATTTTCAGATAGCAGAAAAAATCTACCAGGAGAAGAAAAGGCTATATGGTTTTTTTACCAAAAGAACAAACAAGTAAATTTAATGGAAAGGCATAATTTAGCTGTTGAGGAAAGGAATCATCCTTGACCAAGTTCTGAGTGGGGATCCAGAAAGTACCTATTAAGAGAAGCTCGAAGAACTGTCAAACATCTCTTCTTCCTCAAGATTACTTATGTGGTTTTCCTTCTAAGCCCTTCGAGCGTTCTTGGGTCACCATGAATATATTTCGGATCCTGGGGGATGTCTCTCACCTCTTAGCTATGATCATATTGCTGGTGAAGATATGGAGATCAAAGTCTTGTGCTGGTAAGTCCTTGTTCTCCTTGCTCCCCATCCCGCTGACCAGGGGGAAACAATGCAGAAGGAATAAACTTGCTGCCCAAAATAATAGATTTCATTTGGGGTTCACCAAGAGCTTACTAGAACAACAAAGCATAACTGACTTAAAAATGAAATAGGGGTGGGAAGAAAGCAGGACTGCATGCATTCTGTTGCTTAGGTAGACCCCACTCTAGTCAACAAATGTTTTGATGAGGGAACAGAGATTTCTCTCAGACACATCCCCATAACATTTTTAATGTGTAGCGATGCTTCTGCGTCAACTTTTATGAAAACTACTTGTTCATTTACTCCCAGGAATGTCCACACAATCTGATTTGGTCACAGTGACTTCCTAGTAAACTGGGAATTTTCAGTGACCCAAGCATTCCTTCTGTGTCTCTTCACAACCTGAAACATCCCTGAACACCAGCAAAGAAAAAATTCTTTTGAAGGGTACAAAGGGCAGGAATCCTCAGCCAGGGGCAGTTGGGATGCCAGTAGCAAAGAAGGGAACCCTTGTATGCCAGAAGTGCAGAAGGACAACTCCAAGCTCCAAACTTGGGCCCTGCTATTACAATCAGCAGAAACGGTGGAGCCAGAGTTTAGCCAAAGACCTCTTTGTTCCTTCTCAGAACTCTCCTCAATGAACAGAAAATGGCCAAAGCCAGGAAGACATAGGCCTTGTACACAAAACACGGGGAAATGCAGGAGTGCCATTTAGAAAGAAGAGGCGGGGTGGGAAGGAGTCGTGCACTTATCCCCCTTGCTTGGGGCCGCAAATAATGTGTCTTTCTTCAGATTCATCTATATATGCTTAGTTATTTTGAGGCATAAAAAGTAACCATAATAAAGGTTCTTAATAGACTGCTTTTTAATAACTGAATCAAGACGATATCCTGGAGCCTAGCCTCCCCCAACCCCACCCCCATAAATACGCGGAGGCCTGAAACTGAGACCTTGAGGAAAGCTTTTTAGTGTCCCAGACTGAATGCTAATCCTTTACTTTCTTGATTTGATTGCTTTCTCTTTCGGTAAAAACCATTCCCCTCTTTGGATGGCTCCTTTTAAACACTTCTCTCGGCATGATTAGTTTCCTGCATGCAAGAAGCCCATCCCACCCTAGCCCTTCCCCCCCCCCTTTTGGGGAGGAATGAAGGCTGTGTTAGGGAGGAGTAATGTTGTGATGTGGCAGTAAAAGTGGTACAAGCGTGTGTGTGTGTGTGTGTGTGTGTATCCTACGGTCATGATAAATGGATATGTTTGGAGGAGGAGGAGGAAAGAGCGCTCAGAATCAAGTTTCTGTTCCTTTGTACAGAATGATTTCTGTGTAGCCGCTTGCCACTCTTATTTCTACACACTGAGGCTGAATAATGAGAGATGGGCATTGTTGTTAAATTTAACCACAAGACCACTCGATACACAGGAGATTAATCATAGGGTTGCCAGCTCTGGGTTGGGAAATACATGGAGGTTTGGGGGGTGGAGCCTGAGGAAGGCGGGGTTTGGGGAGGGGAAGGACATCAGTGCAGTTATAGAGTCTACTCTCCAAAGCGGCCATTTCCTCCACGTGATCTCTGTTGCCTGGAGATCAGTTGTAATAGAAAGAGAGCTCCAGCCACCACCTGGAGGTTGGCAACCACATTAATCAATGCAACAGCATTCTTCACCTTTGGTCTCTTCTACCTGAAAAGGTCTATGAAATTTGACCAATCAGGGATTAATACAGAACCGCAGTTCCCCGGGGTGAGTGCCGGGGGGCGGGGCACATGACGAAGCCCCGCCCCCTGCTTCCGGCCGCCCCGCTTCTGGCCCTCATTCAGCCAGGAGGAGGCAGGAGAAGAGGGAGGGTAAGTTGCTTCCTCCCCACCTCTCCCCACCCCTGCCTTCCTGGGGCCACTCCCGCTGGCCTTGCAGGTCCACCGCCGGGCCCCTGATGTCAGGGGGTGTGGCATATGCTAATGAGTTATGCTAATGAGTTCCCCTAGCTCTTTTTCTACAAAATGACCCCTGCCTGGGACCATCATACCTATGGGACCACCTCTCCCCGTATGAGCT
>NW_015171503.1:3398467-3398579 GCF_001447785.1 Gekko japonicus | reverse complement strand
TGCTCTCTCAGCCTAACACACACTTTGCAAACTGCTCTGGGCTTCCACTGGGGAGAAAAGTAAACGAACAAATATTTGAACATAAGAACATAAGAGATGCCAATGCTGGATC
>NW_015171503.1:3398132-3398281 GCF_001447785.1 Gekko japonicus | reverse complement strand
CAGTTCTCTCAGAGTTGTTCTCTCAAGAGCAATCCTCAAAAGAGTTCTCTCAGCCCCACCTACCTCACAGGTTGTTTGTTGTGGGGAGAGGAAAGGAAAGGAGTTTGTAAACTGCTCTGAGACTCGAAGTGAAGGGTGGGATATAAATC
>NW_015171503.1:3336869-3396091 GCF_001447785.1 Gekko japonicus | reverse complement strand
GATTATTAGGAAGGGAATTGAAAACAAATCAGCCAGTATCATAATGCCCCTATAAATGGTATGTCCTCATTTGGGGTACTGTGTACAGTTCTGGTCACCACACCACAAAAAGGACATTATAGCCGTGGAAAAAGTGCAGAAAAGGGCAACTAGAATGATAAAAGGGTTGGAACACTTTCCCTATGAAGAAAAGTTGAAGCGCTTGGGGCTCTTTATCTTGGAGAAATGACGGCTGAGGGGTGACATGATCGAGGTTTATAAGTTTATGCATGGGATAGAGCAGGTCGAGAAAGAAGTACTTTCTCCATTTCTCACAATACAAAAACTCATGGGCACTCCATGAAATTGCTGAGCAGTCGGGTTAGAACAGATAAAAGGAAGTACTTCTTCACCCAAAGAGTGATTAACACATGGAATTCACTGCCACAGGAGGTGGTGGTGGCTACAAGCATGGACAGCTTCAAGAGGGAACTGGATAAACATATGGAGCAGAGGTCCATCAGTGGCTATTAGCCACAAGGTATAGATAGGAACTCACAGGCTGGGGCTGACTGGGGGGGGGGGGCAACAGTGGGAGGGCTTCTAGTGTCCTGGCCCCACTGATTGACCTCCGGCCACTGTGTGACAGAGTGTTGGACTAGATGGGCCTTTGGCCTGATCCAACATTGGCTTCTCTTATGTTCTTTGCTCTTCAAGGGCTCCAGCTGCCCTGAACCACACAAATGAAATCTACACTTCCTCACAAAAGGCCTCATCTGCTGTACTGAGAGCACTGAACTATCAATCCAGACTTTTCTGGTGAAAGTGATTGTTTCCTTGCTTAAAGAAACACATTTTAGAGTGAATAGCTTGGTTTGGACAGCAGACATGGAGTCACTGGAAAGAAATGTTAATATGTCTCAAGGAACGCCAGCAACTGCCAATTTACCACTGGCCTCTCTGAAGCAGTAAATGCTATTTTCCATGTTTCTCTCACTGGAGTGTTTTCACAGAGCAGAGATCGCTCTGGGGTGACAGGGCTTCTCTCAGAGACTCAGGCCTTGAGGCTCAGGATAGGCATTACATGTCTACGCAGTGGGAGGGGAAGGACAGGTGGGTTGTCTCAGCTGTGAGCATTCTTAGCTCAACTGGGTATGAGCAAAACCTGCCACACGCAGTTGCTCACCACCTTAGAAATGCCAGGCTCCAGGTGGGACCTGGGGATCCCCCAGAATCACAGCTCACAGACTATAGGGGTCAGTTTATCTGGAGAAAATGGATACTTTGGTGGGTGGACTCTATGGCATTGTACCTTGCTGAGGTCCCTGTCCTCCCCAAACTTCATCCCCAAATCTCCAGGAATTTCCCAATCTGGATTTGGCAGCCTACGCCCCCATCCCCTACTGGTGCCTCATGGGGGACCTGGCAACCCTAAATGAGATGCTGTACAAGTGCAAAGACCCACAGGAAAACAAAGCTGTACAAGTACAAAGACTCACAGCCAGCACCATACTTAAATCAGGCCTCCAGAAAGTGTGTGCGATGTGCATGCATGCTCTCCTCCCACAGGTACCAATATACAGCTTTGGTTTAGAACATTGTTGCATGGAGTGTTCTGATGAATGTGTTGAAAGCATTCTTCTATGGTGGGACTTGAGTATTTATCCTAGAGGAATATCATGGGGTTCTCCGTGCATTCCTCTGGTCATTTGGCCTATGGAGATAGATCTGGCGGGGAATGCCATTCCTTCCTTCCTTCCTTCCCTCCCTGTTTGATGCTCTGCTATCCTAGCTAAAGGATGTTTCCTTGCAGACTGTGCATATTGTGACATGGATTCAAGCCCATCAATGAGGAGCCCTGGAGTTTTTGGCTAGAGGTGTCAGGAACAATCCTAGTGCCTCTTTGCCTTCAGGGTCTGCCCTGAGGTTTTGCTGTTGCTTTCAGGCTGTACGTTGTTTGCCCAGTGTGTTTCCTGCACGGTGTCATGTCAAATCAAGCTATGGGGTCACAGGGGTCATTTGGCTTTTGCCGTGCATTGTCTCGTGCCTTCCCTACCTGGTTAATGTGGGGGCATCATCGATAAGCAGTCTTGTGATTAGAGAATGGCAACAGCGTTTACAACAATGCTGTGGGAGAGTGCCAGTGTTGCTATGCAGGCTTTTGTTCCTGCAGCTATTGTTGCTCATCCGACTTTGCTGCTGGTTGAGCACAGGACTGCCACGACATGACACCCTTATTAGTCCTGGGAAGGTAGCTGGTGGTGTGAGTTTGGAGCATAAGTTTGCCCTAGCTAGCAAAGGACCATTGTTGTAGAAAAGGGTGGGGATGTGCAGGGTTTACTGTGGCCAGGATACCCTTTTCAGGGATCCTTCCCTCACCTCGTTCCCTCCAACCCTCTTCAGCCCTGGAGCAAGCAAGGACCTAACTGGCTGCCACCACTCCGGTTTTAGGGCCTTATTAGTGAGTGTGCAGAACACCGTCCCTGCCCCCACCCCAGGCAACTCCCTTCAGTCAGGGTGTGCCCTAGCATATGACCAAATATAAGGCGTGAAGAACCCACACAGAGTAAATAAGAAACAGAATATTAAACAAATACTCTAACAATTGTAGCTATAGCCTGAAATGGCCCAAGCTAGCCTGATCTCATCAGATCTCAGGAGCTAAGCAAACTCAGCCCCCTTGTCGGTATTTGAATGGGAAACCACCAAGGAAGTCTGAGGTTGCTACGCAGAGGCCGGCAACAGCAAGGCACCTCTGAGTGTCTCTTGCCTTGAAAACCCTACGGGGTTGCCATAAGTTGGTCGGCACCACAACAACTAAGTCAATGGGAGAACCTGTATAAAACATGGAACAGAATTAATAGAGGGACACTACAGCCACATAGGGCAAAACTCACACGGGGAAAAAGAACGCTGGAAAACAACAAAGCTCCCCAGCACGACTGCCTTCCTTGGTTCCTGTTTCTATCTCAATACCTGATCGCAGTAGGCCAGACTAACCCTGCTGTGGGGCAAGGGATCAACTCCCTCCAGAAGCAGCCTCACTATGCCTCAGCTTCAGGGAGTGAGCACCTTCCCTTCCGGTATACAGCCTCATGTGCTATTATACCTCTGATTGCTTGACCTTTCCTATGAGGAATAGTTAAAGCGCTTGGGGCTCTTTAGCTTGGAGAAACGATGACTGAGGGGTGACATGATCGAAGTTTATAAGATTATGCATGGGATAGAGCAGGTAGAGAAAGAGGTACTTTTCTCCCTTTCTCACAATACAAGAACTCGTGGGCACTCCATGAAATTGCTGAGCGGTCGGGTTAGAACAGATAAAAGGAAGTACTTCTTCACCCAAAGAGTGATTAACACATGGAATTCACTGCCACAGGAGGTGGTGGCGGCTACAAGCATGGACGGCTTCAAAAGGGAATTAGATAAGCATATGGAGCAGAGGTCCATCAGTGGCTATTAGCCACAAGGTATAGATAGGGACTCTGGGGCAAGTGATGCTCTGTCTTCTTGGTGCTTGGGGGGTCAACAGTGGGAGGGCTTCTAATGTCCTGGCCCCACTGGTGGACCTCCTGATGGCACCTGGTGTTTTGGGCCACTGTGAGTGTTGGACTGGATGGGCCTTTGGCCTAATCCAACATTGGCGTCTTATGTTCTTACTAGAAATAAGGCCCGTTGTGGAAATAAATACAACGGGATCTAGAAAGAGGCTCTGGGAGAGTGCTCTGGCTTTGGGCAAACAGTGTCAGTCTGCTTTTAAAACATGAATCTGGGACCTGCACACCACCAGAATACAGCAGATTCCATATGCAACTGACATTCCAACTGCCTTGCGGGGGGGGGGAGTTTGAGGTGTGGAATGGAGTGAAGTCCAATCAGCTTCCATATGCAAAAGACCAGGTTGTCGCAGCAGTTGTGGTGTGGGCGGGACCCAGGCTTTGCCTTCTGATTGGTGGCGATATATGCTGAGGAGCAGTGCCATCAGTCATACACTAAGGGAGTGCATTTTAGAATTAGAACTTTGGCACCCACTATTCAATTATATATAAGGAGAGATGACAGCTATTGGTGCTTGCTTATCCCTGCATTTCCCCCCAGGCCCAATCCTGAGGCTTGGAGGTTGCCTAGGTAATCTAGGCCTGCAGGGAAATTGGCAGCCAGGCCTGTACATGAGGGAAAGGCTGTCTTGAGGCCTACAGCCTAATCCAGTCTCTAGCCTCAGACCTATGATCATGACAACAGTATGTTATATACACACCCTTACAGTAAATATAGTACTTTCATTTCTATTTTTTTGCCATCAAGTCACAGCTAACCTATGGCAACTAGGGATGCCAGAATGCAAAAAAAAAACCCAGTGGGGGCCGGAGTCTCCCACTGCCAAGCCCCACCACCTCTCCGCTGCCGGCCAGCTGGCTGGCAAACAGGAATTACCTGCTCAACAAGGGAGGGATGCCTGGCATTTCAGCAACGTGCCTACATGACCCAGAAGTGACGTGGGCACATTGGGATGATGCTCTGGGTTTGGGGCAAAATCTCTATGGTAAAAGCTAATTCTACCATAGAGTTTTGCCCCCCAAAACAGTGTTCTCTCCCCAACATTGCCTATGACATTTTCGGGTCACGTAGGGACATTGCTGAAACGCCAGGTGATCCTCCCTGCTCTTGGTAAGTGCAACCCCCCCATCCCCCACTGGCGACTTCTAGGGACCTGGCAACCCTAAGGGCAACCCAGTAGGGTTTTCAAGGCAAGAGGTGAACAGATGGGGTTTGCCATTGCCTGCCTGGACTTTCCTCAGTGGTCTCCCATCAAAAGACTGACCAGGGCCAACCCTGATGAGATCATGCTCACCTGAGCTATCCAGGTCAGGGCTTCATATGCATACCGCGGGGGGAAACTGGGTCTGAAACAGATTATTGGAAGTTTTGGGGAACTCTGAAAGGAGAAATTATTTTGCAGTGTTTGAGATATTTATATAGCCTGCTTTTCTCCCCAATTGGGACCCAAATTGGCTTACAATATCATTCTTCCCACCTCCAGTTTATCCTCACAACTGCCATCCTATAAAGTAGGTTAGGCTGAGTGACTGGTCCAGGGTCACCCCAGTGAGCTTTTTATACCCACACTGCAACCAAGTACACAGCCCTCTCAGAATGACTAGTGAAATCGTCTATATAGGTGTGTTTATTTTTGTGCCATTTCCTCTGAAAACATAATTTCTTTTCTTACTTGTGACAAATGTACATCCTCGGTGTCTGGGACTGATGTAGATATACTGTTGCCCTATGTAGATGGTCATGCTTGGTATAATATGCTTTACAGAAACAAATAATAGGATTATGCATTTGTGATAACCAAACAGTAAGGTTAACAAGCCAGGCCCCTGTGAGTCTCAGTTGGAAGTAAGCAGTCACTTGTAATACTCAGAAATGGTTGCAGGTGACTCCAAGTGAGACAAAGCCAATTACATTTCACTCTGGGGCCTAATTTGGTCATGCACCCCCCTTCTTTTCATGTAAGTCAGGGAACTTCCTGTGTGTTCACAGCCAGAAGTGATCCTACTATCCCACCCCCCATGTCCTTTTTTTGTTTGCTAGTGACAGCTGGTTTTCTAGAACAGTGTTTCTCAACCTTTTTCCGACCATGGCCCCCTTCCGACCTTGTTTCCTTCCTGTGGCCCCCCTGTCCTACCAGTATAAAGGTAGCTATTTTATATGCCAATAAAGGTGTTGTACTTGAAGGTAGCTCTTTCAATGTTTTGTTTGTAAATAGCCAAGGAACAAATAAGCATAAAGAGCCACACAAAATGCACACATGCAGTTCTTATTGGGAAACTGAAATTTACAAATTTACCAAAAAAATACCCCACAAAAAGGGAATACAACATGGCTAATAAACAACAATGTTTACATACAGGGGAGAACAAAGCCTCTACCACCATTGCACAAGATTACAGCGATGCAAAAATCCACAGTGCAGTGAAGAAAGTCATGTGTTAGGTTTTCAGTCCTCTGAAGCTACAAATTGTATTCCAAAACAAAACCCATGTTTACCTGCAGAGTCAGCACGTGGTCACAGCTTCAATAAATTTTTTGCTTGTCACTCCTTTCCAAGGTATCAGCCCAAGACCAATGCTATCACATCACAGGGCAATAAATCAGCTCAAGAGAAAACTGCAGCACTACAAGGAGTTTACAGCTCTCAGTCATAATCTGCCATTTCAAAAAATCTTTGTCAAAACTCTAGCATTACATTCAAGAAAAAGTTTACATGTAAAGCAGTACCAACCTTTGTTCTGGTCTCTTGCTAGCAGGCTAGCATGTTTGTAAATAGAGCATGTTTTATTTACAATTTTTATAATTTTACAAAATACAATTACGTATTTCTCAATCAATGTGACCCTTGTGCTTGATGAGCAGATCACCTCTGTCCATTATGTTAAGGTGATTCTGCATTAGGCTGAGTAAATAATTCACACGACTGGAACCTGATTCTACCAAGAATGAAGTTAAAAATGCAATGAAAAACAATTTTGCTTTATCCCAAAGCTGTGGAAACTTTTTAGATATTGTACTCTTTATCCAAAAATGGTGTTTTTCTTGATTGAAAGTTAATTTGGCTGCCATGTCACTCTGTAGCTCTATGAGCGCTTCTTGCAAAGAAACATCGTCAGCAGCATTCACAGCAAACGGATCGGCTACCCAGGCTGGAATATCCATGTCCAGCAGATCACGGAAACGAACTTCCATATCATTACAAAGCTGCTTCAAATGATTCACATACACAATTATTTCATCATCTTTCAATTCATCGCTAACTGCTGCCAAAGAGGAAAACTGCAAATTCTCGACATCCAACATCAGTGGCATACAGCTTGAGTTTTCCAAGAAACCATGTAATAATCTCCTTGCTTGAAAAAAGGTCACGATTTCTGCTATGTAGTTGTTTGTTTAACAAACTGAGCATTTTGAAGACATCACTCAGGTAAAATATATTACATTTAGCAGAGGTCATCTTTTCTTCCATTTCCTTGCCTCTGAAAAATGTCACAACTGAGTCCCACAAAGCAACAAGACGACAAAGGCCTTTGGACAGCCAACGGACTTCTGTAATAAGTGTGTGAAGTCTTCGTTACTGTTCTCGCAAAGCTGTTGAAACAAGCGATCTTGAAGTGCATTTGATTTAATGATTTACTGCTTTTATTAAAATCCAGAGACTAATGCAAGCACCCTGCTAGTCTTTTTTAAACCAAGTTGGTGAACAACGCAGTGAATACAGAATACTTCTGGCATAACACCTTTCAAATATGCATTAAATCCTCTGTATCTACCAGTCATAGAAGCAGCACCATCAGTAGCACAGACCGGAATGTTCTCCATAGGGATATCTTTCTCATTGAAGTACCTCTTGACTTCTTCAAAAATTGTTTCACCTTTAGTATCTGTTTTAAGCTTTCGAGTAAATAGTATTTCTTCTTTCAATTTGTCGTCATGCAAATATCTAACATCAGTAGGCTTGCCAAGTCCCCCAGGGCGGCGGGGAAACCCCTGCCCCAGAGGCCTGTTCCCTGCCGCCGGCGGATCGGGCCCTGGGGGGAGCTCCACCCCGACGTGCACGTCACCAGGAAGTGACGTGATCACGCAGGGCATGCTGGAGGCGGGGCCATGACCATCTGAGGGAAAACTCTATGGTTTTCCCTCAGATGGTCATGGCCCCACCTCCAGCATGCCCTGCGTGATCGCGTCACTTCCGTGGCCCCCCACTTATGCAATTTTTACCTGTGGCCCCATTGGAATATCCTGGGGGGCCATATGGCCCCAGGTTGAGAACCACTGTTCTAGAACACTAAGAGCCACTTCACAAAGTAAACTTCACAGATGAAACTTCTTACACTGTACTGAATAAACTGATAGTGCTTTATATTAATTCTAAGAATGTAAAGTTACAGAAACACTTCTAAAACTACAGCAACTTGCACAAACCGCTGAAGGAAAGCCCTCCAACCGAAGGAAAACCATTCCCTCTATTAAGATGCCTGCATCCTTACAGCCCTGTCAGAGATGCTTCTCCCACTCACCTGATTGCACTAACTTTTTCTTGTGCCCTGCAGGCATCTCGGGAAAGAGCCAAGTCCTTTTTGCAATCGTTTTCACAAGCCGCTACCTTGATTTATTCACAAATTTCTTCTCAATCTACAATACTGTCATGAAGGTAAGGGCAAGAGCCTGGATTGACTCCCCACCCCTGCGCACACACATACACACTTAAATTCGGTGAACCCAAAGCAAAACAGGACCTTTTATGAGGCCCAGATGACTCTTGCTTTGTATGTGTGCTTTTGCCCCCTACCCTGCCTTTTCTGCCATAAAGGTGGAAGTGGTGTCTTAAATCCCGAAACCAGTGTTCCCCCTAAGCTGAGTTAGTGTGAGCTAGCTCAGTTGTTTAGCCTCCAGCTCACACACTTTTGTCTCCATTCAGGAAGGATGGCTCCAGAGCAAACTAATTTATGCAGCAGCCAAAATTGCTCGCTCGCAACTTTAATGCTAATAGCTCACAAAGTAGAATTTTTGCTCACATGACTCTACAGCTTAGAGGGAGCATAGCCTGAGACCCCCACTGGAACGCAGCAGTCCTAATTAGAGATGTTGCCAAGCCCTGCTTGCAACAATACAAAGGTGGGGAGGGGGGGAGCTGCACAGTGGAATGCTGCTGCAAAGCAAACACCAAACTAAATATATTTAGGCACAATAGGAACTAATGAGGTCAAATCTGTAGCCTGGTCTTTGATCTGCTGAAAAACCACTGAAGGGAAGATTCAAAGGTTATTCCAGACTACTCCTGAAATCCTTGCATTTGTTAAAATAGAAGACTATAACTTTCTCTAATTAATTTTCCTTGTCCCTCCACAGTTTGTTTTCTTAATGTGTGCCTACATTACTGTGTACCTTATCTACGGGAAGTTCCGTAAAACCTTTGACAATGAGAATGACTCTTTCCGCCTTGAGTTCCTTTTGATCCCTGTCACAGGCCTGTCATTTCTGGAAAACCAGAGTTTCACCCCTTTGGAGGTAAGGAAGCCATGCATATTACAGGGGAGATGTAAGTGATCCCAACAGTTTCCTTCATGCTGTTGAAATGTTTCAGGATATACAAAAGCCCACATATAGCTCAAACCTGGATTGTAAAGTTTTTCTCTGCACCCCTCCATGGCCTCATAAACTAATCTTATTTTCCTCTTCCTCAGATCCTCTGGACTTTCTCGATTTACCTGGAATCAGTGGCCATTCTTCCGCAACTTTTCATGATTAGCAAAACAGGCGAGGCAGAGACAATCACCACACATTACCTTTTCTTCTTGGGCCTCTACCATGCTCTCTATCTTGCCAACTGGATCTGGCGCTACCAAACAGAAAACTACTATGATCAAATTGCTGTAGTTTCAGGAGTTGTACAGACCATCTTCTATTGTGACTTTTTTTACCTCTACGTTACTAAGGGTAAGGATCTTAAGAGTGAAAATTACTGATAAAGAGGCTGCATTAAGGCACCCCAAAAAACAGGTCTGTCCATTACTGTTATGGGCATAGCTTGTTGGTTTGTGTGGTCCCAGAACCTGACTCTTGAAGTGCAACTGAAAAGTACCTGAGGTTGAGAAGCTTTTAATCAAGCTTCAATTTGCTAGGACATCTAGATGCAGGTGTCTGGACTTTTAGATATCATGATAATTTGAAACATGACTGAAGGCTTCCCAACCTCATACTTTCCAAATTGTGCTCTGCCCACAAGTGGAGAGAGGGGAATGAATGAGCAAGACAACCATCGTTTGTTGAGATATTTGAATGAAATTAATACATCAGGCACTCAATAGATGGTTAACTACTCGTGGTCCATTTTTCCATAATGCTAACCTAAGCAGACCATGATATATTTTGGCATACAGTGCTCTCCCCCAACCTAAGAAACTTGTAAGCATTAGTTCTGTCCAGGGGTCTTTGTAGCAGGAACTCCTTTGCATATTAGGTGCCAGCAGGGGTCATTTTGTAGAAAGAGAGGTGCAGGAGCTCATTAGCATAACTTATTTGCATATGCCACATCCCCTGACATCACCAGAAGTGTGTCAGAAGGCAACACCCACTGCTCAGGCTCCACTGGACTGTGTTGGATTGCTAGCTATTGGGGGGGACGGGGACGTGCAGATCTGTCCTTGCAGAGGAGGGAGAGCTTGTACCTGAATAAAACTTGGTCTTAAAGGTGCCACTGGACTATTTTGGAGGGGGGGGGGAGCGCTGCAACTTACCTGGCTGCTTCTTGCTCTGACTGAAAGCTACTGGGAGCAGGGGGTGGGGTTTGTTGCATGTGCCCGCCCCCTGGGCTCTTTACTGCCGGAGCTCCGCTCCTGTGCACTCCTGCAGGAAATGACCCCTAATGTAGCTCATCCTCCAAGAGCTTACAGTAGCCCCTGCAAGCTCTTGGAGGACTGGCTACATTAGGGGTGTGTTGCCTAATATGCAAAGGAGTTCCTGCTACAAAAAGAGCCCTGCATATGAATGTCCATGTATATGAAATTGTTATTAACATGAAACTGTCCGTGTAAGACATTATATGGATTTCTGAAGGCCAAAAACTGCCCTATTAGTAACTAAATTTTACTGCCTACAATTGAATCCTTAGAGGAGTGCTACTTCATACCAACACTAGAGGCAAACAAGAAAGTAAGCACTTACAACTTCTTACAATATAAAAAATGGGAGCACTATGGCTTAACCCGCAGCAGTGCTGTATGGTGCAAGACGCACCAAAGACTGAGTACCTACTTTGTGACCATTTTAAATTGCTTCCTATATTCCAGACATTCCCATGCTTCATATTCTACTACAGCCCTTCCAATGAAAGGAACACAGATCACAGCTTGTAACAATTACAGAGAGTTATTTCATGTGGGTTTCTAACATGCACTGACAGTTATTTAAATATTTTATCCCACTTTCCTTTCACACTGAGGACTCAAAGCCGCTTGTATTGCAAATACACCAAATTTGTAAACGTCACCACATAAGTGTGTCCAATTTGTTATTCCTTTCCCACACTGAGCAAATTTTTTTGTCTTCTAGTATTGAAAGGAAAGAAATTGAGCCTCCCAGTGCCCATCTGAAGAGGTGCACGAACAATGCATGTTCCTGAAGACACTCCAAGATTGTTTTTTGTGCCGTACGGTTCAGCTATCCTGCAGGGAACTTACTTGTTCCTCTACGCTGTGACTAGCGAATTTCAGACTGTGCCTAAAGACTGAATGGCTAGAAATTCTTCAGTGTTGAGTGATACTTAAGTATTTCCGTTGTCTTTTATATCTGAGCATCCCTTTGGTAATCAAACTGCTTTTAACAAATAAAATAGTTAACTTTATACGGCTCTGGTCTACATTTACATCAGTGTTGATACAGTCAAATGTCTTTGGGGTGACAGTTCATTCAGCTGATCCTAATTAATTGACCTGGGTACCAGGTCAAATAATTAAATAAATATGGCTGAAATTGCTGCAGTCACCTCAACAGCTGGACACAGAAGCCTCAACAGCTGCAGAACTGACTATTCTGAACTGGCAGTCCAATAGGTTTATTCTGTTCTGCCTTCGGTTCAAACACAAATGTTCAAATAAAGGTTTATACTTTCATACCATTTTATCTTGACACTGAACTGATGGGAGGAGGAAGACCATGCAGGACAACCTGCACCACTGAATTGGGTACTTCTTGTGTCCCGTATATTTTAAGTAGGAACAGGTGGGAAACATGAACATTCAAATTAAAAACTTTTGAATTAAGACAAGAGTTTTCACTTTGACAACAGTGTTTTATTCATACCTACAAAAGAAAACAAGATGGTATCAAAAGGACAATTTATAAACTAATCATAGCATAGCTTTTAGTATACTGTGCCTGAACACCACAGAGCTACGAATCTCTCCATTCAAGTCTTTGTTTAATAAAACAGGAATGTGTTCAAATACCAGTCAAAGTTGAAACAGAGTACTGATCCTACCCATAAAGCCTCTAAACCTTTCCACTAAGCAAAGCCCACACAGTAACTTATCAGTAAAAAGATATATTGAATTGTTGTTTCCACAAATGCTTACTGGGAAAATGGTGGACATTACTGCTTTGTCAACAGGGCTCTCTAGCTGGTATGTGGAACCAAGCAGCACCACATGGGACAGAAGCAGTACATGCCATGAAGCATTCAATGGTTAATACTCTGGCTGAGCATGAGAGACTCTAGGCTGCAGCAGTCTTCAAGCTACAATAAAGCACTGCAAAAAACCCTAAAATTCTGCCTCTGCAGAGGGACTGAAGACAAAGACCACTCAGCAGTTATGAGTGTCCTGAAACCCCTTTACCTTTAAAGACAGAAGGTTGTTTCCCCACATCCCATAAACCTGTAGATTAATTTCTGTGTGAACTAAAAAGATAGCTCCATGATATATTTCATGAAGGAAATGCAGATTAAAGTTCAGTAAATGAATGTTCATTTGCATTGGCGCTTTCTGCCAGACACATCAAGTGTTCTCTGATTTTCCAGACCTAGACTGATGCGAGTCAAATGAGAAAAGAGGAATTTAAACTGGCAAATATTTCCCTCCCACAGACTGTGCCAACAACCTACCTGTACATTGTGTGCAGACACATAAGTGATCTATCATTCCTCATCCTGCTTGCTATTGAGGAACACAAATACAACGCCAGTTTTTATAAGTCAGCCCCTAATAACTATAAAATAACTGGGCAATCTTATTTGTTTGAACTGTGTACTCCCCCAAACAGAAAATAAGGTGGCCAACAATATTTACGCCTCTCAAATTGGGACGCAAGTCACCTCCTGCCATATTATCTGAATGTGACAAGTGATGCATTACAAGATCAGCTATCAACAGCCATTCTGCTAATAGTCACAACACATAAGCCTCAGTACTAGAAGAAAACCCACCCTACCCACCAGCCTAAAATCTCTCAGCCTGGGGAGAAAAGAAAAAAAAAAGAGATTGAATAAAAGTGTTATACCTGCCTAAAATTTCCTAGAATGCTGCTACCTACCTGTAAAAGCTGAGTGCAAAGGATAGCTCACTCAAAAGCAAAGCCCAAATCAGATGAAGGTACGAATGACACTTCAAGACATATTAGCTATCTCTGCCCCACCTCCCCCTGTACAGGGACCTAAATAAACCTTTTAAGGTAAAACAGAAAAACTGAACCATTGCATTTCGGACTGTGGTATCCTGAACCTGTCCGGTAAGTACTTCTTACTAAAAGAAATATTGCCAAGTTAACAGAAACTGTCTTAGTCTCTTTCTATCTTCTGCCGAAGCTCAATTTTAACCACGGCAGCTGATACTTGGGGGCCAGATTCCACTTGTGATCTCTTAAGTGGAATCCAGTTGGTGACAATTTAACAACCACAGAAAAATCCAGTTTATTTTTTCTGCAGTTAAGCCCGGGATGAAAGTATACTGCAACAGACAAAGGACTCCCTCCTGATATTTACACCCTCCCCCTCCAGCTACTACCATCCAAGAGCTGCAGAAATGCTAACCAAAATTACCTAATATGTCTAACACATAGGGGGGTTTGGAGCACCATGAGCTGAGCCAAACTAGACATATTATACTTTCAGAATTCACCTATACCAAATCCAAATACCTGTGTTCAATTTTCAATTTAAAGAATGAAGTCTTAATTCTAGAGAAAAAAGTACACTCTTGTTTTCTGTTAAGAAGGGAGCACTGCATAGCACCATAATTCTTGATGTTCACAGCATGGAGAACATGTCCTCTCTGCAGCAAGTTTTCTGACACAAGCCTCAGACACAAAGACAATTGGGCTGGGACATTTCTGCCCTGCAAAGTCTCTCCCCCTTCATTTCTTTTTAAAAGAGAAAATCATTCCAGATCCTTTAAGCATGCAAGGCCAAACTTCGTATGTCTATAACACAGTCAGTTTTCCAGTCAATTCTAATTTTAAAAACAAAATCAGTAACATGGACTGGGGACCACTGTCTTGGGCAGAATTTGGATGGTGAACTCTACATCTAACCTGCATTGGAACACATCACAATGGGTGAGATCGGGGAAGGAAGGGAAGAGGAGGTTCTTACATTGCAAATCTTGACTGGCGCCAGTAAACCAAATGGTCTCACTTGCGTGAAGGGGGCGGGGGTGGGGGAGGAGGTGGATATTGGTAGCCGGCAGTCTGTCCCATATAGCCCATCACGTTAGTGCCTGGAGGCTGAGGAAACTGTTGCGACATGAGAGGCTGTGGCTGCTGGCCTGAACGGCCCATCCCTGCATACTGCTGTTGGCTGGTGCTTTGTGAGTTTCTCCCAGCATTGGCAGCGTTGGCTCCACCATAACCAGCAGTACCATATTCTGCCCCATAGCCACTTGTGCCATAAGCAGCAGCTCCATAGGCCCCCTGGGCATAACCATATTGGCCCTGCTGTGCCCCAAAGGCAGAATTTGTACTTCCATATGCACCACCATAGGCCTTGTTGGCTCCATTGGCAAAGCTGTCACCGCGATCACGGTCCCTGAAGGTACCCGAGTCTCTTCGGCCATCTTTAACACCTCGGAGCCTTCGTTCACATTCCTCTTGATACATCAGATTAGGGTTGTTGGATGAATTGCTGGTTCGGTAACGAGAACGACCACCTAGTGATAGATGTGACTCACTTTAATACAGCACCTCAATCTCAAATAAAAGTTCTGCACAGATCAATTTGTTTCTATACTTGCAATACTAGAATAGTGCCATTAGGACACCATGATACTACCTCACAACTATTAACTCTTTTTACATTATATGATTATCAAATTCTAAGATAAAACACTGTAAAGCATGAAGTTTGATACATTTGATTTTATGTAAATTTTAAAGAGCAAAGGGGCTGGAAGACATTTGATGGGGATTTAAGAGTTGATGTAGAGTACAAGCAAAGATGCAATGTAAATATAAGATTAATGTGAGTTTTTGAAGAGGGCCTCTTGTCAGAAAGGACAAAATCTCTGTATAATTTGTATGGCCCTGCCTATGAAGTGAGTGGGAAGAGTTCTCTTACACAAATGAAGAGCAAATTCCTTAGAGTGAGATTCCCACTGCATGTAATTAGTTAAACTTCTCCTATTTAAATGCAGGTTTTCAGTTGCTCTACTATTCTCTACATTCTGCTTTGAACCTCCCTGTACTTTAATATTAGCTGGGGCAGTTTTGCTTCAGAAACCAACTTATACAGAAAGATTCTCATCTCTCTGCAAAATGGTGCACAGAGAAAAGCCAAGCAGATAGCTCGAATATGGGCATTCTAGAGCTCTGATAGGCTCTAGAATGCCCGTGTTCGAGCAATCTGCTTGGCTTTTCTCTGTGCACCATTTTGCAGAGAGGTGAGAATCTTTTTGTATTAATTGGATTCTGGTAACTAGCATTTCTTTACTGGACAATTCTGGTAACTAGTATTTCTTTACTGGACAATTTTGCTTCCTCTCCTTTTTATTTCATTCTTCTGCTTAATTCTTATGTCAGTCTGTATTTATTTATTTAACAAAATGTATACTCTGCCTTTCTGTACTCATAAGGGCCACCAAAGCGGCTAACAAATTAAAACATACTTAATGAACTTATACCTTAAATCTGTATTGACTTACATTATGTTATGAAAAATGGGTTACACACTTTGCAAATGTAAATACACTCCAGGAAACAGATGGACAACCTATTTCGACTTCTGGCAGGGATGACCCTATATATCCCATCAGCACATTAACTGTCAGTGAAATCTACCCTGTGCCTCAACTGCCGCCCATTAAGATATCTAAGTTAGCAGCTAAAACAACAACAAAACATTTACCTCCACCTCCACCACCACCTCTATGGTCCACAAGCTGCATCAGTTTTGGATTGATGGCCTGGTTGGCTTCCTCTAGCACTTTGATCAGTTCTCTAGCTTGTTTCAAATTCCCAGGTGTGAAGAATGTGTAGGCAGTGCCTTTGTTGGTGCTACGAGCTGTACGGCCAATTCGGTGCACATAATCCTCCGAGCTGTTTGGATAGTCGTAGTTTATCACAAACTTTACATCTTCCACATCTTGTGAGGCAACCAAAGCACAGTGAGGGGTTGAGGAGAGGGTGTGGAGGAAGGATGTGCCAACAGAAGGTGGGGAGTACGAATGCAAGTGACAGTAACAAGAGAAGAGAAAAAAGTTAGTAGCTGTAAGGAGGGAAGACAACACAGACTTTTCCCAACAGAGCAGAAGGCTAAATTGAGAGATTTTCCATGAGAATCCAAAATTTGTTTCCAGAAGTTAAAGCAGTTCATCACTCTCAAATTCACCCATCCTTTGCTGTAGGCATGCCATGAACACATACACATAAAGCTCTCTGAACATTAACTTGTGGACTTCAGGCAATTTTACCTGTATCAACAAACTGTGCCACTCTTTCTACAAACAAAGCAAAATGGAAGGGATGAGTGAAAGAACTGTTAAACACCCTTAACTCTGTTAGGAGAAGCCTATCAAGTCTACCATCACAAGTCACTTACCTTCCCAATCAATCACAAGGTAACATAGAACTTTTTCAAAATTTGACAATTGCTATAAATAATTCCAAAAATTCCCCTCCCCAGCAACCATAAGACATCCCAGCTGCGGTAAAGTTCACCGTTTGGGTAAAGGATGGCTAGACTATTTTAATCCTCCTTGTTTCCATAAATATGCAAAACACTAACATTTAATCACACCACTAACTTCTGCCTAAGTAAGATTTTTAGCAGAAAACTGCTTGCCATTGATGTGAACTAATAAAACCCAGCTGCATTGCCTAGAGGAAGCGCCTGAAACTTCAGAAATGTGGAGAGTAGAAACCCAGTAAATGTTAGTACAATGCTTTGCTAAAACCCTGCCAAACAATATTAAAAGCAATTTTACATTAAAAATTAACAGCTCACGTACAAAAAAAATCTGCATTTTAAGGAGAATATTCAGATTATATCCAAGATAAAACACAGATTGACTTTTCTTTTAAAAATGAGAAACATTCCCTGTTGTTACCAGACCGATGCACACTCCCTCCTCCTGTGGGAAATCGCTGCAGCCGATCCCGTCTCTTTGCCTTTTATTTTTGGCGGCCTCCTTTCGAAAACTCCGCCCTCTGACACGGGACCACTGGAGCGCGGGGAGCATGCATCAAGGGTCCGTGGCAGCGAGAAGTCCCCACACACGCTCGCTCTGTGAACTGGCTTAGATGCTTCTCTGTAGCCCCATTTGGTTGTCAAGCGCCTGAGAACCTGGGTTCACGTAAATGTTTCAGGTCCTCCAACGCTTGCTGTCCCCTCACAGGGCTTAAAGGGGGCAATTGTCAAAAATGAAGATGTTAAAAATTACATCCAAAGGGTAAGGCTGCATCTATTGCCCAGACTGCATCAATTTCAAATAAAAGGACTGGGGGAAAGGGACAGTGGGTTGTTACAGGTGGCAAAGGGGTGTTATGTCTGTTTCTTATTACAGCAAGGGGGGGCTCCTCATTCTTTCCAGACTCCAAAGTCCTGAATCACACCAAAAAGTGAGAAGGCAGATTTCACAGGGGCAGCGCGAGTCTCCAGCTTGGTGCAAATATCTCAGAGGGCAAATATTAGGGAAGGGCAGGGTAAAACACTCAGTACATTCACGTCTTCACATCTGGGATTTAACTGGAGTCTGACAGACTGTAGGCTACATGGCCCCAGCCAATCCGATTGTGAACATCCATTAGCAAAGTAGCCACAGTGAATACCAAAAATCACTTCTTTTTAGAAAGCACAGGATCTCTGTCAGTTAACAATGAAGGGATCAATGAGTAGATTTGGGTGGAAAATCCATGGAAGGACACCAAGGAAAAGCAGGAAGAGAGGCACTGGGGCAATTTCCACCTTAGACAGGTGGAGCTGACTGATATGCCCATGATATGAATAGTGTGCAGGGTGGGAGGTAGGGGAAACATGCAGTAAAAAGTAGATTTTTCTCTTAATTGAGTTTGCACTGATGTAAATCGTGCTCATCACAATATTTCTTCCAAGAAACTTGGTCCTTCTAAAAAGGAACCTGACTATCTGGGGATGCATACCCACTGAGATGCCCCCGGAAAAGGACTGAATGTCTGAACGTAAATTGGGAGGGGTAGAAATTAGCAAACACGATCATCTAGAGAGCTGCTTCGACCACCAATGTAGATATGTCCCCAGACCTGCACTGAGTGATCGGCAGCTGATATCAAAGTTTCTGTTAAAGAAAACAAACAAAAAGAAATTTAATGATTTGACTTTAACAGAGTGAACTGTAACCAATTTTTAATGAGAAACAGTGCAGAGGGAAGTCTTCTCGTTCGGGGTTCATTCACAAAGAAGCCATTATGGGGGACTCAACTTACCTGGAAGGAGCTTTCTGAAACCAGTGTTCCACTGGGAAGAGGGGAAAACCCTGGTGACTCAACCAAAAAGTGCGCGCCCCTGTTCTATATTTTAGGTAGAAGCCTTCACTTTCCAGGAACTTGGAGGAATTCGTCCAGAGATTTGCTGGTTAGGTACTATTTTTTTGTTTTATAAAAGCAGCAAATTCTGGGCCCCAAAACAAGCCAAGATGTTATTTAGTAACAAGAAACAGACTCTGGTACCTTTTCCCCACAGCCTCAGTGAAGTGGAGAAGGCAGAGCGGGAAGACTGTTTTCTTTAAATAGTATCCAAATGAGTTGTTTTGGGGATCTATATGAGGAGTAGGGCTGTTTTTAAAGTGTCTAGGCAAGATGCACAAAGAAGCTACCAGCACACAGCAAGCCTGTTTAAAAATGAATGCCAAAGAAAACAATATTGTCTTTTACTTAGAAAAAACAACACCAATTCTGGCTTTACCCCTTCTCCTAACGGGCCCAAGTTCTACCTGCACAGGTCCAGACATGACCCCAGAGGACAGAGACTTGAAATCCATATGAACATCTCTCAGAGAAGCACTGGACAATTTAGGGGATGGGGTGGGAGAATGAAGGTTATGAGAGTAAAGGCTCCTAATCTGTTTACAATATATAAGATGCACTACGAACAAGCTATCTTTTCATCACTTAAAGAATTTTGGGTGACAAAAGGTCCACATATTTAAAAGAAGTCCCTACAAACCACATATGAGATTATTTTCACTGAGTCACTCTAACATCAGTCACAATGGGCCAGCCCACTGGAACTCGACACTACTGAATAGCTCCAAGGTGTGGCTACTGCCATATTTGTCATTTTGTACAAGGGGGTCTGACATTTCTGAACCCACAAGAATCAGAGAATACAGATATCCTTGGTGAAGTACTGTTCACTCAAGCATTCAAGAGAACAAATTTTGCACCCCTTAAAGTAGACTAAGATACATTCTCACTATGAGAAAGCATTTGGTGGCTTTTACTATGACCTCATTAATCCAGTATAGGAGGACAAGTGAGGCAGAATGCTTGTGAGTGAAAATACCAAATATGCTCACATAAGTGAAACAAGAGAAGGGTGAGGTCTATCTAGGCAAGGCTTTTATGGTGCAATTACGTTAGTAATGCATTTGGGTAAAAAAGGATTTCTTTTAAGGGGTTCGCTCTTCTACCTAATAATTCTAACCAACAGCTCATTGGATGCAGTCCAGTCCTAGCCATCCAGACACAAAGCTGGAGCTGGAAAGGAGGTGGGTGAGGTAGGATTGGGCTGAGTAATTGGACGTCTCTTCTCCCCACTGGCGATCGATTAGTCATGCCTAGGCCTTGCTGAAGACCAAAGCCTGTTCGTTAGGAGCAGGAAGAGGACTTTGAATATGAAAGAAAAAAAAAAGATTAAGGTTAAAAAAGGCATTTCACATGTGGGGGAAAATCACGCTTTAAATTCTTTGGGAAAAGAACTTCTGAATTTAAAGAAATGACCTGAGAAGCAGGCAGAGAAGCACATGTGTACAAACCTAGCCCACGAGATGCAACATCCGTAGCAATTAGGATAGGAGCTTTTCCAGAACGGAATTCTGAAAGAAAAGAACCAATCCTGACATAACTCTTTGAATCACAAAATAATATTTAACACTACACACATTTCTCTTTGATTCTGATGGTTCCAGTACAAGTCCAGTACAAGTCCTGAACGCCAAGCATGAGACCCACACTAGGACTGCAGGAAATAACTTTCCTTGGCTAGCTCTAAAAAACACTAATTACTGCAGTCCATCAAGAAAGTACATTACAGATTTAAGCTCAACACAGAAACTAATATTTGTAAAAGCTAAACAGCAAGTATGCTCAGCATATAGATAGAATCTATGAACCTATATTACTGTACTACTTGTAAATAACACAATTCAGAAGGTTGGTTTTTTTAAGTGTTTGGGTAAGCCAGACAGATTCCTCCTTCTACTCACCATTAAGCACCCAATCTCTTTCTGGCTGACTCTTGTCTCCATGAATACACATAGCTGGCCACCTAACAAAACAAAATATTTTAAGATGTTTTAGATAGCGCAGGCAGAAAGTTCAAAACCTGAAAGCTGTCAATATTTAGTTTAACAAGCTAATGCGGACCAATTTAAGTAATCAAGACATGGGGTTGCACTGATTTTAAGATAGAGTAAGAAACATGATAATGGACACCTTTCAGATGTACAGCCAAATATGACCAGGGTATAAGCTAAGGAGATAGAGAACTCTCTGCCCAGGCAACAAACATCTGGGAAGAACCGCATGCTTTCTCGCCTTCTCAGTTTGTGCTCTCCAATTACAGTTTGCATATTTCTGAGTATGTGCTATCATATTGGTGGTTAATTATTTCTTAGTTCACAGACTAACCTATCCGTTCAGACTTCCAGAGTTTTCCTTTTTTATTATATTTACATCCCGCTTTTTGTCCACAGAGCTTTACCCAAGTGGTTTAGAACATTTTATAAATAACTTCTTTTTAGTCCTCTCCCTTCCTAATACTTTACTCCTCACTCATGCATGTGGTTCTGGTTCTGCTGTAGCTCATCCATTTGGGTATCCAGTAACCCACTATTTGTAACTAATTTCATTAACAAACAATTGCTTTTAAGCTACTTTAATATAGGTCTTATAAACATGCAGACCCTAGCTTCTCACACAGAGAGCAGAATTCAACAATTTCTAGACAGGAACTCATATCACTCCTTTTGATGCCTGGGTTTCATTACAAATCAAACAAAGCAAGCATTCATGTGAACATCATCACTGCAACAATGCAGGACTGCCAAAATGATCCTTCGAGCTTCTCAAAGTTCTTCATCTGCAATACACCAATTCAAATTAAGACCACAAGACCTACCCATCTCTACGCATCCTTCGAGTTAGATCATCACATCGTCTTTTTGTCTCCACAAAGATGATAGTCTTGTTCTCTTTTTCAGCCATAATTTCTTCCATTAGTTGTATCAACCTATTAACAAATAAATAAAAACCCTACAAATTATACCTGAGTTTATTCATTTTGAGATAGTAAGCAGAAAAGCTCATTTTGATACCACAATTATTAAATAGTTATGAACAGCGTTTAAAAAAGCAAGTTAACTGTTTTCTTAAGCTAGTGGATACTTATAGAAGAAGTGACTGGGTTTAAGTTCAGTTTTAAGAATGACTTAAATATTTATACTGGTAACTCTATTTTATGGATTTCTTTCTGCAAGTGCTTCAAAGGTTCCATTAGAAATGGAAAAAAGGATAAAAATAGTTGTCAATATATACTTAAATTTCACCAGTCTGACTGATCTGGTCTAGCCAAACAATATTACAGATAAAAAGATTCTGAACATGCAAAAAAAAATAATTGAGGATAGTACAGCAGCATCCATACTTATGGTCCTTCTCGCTCTCCATGCACACATCCACTATTTGCAGGATATTATGATTAGCACTCAGTTCCAAGTTGCCCACGTTGATCTGGACATAGTCGTGTAAAAAGTCCTCTGCCAGCTGCCGCACCTCCTTTGGCCAAGTGGCACTCCACATAAGAGTCTGCCTGTCAGGCTGAGAGGAAGGACAGGTTACATGGCATACAAATGTGAATTTGTTATAAAAAAAAATTAAGAAGAACAAAAATTTTACATACCCGTATCTGATCAACAATTTTGCGGATTTGAGGTTCAAAACCCATATCCAGCATTCGGTCAGCTTCATCCAATACAAGATATGTACAACGGCGGAGGTTGGTTTTTCCTGCTTCCAGAAAGTCAATCAGACGTCCAGGCGTAGCAATACAAATTTCAACACCTGGAGGAGACACGGAATAAAATCACTTAGACCTTCAATTTTATATTGTACCAGTCAAGCTTGCCATCACCTGGGTTTATGTTCTTATCTCATGACTTCATCTCAAACATAAAAATACCATTGTTGAGCATGATTACACATGTATCTTCGCTTATAGTGAAGCTGAACCTTTTCTAGTCCATAACTCTTAATATGCACATTACAGGCAAGTTAAATTAAAATTTGACATATTAAACGGACTAAAAAATTCAAATAAACCTGTCTCTGCAGAATAGTATTTTTATTTGATTTGAACAGATGTATCTTCCACTGTGGCCATAATTAAGATAACTTCATAGTTCAAAGGCAACCTTTACTGGCATTACTTACATATACCTATATAACCAGTGTTATTGATATTTAACTGATGTTGTACACCTCTCTGAGCCCAGCTTGTTGGGAGAAGGTGGTTTGAAAAAAAAAAAATCTAAACAAATGAACATTCACTTAGGGTCAACAGACTTTCATGAGCTTAGAAAGGTGTAACTGCTTAGGATTATAATAGAATTCCAAAAGCTGTCAATTACCTCTCTCCAGGTCTCTGATTTGAGGACCTTTGGGTGCTCCTCCATATATACAGGTACTCTTCAGCCTTGAACATTTACCATAATCATCTGCTACTTGTTGGACTTGCTGAGCCAGTTCTCGGGTAGGAGCCAGAACTAAGCACTGCAAAAAGAAACCCAGAATACTAAATACCACACTACAAACAGGTATCTGTTTAAACAATAGAAGGAAAGCTCATAGTACCACCATTTACAAAAGATCCACAATATGGTATGACAAACCAGCATACAACACACAACCCGGGGGGGGGGGGGGGGGGGGAGACAGCCCACAAAAAAGTACTCACAATTGGACCATCCCCTCTTTCCAAATACGGCTGGTGATTGATGTGAACAATTGCAGGTAGCAAATACTGAAACAGGGAAAACAGCATACATTAGAGATCACAACAGGCTGTGGTTTATTGTTGTACAGTAGCTGTATATCCATTTCTAAAATCCTGCCTCAAAACATCAAACTGGCGTCTTACCAGAAGCTAAGAACATCCACTTCAACATAACAGAGGAAGGTATGTTTTCTGTTCAGTTCAGAAACTATGTACTCTCAATACCTGAGAATAGCCAAACTGATCCTCACCATAACTGTGAGGCTGCAGTAATGGGGGACAGTTAAAATTCATTCACATCATATCTACAATAGTGAAGTTTCAGATCTCACTTGCTGAACCAAGCTAAGTATTGATGCTGGTGTAGGAAGGAAAGGAGGAGGAACAGCAGATGATAGTGACAGGCTGCAGTTCAGGACAGGCTTGCAAGAGAGAATGCAGCTACAACACTCATAATGATATTAATACTAAAGAGGAATAAAAACTTCTTGTACACATACTCCTCTTTGTAATTTTCACAACTCCAAACATCTGTGAATAACTGCGGTGCTTTTGAATGCTTCTTTTACCATTTTCAAGGCTTTGTCTAAGGACATATGTGGTAGCAGTTTTCATTAACAATGGGACGTGTCCAAGTACAAGCAAAACATTGTCCCTATCCAAAGGCTGGGACCCTATTCACTCTTACCTGCAACTGTTCCACCGAAAAAAATGAAACTTGCTTCTAAACATACATACTTAAGATTGGGCCATGTGACACAGGAGTCCATTTCTCCCATTTCATATCACCCTTGAAGTTCGGACTTCAATTATAACTGTACATCCTCCCATTTACCAAGAACCCTGCCACAACAGCTTACAAAGGATGTATTAAGATGTGTGGGAAAATTCAGGATCTAGCCTTGGTACAGAAAAGACAGATCATAAAAAGTAATCCCACAGAAAATGAAAAAACAACGTACCGCCAATGTCTTCCCAGAGCCAGTCTGTGCAATGCCCACCATATCACGACCACTGAGGGCTAACGGGAAGCCCTGACACTGAATTGGGGTTGGTTCTGTGAAATGCTGATCCATCAAGACATCCATTACATATTCTAAAAGTCAGAGAAAAAGACACAAATAAAATCAAGAACAGTGAGGTGTATACATAATCCTTGTTACATGAATTAGGTTCTCCATAAATAAATTTCTTCCAGAGTTAAAAATCACAGCATAGTTCCCCCAAAGCTACATTCTAAGATTACCTTCTAAAGTCAAACATGACTAAGCAACAGAAATAATCTAAGATTTCAATACTATCGATGGTGGTATAGTTCACCTATTGAGAATCTGTGTTAAGGTGGTTCCAGTCCTACAGGGCTTTCCATCTTCTCTTTATTTAACATCTATATGAAACCACTTGAGAAAATCAAAGGGTCTGTGGTATGGTATTATCGACACAGAGAGTATGATTTCATCTGACCCTGCACTGGATTTGGCAGATATGTGAATAAAGAAACTGAAAGGGAACAGGCTGAAGCTTACTCCAGGCAAAACACAGGCACTGCTGGTCCAGGGGAACCGGACTGTATTTAACCTGTTTTGAACTGGATTGACTATACCTGAAGACTCTGGTTTGCAGTTCAGGTGTACTCCTTGAGCTGACCATGCTCCTGTATGAACACGTAGCAGCAGCTACCAGAATGACAGTTGATCAGTTTAGGCAGGTATACCTACTGTGACTTTTCCTCGAAAAACCTAACCTGGCAACACTTATGCACAGCTTAGTGATCTCCACACTACACTACTGAAACATGTTTTGAGATGTCCCTGAAAAGTTCTTTGAAACTTCACTTAGTCCAAGATGTGGCTGCTCCATTATTATCTACAGCACAGTACATCAGTCCTATTACAATGAATTTGTACCAACTTAATTAGCTAGTAATTTCTTTCCAAGGTCAGTTCAAAATTGGTTTAGTCCTTTAAAGCCATGATGATTTGGACCCAGGATGCTGCCTTCTCTGATATGAGCCTACAAAGACACTCATAACAGATCTTTGAAGAGGTCTGGCAGGTGATGACATGCAAAAGTAATTTCCCACTGGTGACACACTACAAAAAGACACACTGGGCCATTTCTCTTTTAATATTTAGGAGGATTGTAAACAAGCTCTTCAGCAAGCTTTTGGTTAAGATTACCTTTATCATCTATAGGAGGGATAGGAACATTTTTATAAGCTCATGTTCAATTTTCATCCTACTCCTAATTTTATTAATTGTATAATTTCTGTGCTTGTATTTATTGTACTCATTGTGACTATGATTCTCTGTTTTATCCACTATTGTCTCCATGGCAATTATGAATTGCTTTGGGGGTACCTTGGTGCCAAAAACTGACATATAAATGCCCCCTTTTCCAATACCTTGCTTAACTATTTGGCAGAATACTCACGTGGGAAGTTACACTGGTGGAAGGCAAATACAGGCTTGGGGCACACATCTGCTCCTCTAACTGTGATCTCTTTCTTTCTTCTTAGTTCATCAACCTCATACTGTTTAAGGAAGCAAACAAACTGTTAGTCCCTTTATTTCTATCAGTGTATACAATTCATATCAAACTTTAACAGAACATATTTATGTGAGCTTTAGCTCTTTCTGATCTAACAGCTATATGGTAATGAAAGAACTAAGAAAAGAAGAAGAGATTGGATTTATATCCTGCCCTTCACTACCCAAAGATGTCTCAGAGTGGCTTACAAACTCCTTTCCATTCCCCTCCCCACAACAGACACCCTGTGAGGTAGGTGGGGCTGAGAGAGCTCTGACAGAAACTGCTCTTTTTCAAGAACAGCTCTTATCAGAACTACGGCTTGCCCAAGGTCATCCAGCCAGGTGCAAGTGGAGGAGTGGGGAATCAAACCCGGTTCTCCCAGATTAGAGTCTGCACACTTCAGTACACCAAACTGGCTCTGTTAGTTCCATTTCCCCCACCCCAGGCTCCGGCGGGGAGGCCCAAGCAGCTTGCAGCCACCGGGCCTCGCCAATGGTCTTCTTTCCCTTCCCGCTGGCTCTGGCGATCTCCTCCTCCGCAGCTGCTGAACTCCTCCCTCCCCCTGCTCTTGCGGCGAGGCCTGAGCGGCTTCCAACCGCCAGCCTGCCGCAGTTCCCAGAGCGTTCCCTGCGCATGCGCAGGGAAGGCTCTTTTACTTTTGAGGGGATTTAAATATCCCCCCGATATTTTTTTCAAGTTTTTAGATTTTTGTGCACACCTGGGGACTGTCCCAAGTGTGCAGGAAAATCTCCCTGCCCCCTAGGTGCCCCTGATGTGCGGATTTAGATATCCGCACGCAAGGGGCGCCTTTCGCTATTAGTATATAGATAATAAGTGATTACGAACCAGGGGCGTAGCTACGGTGGGGCATTTTGGGACCACACCCCACCCCAAAAGGTGGGAGCACTGGCCGCGCTCGTTTGCCTCACTACAGGAGGAGAGCCAGTGGTGCACTCTGCTCTGCAGCGGAGAGCACACTCAGGCCGGCTCTCCTTTTCCCAGGTCAGGCACCAGCCAGGGCAGGAGGTGAGCAAGCCAAGCAGGTGGATCAGGCAGGCCAGCAGGTCTCTCTGCAGTACACCTGCACCAGGGGAGGAGTTGTGGTGGCTGGGTCACATGACTCCTCCCTTCATGCAGGCACTGAGGCCAAGGTCGGGGCTAGCAGCAGGCTCTCCCCATGCAGCTCCACAGCTTGGCTTTGGGGAGATCCTCCCTCCGCGGCAAGGGCACAGGCAGGGGTCGGTGAGCCAGCAAGAGGAGGTGGGTCGCCTAGCATGGAAAGGGGGGGAAGGGCTCCACCAGCTGCCTGCTGACAGTCTCTCCCTCTCTCCCCCCCCCCCCCCGGATTTCCCAACACCCCACCAACCAAAATTTTCTAGCTATGCCCCTGTTGCGAACTAGTATAGTTTATACGTTAGCAAACTAATCTGTACACAAACTCCTAGTCATTTTCACAGTCCGGACAGCATTCAGTTGGAAAGATTAAAACTAGGAAAGCTTCCAAGCTTGAAAAGAACAAACAACACTTACTGGAGTGAGTCTGGCCACTTCTGGATGTTCGACATAGAAGTTCTTTTCAAACTTGGGCAACTCGTTCAAGTCCCATTTCTTCTTACGCAGCCGTTCGCCTGGGTTTCCAAATTTCTTGGGAGGAAGAGGACTGCCAAACCTGGCCAGGGGGAGGGGGGAGACACAGTAACAACTCTTTACAGAAAGTATTTTACAAAAATATTTAAGAAACTCTTTTCTGTGGATTTCTTAAGTACTGTAATATTGCTTAATCTAAGAAACACTATCAAATATGGGGGGAAAGTACTACCTAAAACATCAACTTTCATTCTTTTACCATTCGCCACATGGTATTGTTAGCCAACAAATAAAGAACAAAAAGAAGACACCTGGGGAGAGAAAACCAAGACACAGCACCACCATTATTCACATAGAACAAAGCTGCTCTACTTCAGAAGATACTGAAAACACCAAGCATTTACTGTACATAATTTTTTCTACTATAACAGTAAAGAATCAAAACTATTCCAGTTCATTTTAAGTATGGATGGTCATTTAGAAATGCTGAGTATTTTCCTAACATTACTTTCCAGCGGAAGCTAAATTTCAAATTATAGTGCAGAACTTTGAAAAGAAATACCATATGTGAAAGACAAGATAATTTTGTAAACCATTTTCATGGTTAATTTAGCAACAAGCAACTGGTTCCAAATGCCACTGAACATAAGAACATAAGAGAAGCCAATGGTGGATCAGGCCAAAGGCCCATCTAGTCCAACATTCTGTCACACAGTGGCCAAAACTACCAGGTGCCATCAGGAGGTCCAGCAGTGGGGCCAGGACACTAGGAGCCCTCCCACTGTTGCCCACCCCAAGCACCAAGACTACAGAGCATCACTAGCCCCAGCCTGAGAGTTCCTATCTATACCTTGTGGCTAATAGCCACTGATGGACCTCTGCTCCATATGCTTATCTAATTTCCTCTTGAAGCTGTCCATGCTTGTAGCCGCCACCACCTCCTGTGGCAGTGAATTCCATGTGTTAATCACTCTTTGGGTGAAGAAGTACTTCCTTTTATCTGTTCTAACCCGACTGCTCGGCAATTTCACTGAGTGCCCATGAGTCCTTATATTGTGAGAAAGGGAGGAAAGTACTTCTTTCTCAACCTGCTCTATCCCATGCATAATCTTATAAACCTCGATCATGTCACCCCTCAAGCACAAACACAGCAATTAATCAGTTTCACAACCTTGCAAGTAAAAGCTCTGTCTTGACTATCATGCACTTGCAAAAAAGTTTGTTTCAGAAGATACACCCCACCTTCTTCCCAAAGGAGCTACTGTCACTCTCCTGAGACCTACAATGCAAGGCACAATTTTTCTTCAACACATCATTTCTGAATTTAATTAAGGAGCCCACAACAAGAACATGTCAATCATGACATTTGTCTTGAGCTGATTTAACAATCTCAAGAAAGAAGCTGCAGGTTTCCACTCAATTATGCTTTCTGATAGACATACTAGCAACTTTGTGCAACAGCCATTCTAATTCAGCACCTACAAGTCAAACAATTAATGTGCTGATTCCCATAATGACTACTGCTAGTTCAAAAAGACTGGCAGAATCAGTAAGGGCCATGCAGAAAAAAGTAGCACAAAAATAATTACCATAGTGCTAACCCCCACACTATACCAGGACAAAACTTAACCAGCACTGATGCTACCATGGTTGAAGGGAGAATTGTCTTTATTCTCAATATGAAACACAATAACTGAGATTATCATACTTTGGTTACATTATGAGAAGACAAGCGTCACTAGAAAAGACAATAATACCAGGAAAAAATGAAGGCAGCAAGAAAAGAGGAAGACCCAACATGAGCTTGCAAGACCTCAGCAAGGCTGTTAATGAGAAGATGTTTTGGAGGACATTAATACACAGGGTCACCAAGTCAGAAACAACTTGACAGCACTTCACACACACACACACACACACACACACACACACACACACACACACACTGAGTCAGGTGATCCCAGAAAAGTTCACATGGCATCTGTCTCCTGAACACAAACAGAACTGTTTCCTAACAAGCAAAGGGTTGCAGCATAGACTGAAGCTACATGATGAGCAAATTAAATAAGAATCAAAACTATTTTACTTCTGCACTGTTATTCTGGACTAAGACATTAGATAGCCATAACAAATACAAATGTGACTATGAGGCCTAGAAATCCAAAAGACCCAGAATGAAATTAAGAGTCCTCTCACCATTCTCAAAGACAAGGAAGGACTTGAATCACAATGATCTTAACAGAATTACACCCATTCTGGCTGCATAAGTAACATTCACAGACTATTTTAATGGCCTCTGCAAAGAGATTCTGCCACCAGAAAGAAAAAAAACCCACACCGGCTTCTATAAGGTGTCCCACCCTACCCAGAGAAAAATGATAATGCGTGGGGACAGGAGGAAGCGAAAATGTGAAGAATCTGTCCGATGATCGCGATGGGCAATTCGTCACAAGAAGAGACTACCTTCAGAGGCGCTAATTTAATTTTAAAAAAAAAACAGCCAGGAAAGGGGGAGGGGGAAACAGTCCGCCGTGCCTGCAGTTCCCTCCTTCGTTCTACCTCCTCGCTTCTGTCCCCAGATCTCCGCCCTTCGTAGGCTTACACGGGGCACCCTCCCCGCCCATACTTTTGCCTCCATATTGTGACAATACTTCCCACTCAAAAACATCCAATTCCCAACTTTTTTTTTTATTGGACAGATCCTCTGAATCCTAAAGTTAGCGGGTGAAGTCTTCCCCATCGACGAAAGTCAATTTTCGATACCAGCATACCCCCTCCGGAGGAGGGGGACTGGCAGTCATAACTCCCCTCTAATTCCGCCGCCGGTCACCCCTACACGCTTATTCAGAAGTACTACACTGATTTCAATAGGGCTTCCTCAACAGAGTATGGACAGGAGTGCAAATCTGCAATCAAGCCAAAAAAAAAAAGTCTGCGCCATTCCCTTTTCTTCCCCCGCCCTCAATTTACGGAGGACCTCTTGTGGCTTGATAGCTAAATAATGGGCAGACATTCAGCAGGGCAGTATTTCCCGACAGGAAAAGGCGCCTGGTCAATTCCTGCCCGCCAAGGCCCCGAGAAGGCTCCACACACTGGCGGGGTGGGAGGCAGCAAGTTCCGTAGGGCGGGCGGCCCACCCTCCTTCCACGACCCTTCTTACCCGCCGCGGTCCCGGTCGCGGCCTCGGTCCCCGAAGCCCCGCATCTTCTCAGGCCGAAGGAGGCCGCCGCGCAAGGCTATGTGGGTGGACGAGCTGGAGACCAGGAGGCCCAACCGCAGCTGCTACTGGTTTCTGCTGCTACCGCTCTATTTTTGTGGAGTTAAACTTAGCAGCCGTGTTTCCTGAGCTGCAGAGCCGGCTAGATTTGATTTCGGTTCCCTCAGACGGGCTAAAGAAAACCAAAAACCGGTTCGCGATAGAGACAGGATTGTCTTTCTCTCCCGGTCTCCACTCACAAAATGGCCGCCGTCACCCTAGCTCGCCTCTTCTTACGTTACCGGTCTACCCGATGTGTGCGTAAATTACGTTCCTGAATAGCCGGGGAGGCGGGAAAGAATGTCGTTACGTCTATTCTCAAAAATCATCCGCGTACGTTGGCCGACCTCTAAAGAGCAGATTCAGCAGAGACGCTATACGGAAAGAACGTAACAATGTTTCTGAGTTACTTCTTTGTGTGGAAAATTCAGTTTCTATTCCCAAACGTCGTCTGCGAAAAGTGCTTATCCTACATTGTTAGGAGACGCCTGAGGAAGAACCTTGCTACGAAATGCAATACGGAAAATTACTCCCCTCCGTAATCTCTGTATCTGCCGCTCTTTCTGAGCCGGGTTTAGCGTAGGTAAGCGGGAAATCCCGATCTTGCGTAAAAGCTGCAGGGAAATAATGAGTTACGCATAATCTGTAGTGTACCCTGCATAAAGAATAGGACCTTCCAACCGCAAGTAGAGGAGGAGGAGGTATCGGAGTAGTCAGACAATAAACTCTTTCGATGTTGTAAAATTAAATTGTTAGGGTCTCCACCAATTTTTACGTGGGATTCTCCGAAATGTAGACCAGTCTCCTGAGTTCGACGTCAGTCGCTAGTAGACCGCTACAGGCGTTGATAAATGTGGGTGGGTCGTTTGTGAATAGTCACATTACTGGAGAGTTGCTTCATTACACTCCTGCCGTTGCATGCAGCCATTATGCTTGCTCTTCGCTGCTTTCCAGAAATCTCGGAGGGCCCACTGATACTGCAACGCCGATTAGAAACTATTATTGATTTTATTATTACAAATCTCTTGAGGCATTTTGTTGTTGCTTTGCTTTACTATTTATTGCAAGTTTATTGGAGCCCATTTATCTAAAGGGTTTAGTAAGTGACGTTCTGTGTCTTTATTACTTAGCCATATAGATGCTTTCTCCTGAAGAAAGAAATCCCACACTTTATGTAGCCATTGCTGCATGGTCGGGAGGGAGTCTGTTTTCCATTTACTTGCCAGAGAGATCTTTCTGGCAATTACTAAAATATTAATCAACTGTCTCCTGTTCTCAGGCGGACCATCATCAGGCCAAAGGTGCAACAAAATCACCTTTGGATTGTAGGGTAAATCATATCCTGTAAGGGTTTGAATGTTAGAAATAATCTGCTTCCAGTAATCTGCTACTAAAGGACATTCCCACCAAGTGTGGATAAATGTAGCTTTTGAGCCGCAGCGCTTCCAGCAGAGTTGGGACGAATGAGCGTGTATATGGGACAGCCTTGCAGGTGTTAGATACCACCTATGAAGAACTTTGAGAGCCGCCTCTTGTATTAGAGTCGAATGAGACATTTTGACGTGTGTTTTCCAATTACTGATAAAATGAATTTGGACAAGTTCGATTGGGAACACATAAAGTCACCAAAATTTAAGATGCTTGTCTTAGGGTGAGAGTATGTTACCTGTGTTTTCAGTATTTGAAGCTTAGTTAGACATAATGGGTTGCGCAGTCTTTTAACTTGATAGGGCTCTCAGTGTCATCAACTGAATAACATTGTCGGGAGGGCGCAATCACAGACCCCCCGACTATGCCGGAGCTATCCCCCTTTACAGGAGAGAGCCAGGGAGAGATAACCAGCGACCCTTCCCCGGAGGAGTCGGGGTGTTGTCAAAACAACCAGAAAGAGGAGGTCCTTCAGGACAAGGAGGGAAGCACGGGAGGGGCACTCGCTGGGGGTTTCGACAAAGTATGGATAGAAAAGAAACGGGGTGGCAACCTAGTAGAACCGGGGCGGGAGGCGCGAAAGATAGATAACTGGTCTGGGTACTTTAAGAAATGGTTATGGGGAGCACGCGGGGAAGATGTCTTCAATGTATCAGAAATAAAAATGGAACAGGTGAACTCGAGGAGGAAGGATGGAGCGGTCAGCTGATGACAGATGGAGTGAATTTAACTCGCACTCAAGACAGGGGCTCTCCATGGGTGCTCGAGGGGAGTGAGAGAGATAACTCCCAATCCAGACCTATCACTGAGGGGAATCCTGATCCGACTTTCTGATGAGGGCGTCATCCTGGCGTACTCCCGTGAACCTGAAATTGCTGGGCTTCTAGGAAAGGCGGACAAACATTTATTTTTAGTTTTTCTGTAGTTTTGTTTCTTTGTGTGCTTAATCAATTTTATCGGAAATTTAATGTTAATTCTTTGTATTTAATGTATTACGATGAAGTTTGAAATTCAATAAACAGATATTTAAAAAAATTATTGCAAGTTTATGAGAATTAATGGGTTTTGTTTTTTTAATCCCAATTTTGCATCATCCCCACTACCATATTTATTTATTTATTTATTTTTATTTTATTTCACTTATACCTCGCCCTCCCCGCAAGCGGGCTCAGGGCGACTTACATAGGCACAGCTGTGTAATAAAATACAACAGGATTAAAACAATTAAGGCACCAAGTGCAATAAAAATAGGACAAGTTAAAACAAAACAAAAACTCACATCTTGCAGGATACATTAGCAAATTACAGTAAGAGACTAACTCCCAGAACTGTTTTCAACACCAGGGCTTGGTCCTGGAACCTGCAGTGCACCTTCGGGAATATACCGAATGTTTATTTACATAATCATAACTAGTTCCTACCTTTCTAAAAATCACATGGAGAGTTTCTAAACATGATTCGCAGCCAGGTTTGAGTCCTGCTAACTTCTGTTTCTGAAATAAACCAACTTTAGGAAACTTCATTCAATATCATGAAGCCCTTTATTGCACCACAGAAACATAAGATAACTAACAACAAAAACAGTAACTGTAGTTCCTTGTTAAAGACAATGACAGTGCAATCCTAAACAGAGTTAACAACCTTCTGAAGCAATAAGAGGCAATAAGTATAGAAGACTGTAACTCTGCTTAGCATTAAACTCACTATAAGACCAGTGCAAGTTTGTGTGGCTGTCTGTAAATATTTCAATAAACACATTTGGCTCACTAGAAGTGGTATAGGGATAGAATCCACTCCACTATTTTTCTTTCAGTTAAGTTTTATTGTTGTATATAGAACTTAAACACAGTTCCCTGCCCACATGATATGTCAGCCATTACTCTTGTGTGGCTGCACTGCAAATAATGTTTCAAATCCACATTTAAATAGAAGTGGCCAAGTCAAGTAACCTATAAACCTAAATTTCATCAAGAATTACATGAAGAGTCGCAGTCCTCAAAACAGAAACTTCAAAGGGAGATTAAGACAATCTATCACTAAAATCTGCCTCCATTCCCAAAGACTGGAAGGTAGCCAATGTAACCCCCAAGTTTTAAAAAAAGTTCCAGAGGAGATCCGGGATATTACAGGACAGTCTTACCGGGTAAATTGGTGGAATCTGTTATTAAAGATTTTATCTCATTAACCTTTTAGAGTTCTTTGAGGGGATGAACAAACTTTCTGAGGAGCGGTTCCCGGGGGCACTCAAGGAAACGATGGTCCACCCCCTCCTGAAAAAAACATAATTGGATCTGGCCGAATTGGCCAACTATCAGCCGGTTTCCAATTTGCCCTATTTGGGTGAATTAATTGAGAGGGCGGTGGCGATACAGCTACAGGGCTTCCCGGATGACGTTTCCACCTTAGACCCCTTCCAGTCCAGCTTTTGCCCAGGGCATGGGACGGAGACAGCACTGTTCGCCCTTACTGACGACCTCCAGAGGCATCTGGATCAAGGCGGGGTGGCACTACTGTTGTTGTTAGATCTGTCGGTTGCGTTTGACATGGTCGACCACCAGCTGCTGACCCACCGCCTCGCCAACACAGGGATACAGGGGCTGGCCCTTCAATGGCTTGCCTCTTTTCTCCAGGGTCGGGGACAAAGGGTGGCACTAGGGGAACAGCAGTCCCAAAGACACCCGCTTGAATGCAGTGTGCCTCAGGGGGCGGTGCTTTCCCCAATGTTGTTTAACATCTATATGTGCCCCCTTGCCCAGATTGCCCGGAGGTATGGGCTAGGGTGCCATCAGTATGCAGATGACACCCAGCTCTATCTGATGTTGGGTGGTCAGTCGGACTCCAGTCCAGAAGACCTGAACCGGGCACTGCAAGCCGTGGCTGGTTGGCTTAGACTGAGCCAATTGAAACTAAACTCAGCGAAGGCGGAGGTCCTGTGCCTGAGTCGGGGTGGTCTGGGGACGGGGATCCCTCTCCCGACCTTCGATGGGGCGCCTTTGGTGCCAGCGTCGGAGGTTTGGAGTCTGGGAGTGCTCCCGGATTCCTCCTTAACTATGGAGGCCCAGGTGGCAGCCACTGCCGGCTTGGCCTTTTACCACCTTCAGCTGATTCAGCAGTTGGTTCCCTTCCTCGACCGCAACGACCTGGCCACAGTGATCCATGCGACGATCACCTCGAGATTAGACTACTGTAACGCTCTCTACATGGGGTTGCCTTTGTCGCAAATTCGGTAGCTGCAGTTAGTGCAGAATGCTGCGGCCAGGTTCCTGATGGGTCTCCCTAGATGGGAGCACATCCAGCCTGCACTGAAAGCACTGCACTGGCTGCCAATAGCATTCTGAATTCGCTTCAAGGTGCTGGTAATTACCTTTAAAGCCCTATATGGCCAGGGTCCGACATACCTGAGGGACCGCTTTTTCCCATACATACCCCAGAGAGCACTACGGTTGGGGGTTTAACACTGATTAGTGACCCCAGGCCCCAGGGAGGCGAAGCTTGCGGCAACCAGAGCCAGGGCCTTTTCAGTGGCGGCTCCTACCTGCTGGAACAAGCTCCCGGAGGAGATCAGGGCCCTGCAGGACCTCTCACAGTTCCGCAGGGCCTGTAAGATGGAGCTCTTCCACCAGGCTTTCAATTAGGAGCCGCCACTACCACCAACAGACAGCAACTATTTTAGGGTAACAACGGGGTAATGGGATGGCCCATTGTAAAGATCGAGCCACAGTATCGCGATGGATCGGCACTGCTGAATCAGGTTCTGCGGTAACACCTACAGGTCACCATCTTGATTCGATCGAATGATCAACATCATTGAGCACTTTATTTTGTTAAACATGGTTGTTTTTATTCTGTTTTTAATGTTTTATATTTGGCACATGGTGTTCTTGACTGTGAGCCACCCTGAGCCCGTCCATGGGGAGGGCGGGATATAAATTTAATAATAAATAATAATAATAATAAATTTAAAAATGTGGACGAGGGTGACCCAGGAGATGTTGTTTAACTAGACTTCCAGAAACCTTTTGATAAAGTTCTGCATCAAAAGCTCCTAAGTAAACTCAGCAGTCATGGGATAAGAGGACAAGATAAATCCTCTTGTGGATTAAAAACTGGTTAATTAACAGGAAACAGAGAGTAAGTATAAATGGGCAGTTTTCACAGTGGAAGGTGGTATGCAGTGGTGTACCACAGGGCTTGGTATTAGGTCTGTGCTTTTTAACTTGTTCATGAATGAATTAAAATTGGGAGTAAACACTGAAGTGGCTAAATTTGCGAATTACACTAAATTGCGGATTACACTAAGGGTGATGAGAACCAGGGAGGACTATGAGGTACTCCAGAGGGATCTGTCGAGGCTGGGCAAGTGAGCATCAAAATGGCAAATGAGGTTCAATGTGGGCAAGTGCAAGGTAATGCAAATTGGAGCCAAAAATTCTAACTATAAATATATGGTGATGGAGTCTGAACTGGTGGTAAGTGACCAGGAGAGAGATCTTGGAGTCCTGGTAGATAACTCACTGAAAATGTTGACTCAGTGTGCGATTGCAATAAAAATGTTAAATGCTGTGCTGGGGATTATTAGGGAGGGGATTGAAAATGAATCAGTATCATTATGCCCCCGTATAAATCTATAGTGCAGCCTCATTTGGAATATTGCATACAGTTCTGGTCACTGCACCTCAAAAAATATAGCATTGGAAAAGGTGCAGAAAAGGGCAACTAAAATGATTAAGGGCACTAAAATGATTAATCTTAGACCAGATAAAAGGAAGTACTTGTTCTCCCAAAGAGTAATTAACACATAGAATTCACTTCTCCAAGAAGTGGTGGTGACTACAAGCATAGACAGCTTCAAGAGGGGATTGGATAAACATATGGAGCAGAGGTCCATCAGTGGCTATTAGCCCCAAGGTATAGATGGAACACTATGTCTGGGGCAGTGATAGGGTTGCCAGGTCAGTTGGAAATGCCAGCAGGAGGATGAGGGGACATTCTGGGAGACAGAAACATTGTTGCATGATGTGCCTACATCACCCAGAAGTGTCAGTGATGTCGGGGGTGATGCTCTGGCTTTTGGGCAAAATCAGCCTCAACCCATAGAGTTTTTCCCAAAAACCAGAGTGTCCCCCCACATCACTGACGTGCCTACATCAGGTGATGTTGGTACGTCGTGTTTATTTCTGGTGACATTGCTCTTTGTGGGGGGGGATTTCCCCCAGACAGACAGCTGGCTGGTGGCAGGCAGGAGCCTGCAAAACTGGGAAATCCCCCACCTCCAACTGGGGAATAGCCTTTTGGGAATAAGATCTGGATTCCAGGCTTACATCTGGAGATTCAGTCCCTCTTAAATTTGATGGGCCAGGTGTGAACTAGCTGGTTACTGAGTTTCAACAGGCAAGAGCAGAGGACCAGTACTGGAACTATGATCTACTTTATGGAAAGGCTCAGAGCATAGACCTTAAACACAGTGTACACTGGATAACCTAAGCTAAGAAAGAGATATCTCTCGACTGCCAGCCAAGGGCCCCCAAAGAGCAGTTCGGAGGCAGTCCTGTACAATGGAAAATCTACAATATACCTTTTTTGCAAGATAAAAGACATACATCAGACGTAGGAATGTTATGAGCACACCAGTAGCACACCCTTCCCTTTAATGGCGTCATAAAACCATAAACTTTGCCCACCAACAGTCAGGTCGAAGCCTCTGACCAGAGCAGGAGAGATATAAACGCAGTGACCTCTAGATATTTCACTTTGAGGCTGCTATATTTGGTTCAAGGGACATAAACTATGTGTAGGTCAGAGTTCATCCCCAAGGCATCACGTATTTTCTACGCAGAGATCAATTAGCTCTAGACAGAAACCAGTTACTATATTGCGAGACTTTATGGGACTGAACCAGAGGTCATTTCGGGGGGATCGCGGGGCATCGCAGTTCCCCCGGTGAGGTACAGGGGGCGGGGCACATGACGAAGCCCTGCCCCCTGCTTCCAGCCGCCCCGCTTCCGGCCCTCATTCAGCCAGGAGGAGGCAGGAGAAGAGGGAGGGTAAGTTGCTTCCTCCCTGCCTCTCCCCACCCCTGCCTGCCTGGGGCCAGGGAGGGCCTTCGTGGGGCTTCCTTGCACTCCTGCCGGCCTTGCAGGTCCACCGCCGGGCCCCTCATGGGGCTCGGCAGTGGAGCTGCAAGGCCAGCGCCGGCGGCCGGGACCGTTGGGGGCGGGGTGTGTGGCCTTATGACACACTTCCGGTGATGTCAGGGGGTGTGGCCTTATGACATACTTCCGGTGATGTCAGGGGGTGTGGCATATGCTAATGGGTTATGCTAATGAGTTCCCCTAGCTCTTTTTCTACGAAACGACCCCTGGACTGAACCAAAGAACAAGCTACTGCTCGAAGTATTACTACAGAGGTAATATACACCTAAATGACTCAGTCTCCCACTTTGAACAATTCCTTCCACAAATGGCAACCCTAGGCAGTGATTTTCTGTATTCTTGGTGCTTGGGAGCAACAGTGGGAGGGCTTCTGGAGTTCTGGCCCCGCTGGTAGACCTCCTGATGGTACCTGGATTTTGGCCAATGTGTGAAACAGAGTGTTGGACTGGATGGGTCATTGGCCTGATCCACTATGGCTTCTCTTATGTTCTTAAAATGAGATTATTGAACTTGAGTTCATTCACACAGATTCAGGTTCAGAACAATGGGGGGCCCCAGGCTGAATGTTGTTATTCAGTCACACAGTCGAGTCTGACTCTTCGCGACCCCATGGACCAGATCACGCCAGGCCTTCCGGTCTTCCGCTGTCTTCTGAAGTTTGCTCAACTTCATATTTGTTACATCTATAACACTGTCTAACCATCTCATCTTCTTTGACCTTCAATCTTTCCCAGCATCAGGGTCTTCTCCAGTGAGTGCTGCCTTCTCATTTGGTGGCCAAAGTATTTATTTATTTATTTATTATTAAATTTATATCCCACCCTCCCCCGTAGGGCTCAGGGCGGCTCACATGGCAAGAAATCTTTGAGCTTCAGTTTCATTATCTGGCCTTCCAGGGAACAGTCAGGGTTTCACCCCTGCTCTAATCAAATAGATTATATTTGACATGACAAAGTTTGAGTCCAGTGGCACCTTTAAGACCAACAAAGTTTTATTCAAGATATAAGTTTGTGTGTGTGTGCGCAAACTGTTTCTGAAGAACGACCATTGGTACTCACCGTGAAGGGTCCTTCTCCTCTGAGGCTTGGAAGACATCTTGTGGGTGATTCCCATCCATCATTCAGGGAGGCAGGAATAAATCAAACTTCCTGCATTCTGTGGTGGGAGTCACCCTAGGCTCAGTTGTGGTGCTCCGAAAGCAATACTATTAATGTAAAGAACCTCACGATAAACTTTAGTATAGCATATTAACCACTATAATATAGAAAAGAAAATTAACCATAGAACAATAATAGGAAGGAGTTACAACTCGAGCTGCTAAGTTCTGGAATGACTCTCTTCTCTTGAATATAATTAACAGTAACAGGTTAGAAGAAGAAGAAGGGGTGATGATGTCCTCCAAGCCTCAGAGAAGAAGGACCCTTCACGGTGAGTACCAATGGTCATTCTTCCTCTGAGGTGGAGGCCATCTTGTGGGACCTCCCAGAGCAATGTCCCTAAATGTTGGGAGGGTGGTCGTCATCAGAAGGAAGTACAGATTTACAGCACTCTCCACCTCAGAGGGAGAAGCATGCATGCACACAAAAGCTTATATCTTGAATAATACTTTGTCTTAAAGGTGCCACTGGACTCAAATTTTGTGCTGCTGCTTCAGACCAACATGGCTACCCCCACCTGAATCTACATTTGGCATTGTACCTTTATGTTACCCAAAGGGCGGGGAGGGTCTCCTGATTATCTGGGACAAATTAGATGGGGAGGGAGGGGGAAAGAGAGAAAGAAATAAAGAAATCAAGTAGATGGGGAGGGAGGGGAAGGGAGGAAGGGAGAAAGAAAAAGGTGGAAAAATTGAAAGAGGTGGAAAGAAAGAAGGAGCAAAAGAGAGAGAGAGAGAGATGAGGGAGGGAAAGGAAGGAAGAGAGAGAGAGAACGAAAGGGAGGGAGAAAGAGAGAGAGAAAGAAAGGTGAAAAGAAAGAAATGGAAAGAAAGCAAATAGATGGGGAGGAAGGAAGGGGAAACAGAGAAAGACAGAGGTGGAAAGAAAGCAGATAAATGGGGGGGGAGAGGTGGAAAGAAAGCAATTTTAACTTTAAATGTGTTCTTCAACCCCCCTTCTAAAGCCAGCCGGTGGGGAGGGGGGCTTTGAGAATGCATTTAAAGTTAAAGTTGCTTTCTTTCTCTGCTCCCCCCTGAAGCCTACCCAAGGAGGGGAACACTGGCTGGGGAAGGGAAGACCAATCCATGAAGTATGCCTCCCATTTGCTTCCCCAGCCGCACAGTATGTGTGAAAGAGCCGCATGTGGCTCCCGAGCCACAGTTTGGCCACCCCTCTGTTAACGTCTTTCTGATTAGATTGCTAAATGTAATGATTTTCTCGGATGACCCTTCAAGCACAGGATGAGAGAGGCTATCAGGGTATCTGAATAGCCTGCTTATTAAGGTGAATAGGCAGGAGGATGCATGACCGGGCCGGGTGTGATATCATGCCAGGGAAGGGTAGTGTTTCATGAGAAGCCCATTGATGAGATCAGGTATTTCTGTTTAGGGTGGGGAGAGATCTGTTAGCAGGTCCACGACCCAGGGTCACCTTCCCAGAATAGTTTCTCAGGTTTGTCTCATACCAGCATCCATTTTGTTTGTTCCAGCTCCATCTTGGTCCTATTTCCAGGCCAGGCTGCACAGCACATATGATTTTGGGAGTGATATTTAAAAGAGGGGTGTCCTCTACAAACTGCCATTCTGCATGAGGGGTCTGGGTGCTAACATTTGCATTCTAATTCCTTTCTTTGCAACACCCTTCTCACCTTTTGAGGACTCAAGGATCTCCATTCCTCCTTGTATCTGACAAAGGGAGCTTTGACTCTCAAACGTTTATACCCTGAAAATCTTATTGGTTTCTAAGGGGCTACTGGACTCAAATCTAGCTGTCCTACTGCAGACCAATATGACTACCCTCTGAACCCAAACAGTTCAAAATCTTGACATCTCAAAGGGATTGCAAAGAGCTCCCAAAGGGCCTCCCCAAATTTGATGAACGGCAACAAAATGGCTGATGAAATTCAATGTAAGTACAAAGTGATGCACATTGGGGGAGAAATCCTAATTTCACATATGCATTGGTGGGGTGTGAGCTGGTGATGAGAGAATGCCTCTGACTGTCAGATGCCTGGGAACAGTAAACAGATCAGGGCTGTTGTCAGTGGGCTACCCTGTGCCAACTGGCTGGCCACTGATGGAGATAAGATGCTGCCCTTCGGGGTCTGATTCAGCATGGCTACTGTTATATCTTGCATCTAATTTACCATTATTATCACCAGCTTTCAAAAGTTAAAGGCAAATCAGATTCATATACACATAGGATCAAATACCATTTAAGATTCATTTTCAAACACCTTAAGAAAGATACTTAGTGCAACATCATAGATGGTTATGAAACAGATCTGTATTCTGGATTCCAAATGAGAATTCTTGCTTTATAGGACCCTGTTGTCAGCCAGATTTTAAGGAGTCTGGAACTCAGCATCATTTTTGTTCTGGGACAATCCACTCCCTGGCATGATTAGGGGAAAATAAAACACAGAGCACTAAATACATGTGCATGTGCTGTTCTAGGAATGTATATAAAGAGGAGAACAAACAGAATAAGTTTATTCTTAGAACAACTTAGGATAATATTTTCCAGGTTCTGCTGGTTAGACAAAAGCAGATGGAAGAGAGGCTGTAGTTTATGTTTTCCATAGACACAAAAACTAGCCATAAATAAAAAGTTTAAATCTGGATTTAAAAACCTGGCAACTGTTTTGATTTCAGTTAACAAACCTGTCAAGATGGATTTAATTTTGAAAGCTTTACAATTACCATTTCTCCAGGACAAACATGCTATCAATTTCCATTTTACCATAACAGATGGTGCTATATATGGAAGCTCCAGTGCCAAGTATATTTTTAAAATGGTAACTGATTACCATGGTTCATTTTCGAGATAATTCCATGCTCTGTTTTACATGCGTAGTTATTAAAACTTCAAAAATATAGGCATGGTATCCTTGAATTAGCTTGAGATATTTAAAGCTGAAAAGTTCATTAAAGATAACGAATAATAAAATATGCCTAAAACAACACACACACAAAACGTTGTGGCATCCCATGAAACCTTGATTCTCATGACAGTTGGGCATTCTCAGCTTCTTAAATTTTTTGTACATGCTGGTATCTTGCCTGAAGCAAAGCAAACAGATGGAGTTGCCACACTGGATTTGTGCGGCAAGCAGAAAGTCTGCCTGCACATGACTGGTTGCCACAGGAATGGAATCAACATCCTTAGCAATTTCAGAAGAGCATTAGTTTGTGAACAAGCCCCAGTTCTGAACATTCCAAGTTTAGTGCAGTGAACACAAATAACTAGGAATTAGTATCACAGAAAAACTTGAGGTGGTGGGATTGCCTCAATTGGTTGCTGACTAGATCTGTCTACTCTTTGGCATCTCCAATTCCTCCAGCAGTTATTGCAAATGTGGCTTCGTTTTCAGGCATTTCAGGGCTGAGAAAACAGAGAAAGTGGCTTTACATTCTAGATACAACATTTACGACTTCTTTCACAAAAACATGAGTTCAACAAAGCTGTCACTTTTCAAAAACCTTAGATTTTGTACTTGTCCGAACTGCCCCTAAAATGGATGACATGTAGAAAAGCTGAACATAAGTCCTCCTGTGGATGTCTTATGTTTCACCTGAGCTGCACAAAACAGACATGCTCAGTGGATTGATTTATATTGTTTCTGCCATCTTAAGTGATATTAAAAAAACCTCATTGCAAATTATGTCATTCTGGTATACAACCCCATTACAACTATCCTACATATCTAATGATATACAACCCCAATGTTGGGAAAAGGGTGAAAATATTGGTTCTTATTTACATTGCTGGATTTACTGTCCCAAAATTTAAATCTTTTGGAATGAAGTCACGAAACGTATAAAAGACATCACTAGTTGTACAATTTCAATAAAACCAGAAACCTTGCTTCTAAATCTAAGATTAGATACCAAATCCCATAGACAACAACAAAAAAAGCTATATTACTATTTGCTGCTAAAACAGCAATCGCTACCAAATGGAAGTCCAAACGGACCCCAACAATAGCCTTATGGCACAGTAAAATATGGAATATATATATATATTATGGCAAAATTAAACAAGATGGTGAAATCAATAGATTTGGACATAGACTATAGTGACTTTACTTTTGTATGGTTCCCTATGTTAGAATACCTTGTACCTCAAGAAGAAATTCCTGACGTAATCAATAAGTTGCATCTTTGGTAATATAAAGAGGTAGATACTTCTAGACCTTTAAAACTGATTAAGTGTAATATTATATAATGGCTAACTGTAAACATGATTGTTAACAAGAATATTACTTTGTAATCTGTTTATCTACAAAAAAAGAATAAAATTATAATAAGAAAAGAACTTCATTGCACACATTTTCCATGCTTTACTCCTGACACATTTGTCCTGGGTCAGGGCAGACTGGCCCACGACAACATTATGATAATCTATTAACATATACATACTCGAATGTTGCCTTTGTCCTCTTTGTTTCAAATATACAGGCGGAATAATTTACATTTTGATCAACAGTACTTACTGCTAGAGTAATTTTTGAATCTTAGCTAATCAACAGCTGTGAATTATAAATGTTGTTCTTTAGAGGGATGAATACAATAGAAATGCAAGCTTCAAGTAAAAATTAAGATAGAAAATGCCCTTTCTGATTATTTGGAATGTAAATCATTTAATTGAAATGAAGATTTAAGTTGAGTGCTTAATTTATTAATTCTGTATTTTTATATTTGCATTCAAAAGCAGCAGGGCAGAGCAATCCTGAGGCACGCCTGCCCTGTGGCACCTGGCTGTGGTGCTGCGAAGCAGCCGCACCACCGCTAGTTGCCTCCCTAAGGGGATAGTTATGCAGCGGCTGAATGGGAAAAAGGTGCCCCAACAGTGTTGCTAGGTGCTGCCATGTCTGTGTCCATGGTGATCCCGTCAGAGTGGTCCATTCTAGTGTTGTTGCTGGCTGGGGGCAGGGTGATAAAGAGGGCAGGCAGGAGGACCAACGGGAGTCCTGAGTCGGAGCCAGGGTGTCCATCACTGGCAGGGGGCAGAGAGAGGCGGGCCACAGGAGCAACGCTCCTCCCCTGTGAACCTCTCTTAAAGTGAGGAGGGGGGAATAACCTGTCAGCCTCATGGGCACCCCGTGGTGGGGCTCTGCACACTGAGTGCGCAGGGTTCCAGAGGGTGCTGAGGATCAAGAACCTGGCTGCAGTGCCCCAAAACAGGCATCCATGCTGCTGAGGGTGTCCTTGTGCCAATCTACATTTGACCCCCCCCCCCTTGGAGGCACTGCAGGAGGAGGGCCAGCAGGTGCTGAGGGGGCCCAGAGGTCCCCCAGCAGCCCCTCGATGAGCCTCTGTCCCTCACCTATGTCTTTCACTAGGACAAGAAGCCCCTCCAGGTGCCTGCCAGCCCCTCCATTTCTGCCTCCTCGAATGACTTCCTGACACTCGCAATGGCTCTGCAGCTGCTCCTGCTTGTTGGCCATCCAAGATGGAGGAAAGGGTGAGTGGGATGGGCTGTGCCAGGTGTGGGCCCCATATCTTGAGACTTGCCTCAGGGCCAAAGTCCTCCACTCTTCCATGGCACCAGCAGCCACATCCTCTGACAACAGATGGCCAGGTTCAGGGCTCGCCTGGGACTACAGTGGCATTTTCCTGTAGCCAGTGTTCCCTCTAAGCTGAGTTAGTGTGAGCTAGCTCACAGTTTTTTAGCCTCCGGCTCACACATTTTTGTCTTTGCTCAGGAAGGATGGCTCCAGAGCAAACTAATTTATGCAGTAGCCAAATCACTCACTCACAACTTTAATGCCAGTAGCTCACCAAGTCGAATTTTTGCTCACAAGACTCCACAGCTTAGAGGGAACATAGCCTGTAGCCCATCTGCAGCAGCTCTCGAGGCCTCCAGCCTCCGAAGGGAGTATCAACGGTGCGTGGATGCCTCTGCACTGCACTGAGCCCCTTGGTCCACCATGGCTATGGCCATGGGAAGCCCCCCCTTGTCATCCATTCTGTTTTTCAAAATGATTTGGTCCCCTGAAAAGGGGAAGGAATGACAGTGACTGCAGGGATAGGAATTTCTGCCAGGTGAGATGGTTATGCCATGCATAAGTTGCACCCCAGGCCAGAGGTCAAGGTGTAATTTCCACGGGCACTATGGAGCAAGGGGGGGGGGGGAGTTCGTGCGGATGTCCAATCCCTCCATAGTGCAGGCTCCCTGCATATACCTGATGGTGGGAGGATGCTACTAGTTCTGTGTGCACTGGGATGGCTGTGGGTGGCTAGAATCTGGCTTGGCACACCAAGTGATGGCATTTACCTTTATGGCAGCCATCATGCCATCAGGAAGGCTGATACACATATTGACTGTGATGTCCTTCAGTTTTGCTCTCAGCGGTGGAGGGTGTCCGGTAGCCACTGCTATGTGCCGTTTGAGCTCCTCATTTGCATACACAAATATTCCTAGGGAAGCTGGGATCCAGATGGGCCAAGTGGGCCTTGGTAGGGGACTGCCCCCTGAAACTAACCATCTCTGCTCAACATCACGGAAAGCTACCCACCAAGCCTCACTGAGTTGGCAGCCCCTTATGCCAACAGCATCATGTGTACACCCATTCTTGGATGGGTCATCAGCCCAAGGACCACAGCCAGGGCCAATCCATGAGGGAGCACCAATGTCATTTGTGTGGGTGATCACTGCCACGGCAGGTCATCTCCCCCCGCCCCCGACTGATCCTAGAAGGTTAATGGGGTGGCCATGCAGTTTTTGTGTGTGCGGTCTGTGCTTTGACCTGGGGGAACGGCAGCCTGTTGCATAGCCTTTCCCTCCCACCCGTCTGTGTCCGCTGCTGTGGCTGCATTATTGTCTAGATGGGCCCCCAGCCCCTGTTGTGTCTGCGAGGATCATCTGGCTTGTGTGGTACCCCCGACATGCTCCCACCTCCCATAGTCCACAACAAACACCAACATCTGAAACGCACTCAATGGATGAGCTTTATTGGAGGGGACCAGAGACAACGGAGTGGTAAGAGTGGGATCGTGGCGTTGACATGTGGAACCCCACTCGGTCCTTTGGTGCTAGGGGTGCCTTCCTGATGAGTGTGGGAAGGGAAGGGGCTGGAGGCTGGATGTGTCTGCATGGGTGTGTGCTGGCATGGGTGGGTGTGCTGATTTGGTGCACACTTGGTATCCTGAGCTGCTTGGGTTCCCAAGGGCATAGCTGCAGATGGTTGGGGGGAAGTGAACAGGGAGTTACCATGGCTACCAATTTTGCACCTGTTCTGGGGGCACTCCCACGGTGAAACTGCTTTGGGAGCTGACTAGTTGGCAACATGCCCCTTGGCGCACCCACATTTCCTCCAGTGCAGGGGTTTGCACTGTAACTCTGCCAGCATGCGGCTGTGGTGCAGCTGCGCCGCTGGAGGTGCACCGTGCCATACATGTCCTGCGCTGATGTAAACACCCTGTAAGGGAAAGGTTCCCTTGCTCGAAAGCCAGTCGAATCCGACTCTAGGGTTGTGGTGCTCCTCTCCGTTTCAAAGCCGAAGAGCCAGCGCTGTCCGAAGACGTTTCCGTGGTCATGTGGCCGGCATGACTAAACACCACGGCGCACGGAACGCTGTTACCTTCCCACCGAAGTGGTACCTATTTATCTACTTGCAATTTCTTGCTTTCGAACTGCTAGGTTGGCAGGAGCTGGAACTAGAGATGGGAGCTCACTCCGTCTTGCGGCACCCGGGTCTCGAACTGCTGAACTACTGACCTTCCACAGCCTGCAGTTCAGCGTCTTAACCTCCGAGCCACCGCACCACACCCTTTAGGCTGCCATAAATCTGAGTTACGGCAGCATATTCATCAGTTGGCTTCCTATTCTCATCCCTCCCACCCCAGGATTGCTCTATTAATTTGAAATCAAATAAACTGTGGTGAACATGCATGAAGCTGCTTTATACTGAATCAGACCATTGATCTATGAAGGTCAGTATAGTCTACTCAGGCTGGCAGCAGCTCTCTAAGCACAGTTCTTTCTCTTCTGATCATTTTAAACCAGAGATACCAGGGGCTGAACCCAGGACCATATTCTGTGTGCCAAGCAGATGCTTTACCACTGAGCCACAACCTCTCCATGCCCTTTGGAACTAGATTCTGGTTCTATTTTCTGATATCATCTACTGTACTACTCCACATCAATATTACCTATCGTATATCTTGGCAATACGCAACTCTCCTCTTCCTTTCCGCAAACTAATCCTTGTTGTAGAAGCATGGGCAAGGATGTGGCCCCCAATGGGCTTCTTGGGGTCTACCTGAAAGCTAAGTCAAACAATAACAATCAGGTGAAGTTTGTAGACCAACTACTTTCTGTATACCACAGGGCTTGTAGAGTACCACTTATACCAGCTGCTTTGGTATAACTGCTTGGGGGACCTTTGCTAGGGGGCAGATCCAGATGCAGGTGGCATCATTAGCAGCAACACCAGGACCATTTCATATAATGGAGTGCATCCACACTGGCCACCATCCCTTTCCTTTCTTTGCCTTACTTCCTATTGTTATGATTTATGAAAAGAACAACAACAACAAAAAGAATGCACTGCTTACGTCATAGTTGCTCCTGGGTCAGCAGTCATCTGATTGGTCACAAATACAGCCACATTATATTCTGCAGTAAGAAACAAGGCCCAAATTAAAGGGGTGGCTATAAAAAGAGAAAATATACCCAACACTCTACCAGCTAGTTTTTCTTTCGAACATTGCAAGTAATAATGGGAAATTATGGTAATGGGAGGTGTTACAGCATTAAAGACTCCATCTCGTTTTGATCCTGCCCTGCCACTCGAGGAGCTCAGGGAGGTGTCAAGGCTTCTGATTTCCATTTTATCTCCATAACACCTGGTGAGGCAGTTCGAACTCAGACTTCAGCCGGTGTCACCTTCATGACAGGGTGGGGAACTGAAATCAAGACTTCCCAGTCTTAGTCTGGCACACTAATGGTCACTATCTAGTAACTCTAACAGCATGTTTCCAATGAACTGCCACCACACTGTTGTTACTAGATTTTCTCTAATTAATTGTACTGTTTCTCTATTGCATTGTATCCCACCCTGCCTCCAAGGAGTGCCGAGGATTTTAATCTCACAATAGCCCTGTGAGGTGGGTTAGGCTAAGAGACTGTGACATATCTGAGGCTTTGTGGTGTGTTTTTTTATTTTGGTTGTGTGTGTGCGCGCGCGTGCATTTGGAAGTCATGGTGACCTCTGGTGACTGACCCCTACTGGGGGCCTGGAGGATATTCAGAGAGGTGGCTGAATAAGCCCTGCCCCCACCTCCTGCCTCTTCACGACCCCATGGACCACAAAAAAAAAGCCCACCTCCTGCCTATTGGTATTCCAAGGAGGTCTCCCATCAAAGTACTTGCCAGGGTCAACCCTGCTTAGCTTCTGAGATCTGACAAGATCAGGCTTGCCTGGGCTATCTAAGGCTTTATGGTTGAGCAGAAATTTGAGCATAGGTTTCCCTCTCCTAAACCTGACAGTCAGGGGTCATTTTGTAGAAAAAGAGGTGCAGGAGCTCATTAGCATAACTTATTTGCATATGCCACACCCCCTGACATCACTGGAAGTGTGTCAGAGGGCAACACCCACCACTCAGGCTCCACTGGACTGTTTTGGATTGCTAGCTATTGGGGGGGGGGGAACGTGCAGATCTGTCCTCGCAGAGGAGGGAGAGCTTGTACCTGAATAAAACTTGGTCTTAAAGGTTCCACTGGACTGTTTTGGACCTGTTGGCTCTGCAACTTACCTGGCTGCTTCTTGCTCCGTCTGAGGGCTGCTGGGAGCAGGGGGTGGGGCTTTTTGCATGTGCCCACCCCCTGGGCTCTTTACTGCCGGAGCTCCACTCCTGTGTGCTCCTGCAGGAAATGACCCCTGCTGACAGTTTAGTATTACATACTGTTTCTTTTGGCTATGTCTTTTTTGAAGGCAGCACTGGAAAGTGACAAAAGGCTACAGATCAACACCAGCAGTCTTGCTAATTCCAAAATGTTTTATTCCCTCCTACCTTCAGATATTTTCTGAAGCCTTGACAGCATCTGAGCAAGTTTCTGTTGCCTTTCCGCCAGTTCCCCACGGCCACTAAAATCCACACGGAACAGTGCCATAATGGAATCAATGATCTGCAAAGGCATGTGAGAGAGAAGAGAAATGGCTCTGAAAGCATCCAGGAAAAGAAGAACAGATGGCTATGACAATTAAATGTATACCAATAGTTTGAAAATGCCGGCTTCCTCATGGAATTTTGCAGCCACGTAGTCAAGCAATTCCATTTGATGCTCACCTGATGAGGGAGAAATGCCATGGAAAATAATCAGAAAGAGAAAAAGCAGTTGAAATGAAGGTGTACAGATACAGCATGCTTAGAAACTGGAGTGTCATGTTCCAGTAGACTCAGTGGCAGCATCATTTTACATAGTTTACCCTAACCCTTGGGAAGGGCATATCTAAAGTTCTAAAGGTCCATAAAGTTTTGAGTCTTCTGCTGCCTTTACAATAATTAGAAGTGGTCACGAAGAGCACCAGAACACCCCAGCTAATTCTGACATGGAACTCTAGCATCTGAATCAGGGAGAATCAACCATTTGGAGGTGTATTCAAGAAAGCTCTCAGTCTGTTTTGCCTCCTCACAAATGATTCAACTGCCATGCCCTCATCCTCTGAAGGTATATCAGGGCACTAAATCAATGAGTTCTAGATTGTGGGCTTTGTGGATGACAGAAAAGTGACTGATTTGAGGTATCATGCCTTGTTTCCTTTGAGCCTTTTTCCCTTGGAGGTGGACACCACTTACAATGAAATAGAAAGCCAGAATAATATTTGTTTTGTTAATGTAATGTGAACTTTTATTTCAGAGTGTGTTATGATGCCGATGTTTTCTCAACATCAGTCACTCTCCCAGCTAAAATAAAAGGTGATTCTAGAGTTGGGATGCTCTGCTCCCTTTTATAATTCTGGTTCTTTTCTCAGTGGGTCAGCCAGTGGAATGTGGCAGGAGTTCCCTTGGAAGGATAAGATGAATCTGAGGGGCCATAGCGCAACAGCAGAGCATTGGCTTGGCATGTATAAGGTCTCAGGCTCAGTCCCTGGCATCAATAGATAAAAAGGATCAGGTAGTAAGTGATGTGAAAGACCTCTTCTTGCGATCCCAAAGAGGACAATACTGGCCCTGAGAGACCAATGATATGACTCAGGATTAAGCAGCTTCCTGTGTGTGCCCATGTATAAGGTTGGAGCTGGCATGATTGAACAAACTGTCAGTAAACCAGTTTTCCAGCCATGATGCTAGTACAACCAAACACATTTCACAGAACTGGAATTCCACAAAAGCCTTATTGCTTCTAAGCAGGAACAACTAGTATTGGGGGAGGTGGGATTCCTCCAACTGAAAGGGAGCAAGAACAAGGACTTTCACATAGCCCTTCCCCTGAAGCAAGTGGGAGGTGTGACCTGGATTACCTCCACCACAGGAAGGAGAACTCACATTTGCCTATTGTGCTGTTTATTGGACTTCCAGTAAAATAATAGAATATGTGGAATGTATATTAATTAAACAAAGCACTTAGGCTGGGGATATTCATAGCAGCAGAATAAAACCAAACTTAAACTGCAAAGTGAAAAATGGAAGGAACATTCCCAGTGACTCTTCAGCACAGAGTGACAATGATGGAAATAGCAGTCTCAACGTAAGAAGGTTTCCAGGTCATCTTCAGTTGTAAACTTACTAGTGTATGCTCGTGCATACAGTACGTTATCCAGAACTGCATCCTGGTCTACATTGAAGCGATCAGCAATGGTGCGAAGACGGTCAGGACGACTAAAGTATTTCGAAGTTAAGGACTCCCTAGTTTGTTTTTTATATGTTCAAGCAAATAACCCCACTGGCAGCTCACATGCTAAAGTGAAGTACTTGGTCTGCATTAGTTCCCCCCAGGGCTCTAGTCGGGGGGGAGCTCTCAGGTACGGAGCTCCGGAAGAGAACCTCTAGGGGGCGGGGCGGTCACGTGGTGAAGCCCCGCCCCCTTCTTTACCCCGCCCTCTGCTTCGATCCTCATTCCGTTTGGGAATGAGGATGAAGCAGGAGGATAAGTAGCCGGGCCTTCTGACACACTTCCGGTGATGTCACGGGGTGTGGCCTTCTGTCACTTCCGGTGATGTCAGGGGGCGTGGCATATGCAAATAAGTTATGCTAATGAGTTATGCTAATGAGCTCCGGCAGCTCTTTTTCTACAACAAGACCCCTGGTTCCCCCCCTATAAAGCTAAAGACCTAGAGCTGCCAATCTCCAGATAGCACCTGGAAATTGTCTGCTATTACAATTGATCTCCAGACAACCAAGATTAGTTCCCCTTGAGAAAACAGCTGCTTTGGAAGGTGGAATGTGTGGCATCATACTCTGTTGAGGTCCACCCCCTCCACAGGCTCCACCCCCAAAATCTCCAGGTATTTCCCAATCCAGAGGTGCCAACCCTATAAACGACCAGATCTAAGAGAGATAGCTCTATAGTTGAAACCTCCAACCTGAAGCATCTCCTCTGTTTCATAACACAGTTTTTAATTGTCAGTTTTACTCTAGGAAAGCCTTCCAAACCATTTGTAAACTGTTAAAATATAGGATACAAGGTGTTTTCTGTGTCAATGAAGATAATCTTCCCACCAGTGTAACCATCTGCTGATGGAATCTGGGCCGTCACTATAATGCATGATAAGGAAAGTACAAGTTTAATATAAAGGTAACTCCTACAATATGATTTTAACATCTTACATGCATTACATATCTGGCATCATTCATTCCCTGAGACAGATCCCAATTCTCAAGACTGCTGAGAAGTAATCCAAATTATTTCCTTTAAGGCAAGCTCCCAAAAGCATGGTCATGACATGACACAATTTGGAAACATGTTCCAATTAAGTAGGTCTTTAAGAAACATGGAAGCTAGCACATTTACATTAAGGGTCCAGTTACATGTTACAAAGTCCCAAATGTTTGTTGGGAGTTTTGTGCCTCCCAGTTACTCACCAGCTCCTCACATTTGAGACCAAAGAATGCAAGGAGAAGTGGCTGGTAGTGTTGCCAGGTCCCCCCTGGCCACTGGTGAGGGATGGGGGGTGTAGGGTTGCCAACTCCAGGTTGGGAAACTGCTGGAGATTTAGGGAAGGATGCTGGGGAGGACAGGGAACTCAGTGGGGCACAATAATGCCACAGAACCCACCCTCCCAAACATCCATTTTCTCCAGGAGGGCACTGATCTCTGTAGTCTGGAGATGCTCTGTAATTCCGGGGGATCCCCAGGTTCCACCTGGAGGTTGGCATCCCTAGGCTGTAGCCTGTCCTCTGCTGTTTTCACATCTTCAAACCACCCCATGAAGTCGCAATTGGCTCTGTTTTGAAACTTATGAACCAGGTAAGTAACATTATTTTTACAACAGAGCCCATTGTGGGTCCATGAAAACAGTAGAGGGGAATGCTACCGCCACTTCTCCCTACGTGCTTTGGTCACAAATGGAAAAGAGCTAGCGTGCATCTGGGAGGCACAAAACTCCCACTGTACATGTGATACAAAGTCTTCCTGTTGCTCCTCGACAAACACCATGACTTTGTAATGTGTAGGTGGAGCCTCAAATCATTCATGCTTTCTTCCTAAATATACTGTAAATCAGCATATTGTGGGTTGGATCTCAGCATCTATCAGTGAAAGGCACTGGTGGTTGCTGATCTTCTCACTTTTCCACTCCTCACGGCAGTCACTTGTAACTCTAGGAAGGTTTACTCCTCGAGCCACAGGATTCCACGTGGTATAATAGCCTTGTAGGTCAAGAGGATGCAGTGGGGATGGGAAAGGGGCAACATTGCTCTCTCATGCCTCTTGCATGAGCAACTCTTCACTAAGGGAAGAAGAAGGGAGGGAGGGATTTTGCTTCTTTCTCCCAATCTCCCTCCCTGCTGCAGCCCTCCTAACCTGCCCTCCTGAGACACCACTGTGGGAATAAACTTTCCTGGGGTTGGAAATGTCTGCTGAGGTGTCAGGGAGGGGAGAGTCATGGACCCTTGCAAGGGCTACACAATGCCCATCCTACCCGTCATAACACAGTGTCACAAAGAAATAACCAAATGCAACAATTATAGTCTAGGAAAGCCACTGTTTGATAAATCCTCCGTTGGGGTCCAAGTTACAAAGGCTCCATGAATCAAAATAACACGTTAGCTGCTAAGGTGCGTGACAAATAATGGCAATGCAAGGTCACCCACAAAACAATGAATGGTTATTTCTAATGTCTAAATCCCAGCTATGAAAGAAAAAGCTTCAATATCTGTTGGGATTAAAGACAGTGCAAACTGGGAGCATAAGCTTTATAGCTGCTTTCCCAATATTACTAGCAATCCTACGTCAAAACAATCATATATTTGGGAACAGCAGTATAAGAATTATTAACAACTCCCTTGCTATTAATCAGTTCATCAAATGTATAGCCTTTGAAAGAACTGAGGATGGCATAGGGCTCCTGTGATGTTTTGACAACTCTGTTCCTTTAGTCCACACAAGTGTTTTAGACTGCCCTCATGCGGTGGCTCAAGTGGTTAAGACGCTGAACTGCAGGCTGTGGAAAGTCAGTAGTTCAGCAGTTCGAGACCTGGGTGCTGCATGACGGAGTGAGCTCCCGTCTCTAGTTCCAGCTCCTGCCAACCTAGCAGTTCGAAAGCAAGAAATTGCAAGTAGATAAATAGGTACCACTTCGGTGGGAAGGTAACAGCGTTCCGTGCGCCTTGGTGGTTAGTCATGACCACGGAAACGTCTTCAGACAGCGCTGGCTCTTCGGCTTTGAAACGGAGATGAGCACCGCAACCCTAGAGTCGGATTCGACTGGCTGTCGAGCAAGGGAACCTTTACCTTTACTTACATCCACTCCAGGACTTGGTGCGGGAAGAAGGGAAGTTGTTCTCACTACAGCTCCAGACAGAGGAAGAAATGGAGTTATTAAAATGGACTTCTGTTTGAAACTATGTTGCCTCCTTTTTATGTCTAACATTAAGCATCCAACAGTATCTGAGAAGTCTCCCATCAGGCAGGGATCAGACGTATACCTGCTTCATGTTGCTGAATCACACGCCTTCGTGTTTAACAAGGCAAAGGTTATTGCTATCATTAGTCCACTATTTTAAAAAGATGCAGGAATACCTTATATATGTTCCTTCTGTGCAGACACCTGATAGAAACGTGTGTCTTTATCTTTCTGTGATCTTTTAAATTTATAATTTCCCATCATTCCCCTACCCAGGTGTGTCTCACACTACTTGGTTTGCAGTTGTGAGGCAAGGGCCTGTATCTTTTGCTTTGCTTCCTGCACAGCCCCTAGTTTGTATATGTGTTCTAGAAATACTAAGAAAAACCTGGTAACATGAAAAAAAAGTTATTAAAAACAAGTATATTTCAGATTTCTGCAATCAAAATATGCCATAGATGAATCTTGATGCAGAAACATTTATTTTAGCATGATGGGATTATTTTAAAACCAAAGTGCAAGTGTCTGAAGCACCTTTGAACATGAAAGATATAATTCTCAGTATGCTTGTTATACATACCACAAAGAGTATGAGAAAGCTGAGTTTTCCCTGTTCGGAATTCTAATAAAAAGGAAGAGTAAACACTGAAATTTTGCAAGCTACAGGGATACTAAGAATACTCTCCAGCACATTTGATTGCCAACTTCCAGGTGGGACCTGGAGATCTCCTGAAATTACAACAAATCTCTAGACTACAGAGATCAACTCCCCTGGAGAATGTGGCTGCTTTGGAGGGTGGTCTCTATGGCATTATATCCCACTGTGGTCCCTTCCCCTACCTAACCCCCATCCCTAGGCTCTGGCCCCCAAATATCCAGGAATTTCCCAACCTGGAGGTGGCAACCTTACACATATTTCCCAAAAGACAATATATATATTTTATTTCACTCCCTGCTGTTCGGGGGGGGGGGGCACTCTGTTCTGCATACCATGGCCCAGAAGCTAGAAGCATATATTTTCACACAGACAGATGCATTCAAAAGTGATCAGGATTTCTAACAATGTTGGCACCAACCAGGAGTGAGGGCTTCCCATTTAAGGAGCACAACTCATACTGAATATAAATAATGATAGTGTACAGTTATGTATCGTATAACATTTGTACACATACCACACACATGCTAAATACAAAATCAAAGAGATACATATTACCCAGAAGTGTGAAATATCTGTTTGTGCAGTTTTAACTTTTTTTTTTTTTACTTTTCCTTATAGTGACAGTGTGGTCATTTTTTAAACTGTGCTTTGATTAAAATTATGTAGGCCCAGATAAAATTCAAGAGTATACGATGAACACCATATCTACATCAGTAGTAATCTCACACTTAGCTATCTTGAACATATTCTCCTGTTAGCTAATCTGTCTTTGAGTACTGCAGGAAGCTTAAGAGGTTGTATAGCCTCTGTAACCCCATTTTGTAGTTCTGTTGGTTCCTGACCTCTAGTTGCCAGGGAGGATGGCTGGCACGCCCCTCCCAAGAGAACGTTTTCATTCACAGACTCTCCAGAGTTCTTATCTAAAAACCTGACTTGTTTTCCTCCACCACTGAGTACCTGGTGCACGATATGGCTTGGCTTTTCTCAGTGTCTAGGATGTAGCTTTGATTATGCTATTCTTGACTTGTAGCCAGCAATTAGAATATAAAGTGTTTCCTTTTAGCTATTTGTCTTGTCTCAGGTTTTGGCTGGCTTCACAGTGTGCATGTTTGAGACCCAATGGATGTTAGCCTGCTATTTCTGTAAGTTTGATGATTTATTAAAATCTCATTGTAAGCAAATCTGGGTCTTGTATATTGTTTCCTTGGGATTTCTGTGAACTTCGGAGCTTCTGGCCAGGGCTCCAAACAGAGGTTAAAGGATAACTTAACACAGATATGACAGGGACCATCCATGTGTATTTATTTATAAGTTTGCCAAAAAATTGCTTAAAGCAATACAGTGCAGTGAAGTGAGATGGCAGAGTTAGCTCCCCTTGCTGCATATGGTTTTGTTTTAGGGATGCCAGCCTCCAGGTGGGACGTGGGGATCCCCTGGAATTACAGCTCATCTCCAGACTACAGAGATCAGTTCCTTTGGAGAAAATGGATACTTTGGAAGGTGGACTCTATGGCATTGTACCCCACTGAGGTCCCTGTCCTCCCCAGGCTCCACCCCCAAATCTCCAGGTGTTTCCCAACCTGGAACTGGCACTCCTCCCCCCCCCCACTCTCCACTGGTGGCCAAGGGGGGCCTGGCCACTCTAATGACCGTCCAAAGCATTCATTTTCTCCAGGGAAACTGATCTCTGTAGTCTGGAGATGCGTTGTAATTCTGGGGGATCCCCAGGTCTAGGGTTGCCAAGTTGAAATTTCTGTTTACCGGGGGACTCCCGTGCCGCGGCTGGAGTGCGCGCACGCTGTGTGCACGTCACCCGGAAGTGACGGGACGCCGCCGGGCACACTGGGGCGAGGCCACGACCATCCGAGGGAAAACCATAGAGTTTTCCCTCGGATGACAGTGCCCCCCCCCGCGTGCCTGGCGTCGTCACGTCACTTCCGGGTGACGCGCACATCGGGGTGGGGTTCCCCCCGGGGCCCGATCTGCCGCCGGCGGGGAACGGGCCTCTGGGGCGGGGGTTTCCCCGCCCCCCGGGGGGACTTGGGAAGCCTACCCAGGTCCCACCTGGAGGCTGGCATCTCTAGTTGTAACAACAACAAAGGTACAGCACACAGTAAAAAGTGACACAAAACTAGCAAAACAACTGTGTGCTATATTTCCTGCAACATATTCATAAAGGAGACTTCATTAAAGTGTGATAAATCTATTATATGAAGTCAATATGCCCATACAATCCATCCTCTGGTCTTTCCTCAGGAACAAAGAACCACTGCTGAGAATCCCTTTTCAGAATCCTCTGTTACAGGACCAAAACATTGTAGTAACCTATAAGGGTGCTGGTTAGAGCTAGGGAGACCTTGCCCAATGTTGAAAATATAGAAAAGCACTACCTTGTAAGGAACTGAAAAGGGATTCTCAGCAGTGGTTCTTTGTTCCTGAGGAAGGACTAGAGGTCTGAAGCATTGAAAAATTACCTGGGAAAAGTGTTGGACTTTCTATATATAATTCTGTGTATTTACTCTTTGGCCTCTGTATTTTCCTATGATGGATTGTATGGGCCCATTGACTTCATATAATAGATACATTACACTTTAAATGAAGTCTCCTTTATGAATATGTTGCGGGAAATATAGCACACATCTCTAGTTGTAAGCCTGGGGGGCCTCCAGCTCTCACCTGGAGACTGGCAACCCTTCTAATGGCATAATAGCTGTCTGAGGTCCCTCCCTTCCCCAAACCATGCCCTCCCCAGGCTCCACCAGAAAATCTCCAGGCATTTCCCAATCTGGATCTGGCAACCCTAAATGTTTACATTTAACAAATCAATGCTGTTAACACAGTATATCACTGTGATTCTATGTGTAACCTCATTTGTAGATAACGTTAAGTCTATTGAGGCACTTCGTAAATGTAAGGCTTGGGCCACATCCCCCCTACCCCACCCCCTTGATAACTCCTGCTTACAATACAAATGCAGTCTTTTAAAATGAGCACGTCTAGTGTCTTCCACTACTGACCTCCAAAGGCTTCTGTGATGGCCATGCTTTCAATCCCACCTCCTAGCAGTTTACTAGAGCAGCAGATGGGAGGGAGAAAGAGAAAGTAAGCAAAACAGGGTATAAAACAAGAAAGGCAACGTGAAAGGATTTTTTGCTTCAACTAAATATGTGCCCAAGATTTATTTTTATTTTTTAGCATATTGGAACAGTATGGAATGGTGTTTGCAGTTAGCTGGCTCCTGCAGGAAGCTGCTTGTTATTTTAAAGTGCCTTATTTTATATACACTGAATACATTCTGTGGAGTTGCGCACGCACTGTGACATTTGATGTGACTAGGATATTCATCTAAGAATGATCTTCAGACTCAAAAGATAGGAAATATTTCTCACTTACAATGTAAGCATGGCACAAAACTGGCAATCCTCATACACTTAAGGATTGCAAATCACCCGCATGCTGAAAAATTAAACAATCGGTATAACAACAAATCACAGAAACTCTTTTGATGAATCTACTAGTAAGGTTGACTGTAAAGACTACATTCCCCAGCAGCCTCCACCACTAGTGCCATTTCTGGGGAAGAGGAAGCATGGAGAGAGGCTGGAAAAAGGGGGGGGGAGTCTAGAAGCAGATCTCTGAGCGAGCACTAGTGGGAACTCTTACTGATTAAAAACAAAGGTAACTCTGAGATATGCAGATAGGTGTCAGCAAAACCCTGGAACAGAAGGACCCAATGTACCTTTGAATCTGCAAGTGGCCATTGAGTTGGTAACTTCAGAAGCTTTGTTATAACTTTAATCAGGGCTATTTTGGGGCAGGAACGCACAGGAACGGAGTTCCGGCTGGCTCCTGAGTTGGCCACGCCCAGCAGGAACTCATTAGCATAATAGGCCACACCCAATAGCAGGAACTCATTAGGATTGGCTACATTAGGCGTGTGTGGCCTAACATGCAAAGGAGTCCCTGCTACAAAAAAAGCCCTGGGTTTTGACCACAAACAAGGTAAACAGAATAAGAAGGGAAAGGTGGGTGTGGCTGGATGACCACACTTCTGGTAACATGGGGGTGTGGCCTAATGTGCTAATGGGTGGTAGGGTTGCCAAATTTTATTTTCCTACCGGCGGGGGATCTTCTTCCTGGTCCTGGAGCCGGCTGTGGATGCGTGTGCGCGCGCGCGCCGCCAGGACATCACCGGAAGTGACGTCACACGCTGGGCGGGGCCACGCCGTT
>NW_015171503.1:3331325-3336771 GCF_001447785.1 Gekko japonicus | reverse complement strand
GTCAGGGTGTGGCCTAATATGCTAATGGGTTTTGCTGTTGGGTGTGGCCTATTATGCTAATGAGTTCCTGCTGGGCTTTTTCTACAAAAAGAGCCCTGCTGTCTTCATTTTTGAATCCAGTTTTAGAAATAGCATTCCAGTTATAGAAATCCAGTCATAGAAAAATATATTTATAGAAACAAAGTTTCTCTGTTTCTTTTCGGATTATATTTAAACACTTTAGCTGTAATCCAAAACAGAATTAGATGCAAGACCACTGAAATAAATGAGTTAAGTCCTGTCTGTGTTGAACTGCGATCTATTCTTTTTAGGCCCCGGTCACACGGGCCAGATAACGCGGGGGTGAGGTGTGGCTGTTTGCCCCGGGGCAAAATAAAGCGCGTTAGCTCGATCACATGGTCTCCCAAATATTCGCGCTGTGGCAGGAAGCTCGCGATCACACGGCGATGCTGGAGCCGGCAAAGAAGCCGCGCGGCAAGCGTTCCGTGTTTGTGCGCATGCACAGTTCCGCGGAGCAGCACTGCTTCCAGTTTATTGTTCGTGCACATGCGCTTAGGGAAACCATCTGGTTTGCGATGGGATTCGGATGGGCGCCGGAAGCCACGGGATACTAGCGCTCCCGCGATCAGATGCCCGCCCCTGCCCCGCGTTTTCCGGATACTACTGCACTTTCCTAGGTAGTTTTTACTGCGCATCTTTGGCGGGATGCCACGGGTTACCCATGGGTGTGCTATGCTTTCCAGATGTTGCGGTGTGATTGCACACCGATAAGCCGCCTGCCATTTGTGCCTTCCTCCATGTGAACAGGGCCTTAGTTTGTTTGGTGAAAGTGTGGTGTAGTGGTTAACAGGGTTGGACTAGTATCTGAAGGATTATTTAGGTTAGCATAGTGCTCAAGACACATAATACAGCAGAGTCAACTCCGGCAGATGTCCTGATGAGGCAGCCATGGTCTCAGGAGCGGTGCGCGGTGCGGTGCGGTGCTGTCTTGAGCAGGCTCACTCATCAGGTCCCATCCTTGTCACCAGTGAAATATACTGGGTTCAACACGCGTTAGTGATCAGCTCATGCTTTATTGTGATAACAGCTCAAACTCAAGACAAAATAGCAGGACCGGAACCCTACTTAAATTTGCACCCAACACCACACCCCCCCCCACACACACACTACCCATGATAGGTTATTTACAGAGGCACTCCTGGGTGATAGGTTCGTCCCAGGATCCTAGCAGTCTATTGTTCTTTGACTCCAAGCTGGTCTGACAAGGTTAGGCTTAGTACACAACACTACACATCAAAGGGATAGCATCAGAGCACTAGAAAGGAAGGATTATCAGTGTCCTAGTTTATCTACCTCTCTGACTCTCTATAATCCTCCTCTGAAGTCTGAGGCTAAGAGACAGTGCAAAGAGACAGTGCAAAGCCTTTCACTTCTAACAGTATCTGGGAGACCTGGGTTCAAATCCCCACATTGCAGAAAAATCTGAAAACTAGGTGGGGTTGGGTTTAGAGGTGGTTAAAAAAACATGACACAGGAGGCAAAAACGGTGTTCAGGTGGCATTTTAGATCGCTTAGCTACTCAGGATGGTATCTAGGGCTGCCAAATCCCCCCCCCCGGTGCGCGTGCCGTATCTACATCACCCGGATGTGACGTCGCACGCTGGGGGCGGGGCCACAGCCATTTGAGAGGAAAACATAGAGTTTTCCCCTCAAATGGCTGTGGCCCCGCCCCCAGCATGCCCGACGTCATCACATCACATCCGGCTGACATGCGTGCGCGCTGAGGACGCCGAACGGGAGCCCCCTGCCACGAGGTAAGAACGATTTGGCAACCCTAATGGTATCTAACATTATGCGGTCCTACTATGCAAGAAGGGCAGGAGAGGACACAGAGGTTCCAAGGAGGAGGGGAGAGGAAACTCATGGGCCTTTTAGCCCTGAGCCACCCCAGTGTGCTAGCTGGCAGAGTCATCTGGCTGACTTGGAGTTGACAGAGGGTTGGGGGGGGGGGGAGCACACAAATGGAGGGTTGACGACAAAAAGGGAAGGAAAAAGACAACAGGGGGAATAGTATTCCCTCTCCCAACCGAAAGTTCTTGCAGGTAGATTATGCTTTAAAGGTGAATTGGGCAAGTTTTGACTCACATGCCAGGTGGCAGCCCATCCATCCAACTATTTATTTTGTGGGATTAGCCTACATAGCAAGGACACATTTATTTGTGTTAAATTGGGTCTGGAAGTAAAATTTACTAGCAAACAAACAAAAACGTGCAGAGAAGAAGTTAAATAGCAATATTTCCTGCTTGCTTACTCAAATTCCTGGCTCCCTGTGGTGATATGGAATACTCTCTTGCGTTTCTCACTGTACTCAAAAGCAGTCAGAAATCCTGGTTCCTTGGGGAAGTGTAAAGCAAACAAAATGGGTTATTTGGTTTTAGATGGCTCTAACCTGAAGAACAGTGTGATTCAAGAATTACGCTGTGTTCAAACATCACAAGATACTGAGGTTTGTCCTTGATGAAAAGCAGCTTGTTGCCATGCTCACACACTGCTCTTCCCACCATCCACAGAGCACAATCTTAGCTGTCTGACTCGAGTGTGGGAAGAAATGCAGGCTGGGAGTATGAATTTGAATCAGGCCCCTGCCTGTCTTGGAATCTAAGTTTCAGCCAGGAACACACAGGACATAGGAACAATGGGCCCTTATCAATGGGAGGCCTCCTATGAACCAAAGAATTCTGATATAAATAAAATTAACAGTATTGTTTAATAAACAGAATCCTAACCTTTTCTGCTTGCAGAAGGCACTTGTGTTTGTGGTAGAAGGGGGAGAGAATTTTTGCTGATTTCCCCCTCCCTTTACTAAAGACCCCCACTTTGCCCCCACCCTGTTCTTGGTGGTCCACTGACTCCCAAGGGCTTAATTTCAGGCCTCACTGTAGGTTGCAGAGGTTGAGGGGAGGCAGGGCAGCTCCATTTGCCCTAGTCAGCAGACCACCCTATAGCTATTCTAACACTGCCAGTTGGAAGTGCTTGAAGGATTACTTATAAGTATAAGCAGTAGTTTTGGCTTACTATAAGCTTGTTTGCTGCCTCTTTAATCTTCTCCACTTTGGCCTCTGAAAGTCCCTTCACATTGCATAGTGCCCGTTTTGTTGTCATCTGAATTCCTTTAATTGTACAAATGCCAACCGATTTCAGCTTTTTAATATCAGCCGCATTCTGCAAAAGAAGTAAATATGACCTGAACTCTTGATGTTCATGAATCTGGAAGTTTAATGATGAGATTTTGGATGCTGGTGTTCAGATTATGTTGGATTTTATCTGATTTTTATTGTATTTTGATTGTTATTCTATGGATTTTTTTGCCACCCTGTTCCAGAAAGAAAGATTGGATAAAAATTCTAAAAGTAAATAAAACAAGTGTATACAATAAACATGCATTGGTTTATTGTTTTGGTCTCTAACTTCTTCAGGAAGTAGACACTTGAGGCCAACCTTTGCATAACAGGACAAAATGACTTGTAGCAATACTTCTATGGAATTTTCTAATGAAATGCAGACGAGAATAATCAAAGAAGTGACTATTTCAGGAAAGGTCTTGTTTCTTCGTCAGAATGGACTATGTATTTCACTAGTTCATAGCAGAAATGTGCTTAAAAGTCCCTAATGCTCTAACTCCTAGTTAAGTATTTAAACTTTTCTATGCTTTCTTTGTGCCATATTGAACAAAATGTGGTGTTCAAGGTGGCTTACATATTAGGGTTGCCAGGTCTGGGTTGGGAAATACCTGGAGACTTTGGGGGTGGAGCCGGGAGAGGGCGGGGTTTGGGGAGGGGAGGGGGCTCAGCATGGTGCCATGCCATAGAGTCCACCCTTCAAAGCAGCCATTTTCTCCAGGGGAACTGATCTCTGTCAGCTGGAGATCAGTTGTAAAAGCAGAAGATCCCCAGGCCCCACCTGGAGGCTGGAAACCCTATTACATATCCATGCAAATCGTCATTAAAACAGTAGCAAGATTTTCTGCATAGAGCAAAGAATTGGACTAGATGGCCTCCATGACTTCTTTAACCTCTAGAACTCTGTCACTTCCTTGAATGGGAGTTCCATAGTCATTCTGGGGGAGAAATTCAGTGAGGAGCACACACTCCTCTTTACCAAGAATTCAGGGCTCTCAGTGTGCTTCTGTTCACAGAAAAAGTACAGCTAGAAGTAGATATCAGAACAATTCTTCGGTATCAATAATTTCCCTGTGATCCACCTACATATTCCTGTTCTAAAGTAAGTCTGAGCCCCAAACGTTTTAACTTCTTCATAGGGAAAGTGTTCCAACCCTTTTATCATTCTAGTTGCCCTTTTCTGCACTTTTTTCAATGCTATAATATCCTTTTTGAGGTGTGGTGACCAGAACTGTACACAGTACTCCAAATGAGTGATACTGGCTGATTTGTTTTCAGTTCCCTTCCTAATTATCCCGAGCATAGCGTTGGCCTTTTTTTATTGCAGTTGCACACTGTCTAGACATTTTTAGTGAGTTATCTACTACGACTCCAAGATCTCTCTCTTGGTCAGTCTCTGCCAGTTCAGACCCCATCAATGTGTATTTATAGTTAGGATTTTTGGCTCCAAGGTGCATCACTTTGCACTTGGCCACATTGAACCCCATTTGCCATGTTGACGCCCACTCGCCCATCCTCGACCGATCCATTTGGAGTGACTCACAATTCCCCCTGGTTCTCTCACCACCCTGAAAAACTTCATGTCATCTGCAAATGTAGCCACTTCACTGCTTACTCCCAAGTCCAAATAATTCATGAATAAGTTAAAAAGCATCGGACCGAGTACTGATTCCTGTGGTACCCCACTGCTTACCACCCTCCACTGAGAAAACTGCCCATTTATACACTCTCTGTTTCCTATTAATTAGCCAGTTTTTGATCCACAAAAAGATTTGTCCTTTTATCCCATGACTATTGAGCTTACTCAGGAGTCTTTGATGAGGAACTTTATCAAAAGCTTTCTGGAAGTCAAGGTAAACAATATCTATTGGGTCCCCTTGTCCACATGTTTGTTCACTCCCTCAAAGAACACTAACAGGTTAGTGAGACAAGATCTTCCCTTACAGAACGCATGCTGAGTCTTCCTCAACAGGTTTTGTTTATCAATGTGCCTACTAATTCTTTCCTTAATAACAGTTTCCACCAATTTACCCAGTATCGATGTCAGACTGAATGGCCTGTAATTTCCTGGATCTCCTCTGGAACTCTTTTTAAAGATGGGAGTGACATTAGCTACATTCCAGTCCTCAGGAATGGAGTCAGATTTTAATGAAAGATTACATACTTTTGTCAGGAGATCCACAAGTTCACATTTGAGTTCTTTCAGCTCTCTCAGATGTATGCCATCTGGGCCTGGTGATTTATCAGTTTTTAAGTTGTCTATCAGT
>NW_015171503.1:3301096-3331066 GCF_001447785.1 Gekko japonicus | reverse complement strand
ATTTGAGGGAAAAACAAAGAGTTTTCCCCTCAAATGGCAGCCATTTGAGGGGAAAACTCTTTGTTTTCCCCTCAAATGGTGTGGCCCCGCCCAGCGTGTGACGTCACTTCCGGTGACGTCCCGGCGGCGCGTGCGCGCTTTGCGCGCGCGCGCACACGCTCTGCAACGACTCCCGGACGGGAAGGAGCCTCCCCCGCCGGTGAGTCGAACCGATTTGGCAACCCTATTTTAATACTTTGTTATAAACATGATAAAAATTTAGTAATTAGAGAAAGGGATGGGAGGGACGGGGGTAATCAGTTGATGAGTATGGTGTTTTGGCCTCACTGATTTACAGGAGTATCAAAATTAAGGTATTTACACAACCAATAGAAAGCTGATATTGGTCTACACGTACTATCATCTTGATGACTGTAAACATCTTAAAATGGTATATTACAGTGGTCAGCACTCCAGCAGAGAAGAATAAGGATGGGGGAAGTTGGGAAGGATTGGCAGTGTCAGCCAGGAATGAAAGTGTGAAAATAGTGTAAGCCACGCAGGGGGTAAAATGGCAGGCACATAAACCCATAAACACAAACCCGTAAACACAACTGAACAATCCTTGAATTAGTGGAAGGAGGATCTGTAGGGACAGTCAGGTCATGTGCAACACAACAAGCAATGTTTTCCACCGTGTGCATGTGTGCTAAATGTATAAAAATATGCTTACAATCCCATGCTTCTGTAACAGATCAATGTCCTGGAAAAAGGATTCCTAAATGGGGAAAAAACAAAATTATGGTTATTTGGTATATAGCCACCCATGTTTTATTTTAAGCAAAAAGTTAATCTGTTATTCTAGAATGGTTTAAAACAGTTTTGAATGTTATCTATAAATGTTGCTTAAGAGGTTAAGAACTACTGATAAATTAACTTGGCATCCTTACCTCATCATCTTGGTACCCTGGCTCTTCCTGTACCACCTGATCTTCCATTGATTTCATTGTTAGAGACAGATTTCAATTGGTCCTGCAGAAAGCAATCAGATAATGTGAAAGCATACAAAATAATCAGGCATGTCAGTCATGTTGTTTGTTGTAGGTTTGGAATAAGACTGTAGTTTTCATCCCTTATAACCCCATTTAAGTAAGTTCTAGAAACAGGTTGAGTTGAATGGTATTTAAAATGACAGAGAGAGAGAGAGAGAGAGAGAGAGAGAGAGAGAGAGAGAGAGAGAGAGAGACTGACTTGGTTGGGTGCGTCATGGGATTTGCACTGATATGGAGCCTTTCTAAACTTGGACAGATATACAAAGGTATAATTTCAGAAGTTATTTTCAAAACAAGGGTAGTTTTTAAAAAGTACACTAAAATGTAAGAGGGATGTCTGCATGGATGTTTTCGTTTTTGGATTTTTGGTTCACTGTATGTATGAATAATTGTGATATGTGAAAACAAAACATTTGATTATTATTATAGGAAAATGTATCCATTAGTTATACCATTGTTTTTTGCAAGCTAAGTAATTGTGCCTGATTTTGTTTGATATGTCTAAAATAATTCTTCAGTTCCTTCCTATTGTAATGCTTCCATCACTATACAGCAGCTTTGGCTCACTTTTTCAGCCTAGAGAAGCAAACATCCACCCACTGTCGAGCATTTGAGCCTCTGATACTACAAGCATAGTAGCCCTGTTCACAAGTTACAGTGAATACACATACATTCTGTGTACAGTGTACACTTGATTTTCTTTATATATTTCTTATGTTACATTCAATGCATATACAGCTGAACCTGTGATTGAAAGCCCACATTTACCCAGAAACCGGTGTCTAGTTTCATTTGTAAAGTGAATGTGAATTGCCTCTTTATTACAATACAGGTTGTACATGCATTCACTGTAACATGTGAACAGGGCTATTCTGTGCTTGCTACATGGAAGGCATTGTCTAATGAAGTTCACACATCAGAATCCCTGTGTTGTGATTTTTTTCTTAAATCCTTTTATGATTTGGTGATTTCAAAATTTCCCACACGAAGTAGAGATTATAAGGTCCCCATGCATGGATTTTACTACTTTAGAATTAATGCATGATTTGACTTTCCATAAATGTTCTTCCCTCGTGCCAAAAATGGAGAATGCTTGCAACGGCAGGAAAAGAATGACGCCTGCCACTCCATCACTCAGTTTCAACTCAGTGAGATGCCATTGAAGCGACAAGTGATATCACTGTGAGGAAGAGGAAATCTACTAATTTGCACTCATTGTGTTTCAAAATATAGTGACAGATGGGAGAGCTATCAATAGCGCGTGCTTAATTTCACTCTCTGGCTAATGCCTCTTTTATCAGATTCAAACTATAAAGGATGATACAACCTGTTGCAAGAAAAAAGCTGCTCATTACAACATTTACATATTGAATCAGAGTTTCGTTATTTGGTACTTTCACACTCCTATCGCTAATGGCGCTTATCAGGCTCAAACGACAAGGCGTCCTAGACTCCTGTCTTTATATTCAGGTCAGCCTCAATTACATATTGTGGAAGGTATCCCCCCTTTTATTTTTTTTAAGTGAATGGGGTAAATGTGTAGGGAGATGAACAATCTCAGCCTGTGGCTTGTCTCCTCACGATTTCTTTTACTCCCGCTAGGCTATGGAACAGAGCTGTCTGAGAGAAAAGTTTTTTGGGAGGGAGGCTACAAGGAAGTGAGCAGTAGGCATGGAGGTTAAATTCCCCTCATTCTAAAATTAGAGCCCCACCGCAGCTTTCTGTGGGATTGGAGGTCACCCCAGGTTTAAATAAACAGGTCTGCTGCCGCCACAGGGCTGCTGTCAGGGTTGTGTTGAGTGGGCAAATGTATCTCTGCTGTGGCACAGCCTGGGGTAAAAAGTCCTGCTGTTTTAACAGAGGCTTAAAGGGATGATATTTATCAGGTAATGTTAATTTAACTCCATGCCATGAAGAGCTTACACTGCACATTTCCACACATTAAGCCTCTATTAAAGGGAGAAGCCTCTCCCCCCCCCCCCTTGGTAATCCTGTGAGGCACAAGAGATGACAGATCTGAGGAGAAAACAAAGTCACCTTGGTTTCTAAAACAAGACAAATGTGCTTTGGAGTGGGGCAAGGCTATACAAAGAAAAATCACATCCAGAGATGGGAAACACTCTAGTCTTACCTACATTTGCACTATGATAGATCTCCTGAGAGGATTTGGGAACTAGAGATGATACCTGGCAGATCAGAGGCAGTGTGCTGCCCCCAGCCAGCATTTAACTGTAGTTCAATAGAACTGCCATATATCTTTAAGAGCAGTTGCCCCTGGGAATTGAAGTCTTTAGTTAGGCATCCCAAAGCATCTGTGTGACTGGCTGATTAAACAGCCATTTCCTGCACCCAGAGGCGCGAGGATTTGACCTTACAGCTTTCTTCCTGTTTCTTTGTCTACTCTTTAAACGGCAAGGGAGGTGGGAGCACGCAATCTTTTTCAGCATGAGCCAGTGAACTGAATTCGATTACAAAGATGTGAACTGCACCAGTTATTCAGCCTCGATTGCAAGTAAAGAAATCTTCTGAATGCATGTGGAGGAGCTTAATAAAAATAATTTAATTCTACTTTACTCTGGCCGTGTGTTGAATCACATCCAGAAGGCGCTGTTGACTCTTGACTTAGCGCCAGACGGAACAGGCAGAATATAGTGGTCCAAAATGCGGTGAGGGATGATTCCTGGAAGAGCAGGGCACAAGCCTAATGTAACCTAAAGTGGAAATAATAACCACCCTAAAGTCAATTATATGTCTGAAGTGGCAGTCACGAAACTCCCAATATTGCATCTAGCTTGGCCCTGATAGAAGACCCTGAGTCTGAGACCAGGCAACCGTAACTACATTTACGACGCTTCCCGCATGGTTTAGGCACCATACCACCCTCCCAACTGATAAAATACCAGCCACCTAAGCACATAGTAATGGATTTTTTAGTGGATTCAAATCATGTTAGGTGCAGCTTCAGGGCTCAGAGGGGGAGGAAAGGGAAGCTCCTTAAAAGGAGCTCCTGATTGATTCAGACTTGCTGATCATCTGACAAGAAGTAAAAACAGGTTGCTTACCTGTAACTGATTGATTCAGACTTGCTGATCATCTGACAAGAAGTAAAAACAGGTTGCTTACCTGTAACTGGTGATCTTCGAGTGGTCATCTGTGCATTCACACCCATGGGATCTAGTGCGCACGCACTGGATCGATTGGCATTGTAGCAAGCTCTTTAACGGATTTTCACGCCCAGTCCCTCGGGCATGCGCAGGAACCCCACCGCGCATGCCCAGAGGGGTGGGCGCGGACATCCCGCCAGTTCCTTCAAACTCCCTATGGAAAATGTAGAAGCTGACAGCAGCGGGGAAGGAGGGCGGGTGGTGTGAATGCACAGATGACCACTCAAAGATCACTAGTTATAGGTAAGCAACCTGCTTATCTTCGACGTGGTCTCTGTGCTTCACACCCATGGGAGATTAGCAAGCAGTGGCCTACCTGGAGGAGGGTGCTGGCAGGTCCTTTACTGCGTAGCCGAAGATAGAATGTGACGGCCCATGTTGGTATTAGAGTTCTTTCGGACGTCTAGGGCGTAATGCCTGATAAAGGTGTTAGGCGTGGCCCACGTAGCGGCTTTACAAATGTCCGTCAGGGGCCCTCCTGTCTTCTGCTGTCCTCTGAAGTTCACTCAATTTCATGTTCGTTGCATCTATGACACTGTCTAACCATCTCATCCTTTGCCGTCCCCGTGTTCTTTGACCTTCAATCTTTCCCAGCATCAGGGTCTTCTCCAGTGAGTGCTCCCTTCTCATTTGGTGGCCAAAGTATTTGAGCTTCAGTTTCATTATCTGGCCTTCCAGGGAACAGTCAGGGTTGATTTCTTTTAGGATTGACTGATTTGATCTTCTTGCAGTCTAAGGGACTCTCAAGAGTCTCTCCAGCATCGGCATTTTTTAAAAAAAAATAGACAGTCTTGTATCTTTGCCCTACCTCCAACAGATTTATGTTGACCATAAATCTCTGTAGAAATGCTTTCCAAGTAGCAGATAGAAGACTTCAGTGATTTATTAAGCCCCAATCCTCTGATGCATGTTTCCCAAACTCTGGCGAGCTGCTCATAAAGTTTTGTCTCTGGGAAAGATTTATGGGGGCAATCCAGTGTCCTTTTACTGTTTGACAATTGTAAGAAGAAGAAGAAGAAGAGATTACTCACAGAGTCTTCGCCAAGATGATTGTGGCAAGGTGTAAAGGGATTGTGAGGCTTTCCAGCCATGGACTCTCATGATTGGTACTTCAGAGTTTTGCTCAAGACGAACTGAAACCTGATGCCGGCTGCTGCCACAGACAGACGGCTCAGTTTAAGTCTTCTGCTCCCAGTTCCTGCTCCCGAGGTTCTGGTGGACACTTGTCAAATCTGGAAGATTCCAGAAATGTCAAGAAAATCCCCTAAAAAGACTCCAAAGTCTGGTGAGTCCCGGAGAAGCTCCGGCACTCAACCACTCTGCTCCACAGTAACCCTGCCTCCTCGGAGGTCTTTCCCACCCCTCTGGGCATGCACGGTGGGGTTCCTGCGCATGCCCGAGGGACTGGGCGCGAAAATCCATTAAAGAACTTGCTACAATGCCGATCGATCCAGCACGTGCGCACTAGATCCCATGGGTGTGAAGCACAGAGACCACGTCGAAGATCTACAGGTGGTGTTCAGGCCAGCTCCCTTCCTGCCCAGCCAATCTGGAATGCATGGAAGAGTAAACCGAGGAAGGTGTGTGGAAGAGAAAATAATAACTCAGGCTGAGGAAGGCATGGAGTTTTCCACTGATTTGATTGTCACAACAAAGTCACCTCAGAAAACAAGGCAAAATTTTCAAAGGCCAGATCATGATGTCAAGTGGCTGTTTAGACCATTTTATACTTTAAGGCTTCCATCTTCCCATACCAGCAAAAATACACCTTTGACATGTCTCATCTGCATGAAGAACCAGTCTAATTCTTACATTATGTACTCTGGACAGATAAATTTAGAAAATACACATGCCTCTCATCAAGTTTTGAACAGAGCAAATATGTAAATGGCATAGAAAGGAAAAGGACTGAGCTCCGTTTGGGAATATTTTAAATGAACGTGTGCCACATTTTACATGTGAGTGTCCATCAAACTTGATGAGAGGAATGATCTACTACCACCCTTCACCTCCCCAGAGGCAGCTTCTTTATGAGGCTGGGCAATACTTAGGAAGCAATCCTAAGCAGGTCTATGGAGAAGCAAGTTTTATTCAGTGGGGTTTACTCCCAGGAGTGTGTCTACGATGTTGTAAATTCTAAAAAAGGGCCACATTTCTGCCTCCACTGTCAGTTGTGTGGGTGAGGTATGGTTATTCCCTCAGTAGTTAGGGAAAGGATTTCTATATGTGCTTAGATGCAGTTTTAGATGTGCCTTGGCAGAATTCCAACAGCAAAGCCTGGTGGCTGCTCCTGTGAATGCAGAACAGCTCTGAATTTAAGCCCCCTGTCGATTTTGCCCCCCCCCCCCCCCCCCCGAGAAAGAATCTGATGAGTCATCTCATTGTGATGCACTACACCAGGGGTCCCCAACCTTTTTGAGCCTACCGTCACCTTTGGAATTCTGACATGGAGTGGTGGGCACAACCACAAAATGGCCACCATGGGAGGCAGAGCCACACACAGAAAGCCTAAGGGCAGAAGATTAGAGTAGTAATTTTAAAAAGTACTCTGGGAAAGAAAAGTGTAAGAGAATGAATACAACACTGTGGTGGCAGCTGTGGCCAAAATGTTACTTTAACCTACTCAGCAAATCAGGTATTCAGTGGTCACTTAGAAGCCCTTTTGGGAAAGAGCCCCACACACTTTCTAAAAACACTTGATAGGCACCAGGAACATTGCCAGCAGGGCACCATCGCACCCATGGGCACCACAAGTGGGGGCCTTTGTACTACACTGTACACGTTTTGTTATACATTTATATACTACCCATGTGAGGCAGCTGTTGGAAGTTCAGAACTAGTATAGCTTCACCTTCCTTATGAATATACTGTCTCAAAAAAGGCCTGACAGTTGTTCTTGCAGTTGTGGGAGGGCCACTCCCTTTTTCAGTGCAAGGGGGCAAATGTCCCTGTATGCCACTAGAAGCTACCTAGCCAGAAAGCATGCTGCCCTGATTTTTTTTAACAAGCCTTTTGTGACAGGGCTGTTTTATTTAAAGGGAAAATTGTTTTAAAGAGAATGCATTGTAAAAAAAATTAGCAGCTGTTGCTCCACAACGGTATTGGTGCTTCAGACTTCTTCCACCTCATTTCCTGGAGCTGCTATTCTGGGTGAATTCTTCCTGACATAATGTGGATTTTCAAGATCTGTATCACCTATACAAAAACAAAGCCTTGGGGGGTGTCAGCTGGCCATTTCCACACTGGGATTTTTGCCCCATGTGACCAACTGAATGACCCTGCTTTTTGAGGGAGCTTCCACAGGGTGTCATGCTCATCTGGAATTTGATTTGTAGAGATCCTCTACTTTCCCCCTTGGGACCAGATTTGAAGAAGAGTTGGATTTACAACCTGCCCTTCACTCAGAGAGGCTTACAATCACATTCCCATCCTCTCCCCACAACAGACACTCTGTGAGGTAGGTGGGGCTGGGAGAGCTCTGAGAGAACAGCTTTTGAGAGAACAGCAACTGACCCAAGGTCACCCAGCTGGCTACGTATGGAGGAGTGGGGAATCAAACCCAATTCTCCAGATTAGAGTCCGCCGCTCTTAACCACTACACCAAACTGAGTAGATATATGCTTAGGATTGCACTGCTAGATAAAGTACAACTGTACTAGAAACAGTTAATTGTCAGGATCACCTTGACCACAATCGCCTTTTCTAATTCAGACATAAGAAAAGTTGGTCTGTGTCAGAGGGGTTGCTATCTGAAAAACTCAAATTTAGACCCAGCCAAATATAGTATACTAGATGCTTTGATTCAAAAATATATACCCTGAAAATGCAGTAACTCTAAGGTGGTACTAGACTGAAATCTAGGTCTTCGTCTTCTAGATATCCATGTTTCATGAAACATGTGATCACAATTGCCATTTATTACTGTAATAATGTAATAGCCTCAGTTTGTTTAATACAGATGCTGTGGACATAAGGTAATTTCAGTATTAAATACAAAATGGTAGAGTTTTAAAAATGTTTTAAACTAACATTTTTAGCTTTTAGAAAAGCTGTACCTTGCAATACTTGAAGTTAGGTAAATTTTACTATCTGAATTTTTCTTACAAGAAAGAACGGGAAAACAAGGAAAAATAAAAGATGTAAGCTGAAATATATACTTTCATTGAAGACACACAGTTCTGTATGCTGTGTATACCATACTAGTAGTAACTTCAGTTCAAGGTCGTTCTTTAACATAGGCCTCCTTGATTTTTAATTGGAAGTGTTTGTAATTAGTAATGTATTTGCATCTCTTTGTACAAAATCTATTTTTTTCTTCCAGTATCTCCTCTATAAAGCAGAGAAAGGAATGATCATTATAACTGCTGACACCAAATATACCTGATTTGTACTTAATCTGAAAAGTGTATTTTTATACCCATTCAGCTACAAGAAAAGATCTCTCTGAATTGTTACAATGGACTCATGTTAAATCAGGTTCCTGGATGCAGATTTTTGGTAACAAGTTTGAAATCTTGCGTGAAGCATCCAGTGCATCTGGGCGAAGAGAAAGCAATTCTTTCTTCTTTTCTGCGTTTTTTTTCTTAATCTCTTCTTGTTCCTCCTGTCTGTGGAGTACAATGACAAGGAGAAAAGTGAAATTATGGGATTAAGAATAAATCTGAACTGTTTAAAGGGAAAGTTTTTTAAAGAGGATTTATTTATTACATAAAACAAGCTAAAGAAAAACCCAAATAAGTGGTTATATTACAGAAAGCTTTAGTTCTGTATAGGACTGGCAACAGCCTGGAGAAACACACTGGCAATGTGTGCAATACTGTAAGAGCTTTTAAAAATGACAATAACTTGATAATTTATCCACATGTAATGGATGGGGAAAAGACAAGTTGCTGAAAGTTGTTCTTGCTGCTGCCAAAAGAAGTCTAGCTAGGTGAGTGGTCAAGCACTGGAAAAGGAAAGTACACAACTTCAAAACACTTAAAGAAAATACATTAAAATAGCCCATAATGTTTTGATATCACAAAAGCCTATGCCACTTATATAAATATATTTCAAAGAGCAACAACAACAGCAGGGTATGTGATATCTGGGGGAAGTATGCCATTTTTTCCCAGGTTAAAAAATACTGCACTTTTAACTATGGGGAAACTGCCAAATCCACACAAGTGCAACACTGAGGGAAACATATGGCCTGTGTGCAGTCACTTGTTTAATTGTTGACCATTACAAACACCTGGAGTATTGTGTGCAGGTCTGGAGGCCTCACTTCAAAAAGGATGTGGACAGAATGGAGCAGGTGCAGAGGAGAGTGACATCGATGATCAGGGGCCTGGAGACCAAGCCCTATGAGGAAAGGCTGAGGGGCGCGAGGGGGGGGGGACAAGCAGGCAGCAGCGCCCTAGAGGGAGTGTGAGGTTGGCGTAATCCAGCTTCGGAAGAAGCTGAATTGGGCTTTGACCTCCTCCCACGAAGAAGGCAAGTGCCAAGCAACTCTATAGTGGCCGATCGAGCCGGATTACCGGCATAAATTCTTCGTCAGCCGACCTCTTTGAAGAAGGACAACAACTGTGAGTTAAAAGAAACAATGCGAAACCCGTTTTGAACGTGCTAGATAACAAAAACGTGCCGCTTACCTGAACTGAGTTTGGAGTCAATTTGAATTAAGCGGTTGAGCGGAAAATGAATAGTAAATCCCAGAAATCCGATTCCGGAGAGAAAAAAGTTGATTGAAGCCTTTAAAAACTGTAAAAACGCTTATTGTTTAACATTCCTGTGGTGAAGATGGAGCCGTGTGCGCAACTGTAAAATCGAAACTCACGAACAATAGCGTGGGAAGAGCAGGCTGGTGTCACAAAGAAAGAGGTCCGTGTGAAACATCCAGGAAGTTGAATTCCTAGACGGGCATTAGCGAAAGGAAGACAGTGGAACTTTTAAAGGTGCCGGACCGGAAGTGAGTTTTATGCGGAAGGAAGGGCCTGCAAAATACCAATCTGACCTACTCTACATGAAATTACCATAGAGAAGTTGCGCCCCAGTTTCTGTCAGAGCTCTCTCAGCCCCACCTACCTCACAGGGTGTCTGTCTGTTGTGGGGAGGGGAAGGGAAAGGAGTTTGTAAGCCGCTCTGAGACTCCCTTGGGTAGTGAAGGGCCATGGGGTATAAATCCCATCTCTTCTTCTTTTTCTTCTTCTTCTTTATCCTAAAGGGGCCTGGGGTAGAAAGGTTGCCTGGCCACTCAGTGACCAATGCGGAGAAAGACGAGGAGTGGAGGGTGGAAATAGATTTGCTACAGATTAGCAGAAGAGTCATCAATTCCATCAGAAAAGGGAGAGAGAGATGCAAAAACACAACCCTCCTCGTGGGCATCTTCTGTCCATCCCAGTGCGGCCTGTGCCCGTCATTCCTGCCGGATTAGCCGAGGGGTGCGGGCCGTCAGCTACTTTGACGTCCCAGCGCATCATGGCAATAATGACGCCTCCTCTCTCCCACGCACTCTCCCAGTGGAGCGCCTTCTCTCTAATAACTGGTGGGAACATGAAAAGGAAATGCCGACCAGGCCATGACACACAAGTAAGTCAAAGGTGAGATGGGGTAGAAGGGAAGAAAATAGGTTTCTGTCCATTCCTAGGGAATCCGAAGGAATGATCAGTTGCTTTTGAGGAGGGAATAGGCGGCAGGGCGACTCTGATACGACACCAGTCTGAGCCACTGAGCCCTAGACCTGCCCCTCCCTGCCGCCCCCGGCTACACTCAAGCTGAAGCCAGAAGAAGCAGGCCGAGGGCCAAAGACGGGGCTGTGGGTGTGGAATTAATGATTCAGCAGAAAAAAACATTGTTGATCAACGTGTACGCACCCAATGGAGCAAAGGAAAAATTTTTTAAGGATATAACTGACCAATTACAACAATTGACTTATGAGCAAGTTATTATGGCCGGAGACTTTAATGGGACAATAGATCGTCTAGACAGAAAACCACAAAAGGACAACGAATTCAGCGGAAAATTGCCAAAGAATTTTTTTGAATTAGTTAAGCAAGAAAAATTAGAAGATGTTTGGAGGAAATGGAACCCGATGCAGAAAGACTTTACTTTTTATTCCAATAGACATTGCTCTTTTTCCAGAATTGATATGATTTGGATGTCTGAAGAATTATCAATGAAAACACATAAGACTGAAATTTTGCCAAGATGTAATTCAGATCACAATCCGGTGGTATGGAGTTCCACAGAAAGGAAAAAACCCTTTCTGTGGAGGATTAATGAAGACTTGTTGGATAAGAAAACGGTAATTGAGATGTTAAAGGAAGAAACGAAACAATTCTTTCAACAAAATTTAAATAAAGAAACACCGATACAGATTGTATGGGATGCTTATAAAGCGGTGATGAGAGGAATTCTCATCTCGCAAAACGTGAAGCAAAAAAAGGAAAAACTTCAAAAACAAACAGAAGTGTTAGAAAAAATTGCTCAGAAAGAAAAGGAATTAAAAAAGAAGCCTGGAAAAAAGCAAATTATTAAAGAATTAAAGTTGCTGAAGGAACAACTGAATGAGACTTGGAATCAGGAAATGTATTGGAATTTAAAGAAGTTACAACAGAAATCTTTTGAAGGGGCGAACAAACCGGGAAAATACTTAGCTTGGCAACTTAAGGCTAGAAGAGAGAGAAGAATGATAACCAAAATAATAGAAGATGGAAAAGAGTTCGTTGATCCTAATGGAATAAAGAGATGTTTCTTCAAGTATTATGCTAAACTATTCCAAACAACTAGAGTTGATCTTGAGAAGATTAAAACATATTTAAAGGAGATTCCACTACCAAAAATAAGTAAGGAATACAAAGATTTATTAAATGGTCCAATTCAAAAAGAAGAAGTGATGAAGGCAATAGAAGAGACAAAGTTGGGGAAGGCGCCTGGGCCGGACGGATTTACAGCGAAATTCTACAAAAAGATGAAAGAAGAAATTTCCCCGGTCCTGGAAGCTTTAACCAACGAAATAAGAGAAAACAAAAAGGTGCCGGACTCATGGAAAGAAGCAATTATTTCTTTGATTCCAAAGGAAGGACAAGATTCAACAAATGTAAAGAACTACAGGCCAATATCTCTTTTGAACAACGATTATAAAATCTTTGCAAAAATTATTGCAGAAAGGGTGAAAAACTATTTACAAACGGTAATTTCTGAAGATCAAGCGGGCTTTTTACCCAAAAGGCAGATTAGAGACAATGTAAGAATAGTAATGGACGCAATTGAATATTATGAAAAGCACCCAGAAAAAGAAGTAGCTTTTCTGTTTGTTGATGCAGAAAAAGCTTTTGACAATCTTAATTGGAATTTTATGCACCAGATGATGGAAAAGATTGAAGCGGGACAACATTTTAGAAATTGTATTGAAGCTATCTATTCTGAACAAAGAGCTAAAATAAATGTGAATAAAGAACTGACAGATAACTTCAAAGTACAGAAAGGAACAAGGCAAGGTTGTCCGTTATCACCGTTATTATTTATCTGGGTATTGGAAATACTTTTACAAAAAATACAGTACGATCAAGAAATAAAGGGCTTGACACATAAAGGACACCAATACAAATATCGAGCATTTGCAGACGATGTAATGTTTATGGTGGAAAACCCAACAGAAAAATTGACATTGCTTTTTCAAAAAATAAAGGAGTTTGGAGAATTGGCCGGCTTTTACGTAAATAAGAATAAAACAAAACTTATATGTAAAAACATGATCAAACAAAAACAAGTGGAACTACAAGAACTGGTACAATGTGAAGTAGTTAAAAAAACAAAATACCTTGGAATTGAATTAACGGCAAAAAATATAGACCTATATAAGAATAATTATGAGAAATTATGGACTAAGCTGACTCAAGATTTTAAGAAATGGGATAAAATGAACTTATCACTGATGGGAAGAATATCAGTTATAAAAATGAATGTCCTACCACGTTTGATGTTCCTGTTCCAAACAATACCAATTCTGCATAAAACGGATTTGTTGGCCAAGTGGCAACAAGAGTTGTCAAAATTTGTTTGGGCAGGCAAGAAACCAAGGATCAAAATGAAAATACTTTGTGATGCCAAAGAAAGAGGAGGTCTACAAATGCCAAATCTTAGACTATATTATGAAGCGGTTTGTCTAACATGGATGGATCAATGGGTGAAGCTTGAAAATGACAGATTGTTGGGGTTGGAAGGGCATGATTGTAGATTTGGCTGGCATGCATATTTATGGTATGACAAGATAAAAATGGACAGTTTTTTTAAACTTCACTTGGTGAGAAAAGCTTTGTATATGGTATGGACAAGATATAAGAAGTACCAGAGTGACTTAAGACCATTGTGGATTGTACCAGTAGAAGTGTTGATATCTTACTCAAGACAGCGAGGTAGAGACTGGTTGCCATATAGAGATTTAATTAAAAAAGAGGGAACAGAGTGGGTAATGAAAAAGCAGAATGAAATTGAATATGAATATGAGTGGTTGAAATATATGCAGATTTATGATCTTTTTAGATCTGACAAAAAAAACTATGGTTTTAGAGAGGAAAAAAATGAAATTGAAAAGGTATGGGAGAGTGGAGGAGGAAAAAATATTTCTAAAATGTATAAGGTGTTGTTAAAATGGTATACTGAAGATGAAACTGTTAAAGAACAAATGTTAAAATGGGCTATTAATATGAATAAGGAAGTGGATATGGAAACTTGGGAATATTTGTGGAAAAACTCTATTAAGATCTCGACATGTACTAATGTTAAAGAAAATTGTTATAAGATGATGTATAGGTGGTACATGACACCTAAGAAGATTGCAAATATGAATCAAAATATGTCAAACAAATGTTGGAAATGTAAGAGGCATGAGGGCTCATTTTATCATATGTGGTGGACTTGTGAGAAAGCTGTAGACTTTTGGACAAAAGTCCACAATGAAATGCAAAAAATATTGAAATGTTCTTTTAAAAAAGCACCGGAAATTCTGCTTTTGGGACTTAAAATGGAAGAAGTCAATACGACTAAAAAGACTTTACTCTGGTACCTGATAGTGACAGCGAGAATGATTTATGCTCAGTTTTGGAAGACGGAAAAGGTACCAGAGGTTGAAGAATGGATACAAAAAGTTCTGTTCATGGCACAAATGGATAAGATTACAAAAAAACTGAATAACAAAGAAGACGATGAGTTTTTTGGAGAATGGAATGATTTTAAAATTTATCTGGAAAAGAACTGGGATGTGAAACAAAACTTAATATGTTTAGATCAATATTAAGTCAAACGATGTTATCTTTAGATTGTAATGATGAAAAACTGATATTGTTGATGATATGAAGTAATTTGGAGCAGGGGTGGAAGCATTGTGGGAAGCCATTGGAGGGAGGGGAGGAACTGGGAATGGGGTAGACAATTGATAGAATGAAATGTTTTATATGTTGTATTCCTGAGAAAATAAAATGTGTTTACCAAAAAAAAAGGAAAGGCTGAGGGGCTTGGGAATGTTTAGTCTGGAGGAGGCTGAGGGGGGACATGATTGCTCTTTAAGTATTTGAAGGGCTGTCAGGAGAGGGCAAGGAGCTGTTCCTGTTGGAAGCAGAGGACAGGACTCACAATAATGGGTTTAAATTAAGGGCAGAAAGGTTCTGGCTGGATATTAGGAAAAACGTTTTTTACACTAAGAGTTGTGCAGCAGTGGAATCAGCTGCCTAGGGAGGTGGTGAGCTCCCCCTCACTGGCAGTCTTTAAGCAGCAGCTAGACAAACACTTGCCAGGGATACTCTAGGCTGATTCTGCATTGAGAGGACAATTGGACTAGATGCCCTGTATGGCCCCTTCCAGCTCTGTGATTCTATGAGAGTACAGAACCATGTAAAAGTGAAAATGCCAAGTGCATTAACTGAGCTATCAGCCTAGGATGACAGTTCACAGTATGAATAAACAAATGAGATAAAAATGCTTTCACTGTACAGAAAAGTGATCGTGGAAAGATAATTAAGGATTCCTGCCTTCCTGTCCGAGATCATGATGCGATAATGAAGTTGCAGTCCCATTAAATACCTGAAAAGCTCTTGGTTCTCCTTCCACTGCTGGTTAAAATTCTTCATTTCTCTCCAGTGTCTCAAATATGCCTTTCTATAAGCCTTGCGGCTCTGGCGGAGGATGCTGAAACTTTGTTTGATTACATCTGCATATGTCTCAGCAGAGGCAGTGATTTTAAGTGTAAAGGAAAATTATACTCTTTGATTTGATGAAGCATAATAAAAATGATAAAATCAGAAAACAGAGTTTTTAAGCCCATTTGTGAATGACCTGGAAACAGGACTCAGTAAAATGACAAATTCTACAAGAAGCATTTCTATTCTACAGCTATTGTTGGCTTAAGATGTATTCTATTCTATTGAAAAATAATATTAAGACCCAGCATGGTGCTGTATGAGAAGGGAGCAGGGTATTGACTCGTTTATCCTGCATCAAAGCTGCTTTTTATGTCTTCTAGGGAAAACACAGAGGGCAAGCTACAGTTAGGGCTGCTGGTGGGTTTGCTTTGGGGGAAAAAAAGGAGAGGAAGATTCCCTACCTAAGCACTGCAGGCATGCTCTTAAACACTTTAATTTTTGTACAACCCACTATACTGTGACTGGCTACATCCACTGAGCTGCCATTTTGTGATGGGTAGCTCCAAAACACTAAGTATTCCCAAAAGCATCAAATTTGCCTCCTCTGTTCTAGAATACACCCACTGGGTCCCTGTAGTCACTAGCAAGCTCTGGTTTTCAAGGACGTTTCCTTCTTATGTTCTCTATGAGAAATCCTCAGCACACTTCAGAGGAGCCCAAGATACCTACCTCCAAATCCAATTTGAAAAGTAACCTACCTACAATAGCCCAGTATTTTTTCTTTTTCTTGCCATAAAGTCAAGCTGACTTCTGGAGACCCCTAGTGGGTCTTGAAGGCAAGAGATGTTTCAGAAGTGGTTTGCCATTGTCTGCTTCTGTGTCATGACCCTGGTATTCCTTGGATGTCTCCCATCTAAATACTAGCCGGGGCAGGCAGTGCTTAGCTTTCGAAATCGGGCTTGTCTGAGCTATCCAGGTCAGGATGATGTCCCAGTATTTTTCATTGCCACTATTCATACACTTTATGCAGGGGCTCCATGGCAAAACTTCATTTCTACTCCAGTAGCACATTAAAGACGAACAACATTTGTGGTAGGGTATGAACTTTCATGAGTCACTGCTCACTTGTTATCTGAAGAAGTGAGCAGTGACTCACGAAAGCCAATACCCTACCACAAATTTTGTTAGTCTTTAAGGTGCTACTGGACTCTTGCTCTTTTCTACTGCTACAGACAGACTAACACCTTAATTTCTACTGTTAATTGATCCACCTTAATTTCTACTGTTAATGATGGAAATTATTTCTAAGGACAGATTAATCAAGCATTGTGTCTTAGGAATTTATCAACAAACTGATCAGCTCATGCACAGTAAAGAATTAATCCTGTCCTCCTACACTGTGAACAAAATGCAATTGTATAATAATTTTCCATCCCATTTCCCCAGCTGGTGTTGTAAAGATATGGCACAGGCCCGCAAATCTCTCTCCTAGACACAAAGATGTCACATCCTGCCTTTGGTTCACAATTGCGATTCTGGAGGAAGTGCTGAATTAGTGGGCTGCGTCCGTTGATATTCAAGAGATGCCAGGTGAACTCAGGACCACGACAGGCTGGGTGTGACTAGAAGACAGATGTGGATAGCAGCAGTCAATTGCAGTGGCCTCCAATCAAAGAACACTGCATTTTACATATGTAATAGTTTGTATTCTGAGTGAGCTAAATCACACCCTGGTTTTGATAATACATATAAAGCTGTCTGTAATGGCTACTTTATTTTGAGTGGCTGTTAACCTACCAATGTGCATTAATTCATGTGCTCCACAATAAGGATTGCAATACTCTAGGAAAGGCACAGTAATTCATTGACTAGTTCTAAGGTAATTGACTAGTTTTTGTAAGGAGCTAATCATCCATCATGACAGCTGAGGAAAGGAACACCAGAGCAGGCTCATCTCAGGGCTTATGGAGATGTGCAAGGATGAACTGGCCAACAAGGCCACCAGGAAAAGTTCCACTGGGAACCATGACCCCAAGCAAGTATGGTTCTTACTCTGTGTGGAGGTAGCTGCTGCTGCTGCCCGAGCCCCAAGCATGGAGGGGAAGGAGGCACTTGGCCTGACCAACCCCCCATCCTGGGTGAGGGAAGGAAGCATGCAGCCTAGCTCACCCTCAGACAGCAAATGAGATGCCTGGCCAAGCCATGCATGGCATGGAGCTAGTGGGGCAGACTTTTCCTCCCTCTCTCCTTTGGATGGAGGGAGACCCTTTTTCCTGGGTCATTTTTTCCCTCCCAGTCTGCACTTATGAAGATGTGCTAAATGACCACAATGAAATGGGTGGGAGGAGGGGCGGCATAGATAACAGGTATTTGAGTAACTCTCCTCCTAAAAGGCTTAGCCCATTTTTATGGAAAATATTATCCAAAAGTTCTCAAGGTGTGCCGATAGCATCATTAGCATCTGACATCCAACAATTCTGCAGTAGCAGTAAATATTTGACAGAATCTGACAGATGACACGAAGTCATAGTCAATATCTAACATCTAAAGGTATGTAGCATTTGATAGCACCTGGTAGCTCTTCTGTTGCATTTCACCTGCAAAGGAATTAAGGAAAAAAACTGTACTGCTATAATTAATCCATTTAACCAATCAGGAACATAAAGAATTCCAAAGCAGTCAAATATGTATGCCATATTTCAAGCATGAACCTTAATGATGTATTATGGGCTCAAATTTTGACCTCCAAACCTACATTAAAAGTTTTGAAATTTCACTGACTTTGTTTAACATATCTTATTTCAGCACTGTAAAACAGAATGTTACATCTCTAATCTGACTAATTTCCTACAGATGATTCATTTGCAGAATAATGTAACATCATTTTATGTGCTATGGGCTTGATTACGTTTCACAGCAGCCACCCTGTGAAAGCTTCCATTGTGTGCAGGGCTGCTAGTGTATCATGGCTGGGTACTAGGCAACATTGACCCAGAGATGCCTTGTGTGAACCACCACCTTGGGACATCCACTTTGATTTCCATGGAACCAGAGGTACTGTTTTGAGGTAGCCCTGATTCTGCAAATTCCTGCAGCCCGCACCTGAAGATTCACAACTGGCTACCAGTCTGGCTCTAATCCTGCACACTCCCAAAATTATTCCTATGGGGACCACCGTCAAATGTGAACTGGCTCATAATTTGCATCTGCTCTCTAAGAACACAGGAGCCCTGCTGGATCAGACCAGTAGTCCATCTAGTCCAGCATCCTGTCTCACACAATGGCCAACTAGTTATTATGGAGGGCCAACAATAGGCTATAGGTGCCAAGGCCTTCCCCTGATGTGGCTTCCTGGTACTGGTATGCAGAGGTTTACTGCCTCTGAATGTGGAGGTTCCCTTAAGGTACCACGGCTAGTAGCCACTGATAAGACCTATCCTCCATGAATCTGTCTAATCCCCTTTTAAAACTGTCTATGCTTGTGGCAACATCCTCTGACAGCAAATTCTCTAATTTGCAGCTCATATTGCTCACTGGTTCATTCACAATGTTCCATTTCTGTTTCACTACTATCCTAGGGAGGATTGTTTTTTCTGTGACCTCTGTCTCTCTCAAAAATAAATAAATCAAGATGCTTATTCTGAAAAAGTTGAAAAGAATCTTTAGACCTTTTTGTCTAGTGCTTGGTGTTGATATTAACAGTAAGGACTATATTTTTGTCTAATTCTGGGTCCACTAGTAATTATGATATCTGAAAATCTCCCCATTCCCTAAATCACAACACCTCTCTGGGAAGGTAAGCAATCTTTAGCCTCTTTTTCAGGGTGCCCCGCTGTTTGCTCCATAAATCCTTTTGCCTGAGCACGTCATCATGAATTTCTGACTGCAAATCAGAATATGTGCTTTCTGAAAGAAAAAGAAAGCCCCCACAGTGATTAGTTACTTATTATACATTTCATTAATGTGTCAAACTTTGTATACTAGGCTCAAGACTAGAATAGATTAACTTTATTTACCAGATAGTGCCAACTCACAGTCAGTCCAAGAAAATCTCACAAAAAACTGATTTTTATTCTACTGCAGAAAGGTTCAGAGTTCCCTCAGCATGCAAAATGATACAGTTCATCTTGACGAGCAGAGCTTATTATTGTAGATCTTGTGGTGAAAAGAAAATGCACCTCCTTCCAATAAGAGGTAGAACAAAGACAAGAAAAGAACAGTAAACCATATTTTTGCACCTCTGAGCTACAGGAAATGACTCTTAATGAGCCAATAAGGAGGCTGCTTTGGAACACCTGACCTGGGACTACAGTTCCCAGCATGGATATTTAAAGATACACAACAATTTTACCAACTGCTATTACATATATAGTTTACTAAACTGCTAGGGGCAGCACACTATGAAACGCAAACATTTGAATACATTTTTCTTGTATTCAAAGGAGAAATGCTTGCATATACGTTGCAGCTGAGTGACCACGGCTGCAATCCTAAAACTACTTCCCTAGTATTAAGACCCGCAAAATAAAATGGGCATTACTACTGAATAGATTAGGCTTGCTCCCTGTATTATTCTTTCAGCACAAAACCTATCTCATTTTAAGGAGTTCATAACTCTATGCAAACCCCGGGGGGTACGGATCAAACCAGTTTGTCTCTCCCCTTCGTCCCTTTGGCTTGCCCAAAGTCTGGCTATGCTGTTTGTATAGGGCCTATGCATGCAGAGTCTAACTTGCACAGGCTCAAAACTACAAATCTGAGACTACAGATGGGAAGTTTGGGCTTACCCACATTCAGCTCTATGTGCCTATGCAAATGTGATATCCAATGCAGGATGTTCAGTGGGCCTGAGTAATAGGGTTGCCAAATATGTTTTGGCCGGGAGCGAGGGGCTCCCAGCCGGCGTCTGGAATGTGCGCGTCACCCGGAAGTGACGTTGCACGCTGGGGGCGGGACCACGCCATTTGAGGGGGAAACAAAGAGTTTTCCCCTCAAATGGCATGGCCCCGCCCCCATCGTCCGACTTCACTTCCGGGTGACGAGCACGCGGGGGTGGGGTTTTCCCGGGCCCCGATTCCGTGGGAGCGGAAAGCGGGGGGAAATCCGCCCCCCGGGGGCATTTGGCAGCCCTACTGAGTAAGTTGGGACAGTCTTGATCCTCAACATGAACGTCTACACGCGGCCCCTAAATCAAAAACTAATTCAAAGTGCAAATAGGGGTCTTTTCATGTGTGACATTTTTTATAATGCTGATGTGGGGATACAGGGGCTAGCCTTGCAATGGCTTGCTTCTTTTCTCCAGGGTCAGGAACAAAGGGTGATGCCAGGGGAACAGCAGTCCAGGAGACACCCGCTTGAGTGCAGTGTGCCTCAGGGGGTGGTGCTTTCCCCAATGTTATTTAACATCTACATGTGTCCCCTTGCCCAGATTGCCCGGAGATATGGGCTGGGGTGTCACCAGTACGCTGATGACACCCAGCTCTATCTGATGTTGGGTGGCCGGTCTGACTCCGGCCCGGATTATCTGGACCGGGCGTTGCAGGCTGTGGCTGGTTGGCTTAGATTGAGCTGGCTGAAGCTAAATCCGGCGAAGATGGAGGTCCTGTGCCTGAGTTGGGGTGGTTCAGGGATGGGGATCCCGCTCCCGGCCTTCGATGGGGCGCCACTGGTGCCAGCATCAGAGGTAAGGAGTTTGGGAGTGCTCTTGGATCCCTCCTTAACAATGGAGGCCCAGGTGGCAGCCACTGCTAAGTCAGCCTTTTATCATCTTCGGCTGATTCGACAGTTGGTTCCCTTCCTCAACCACGATGACCTGGCTACAGTGATCCATGCGATGGTCACCTCGAGATTAGACTACTGTAATGCTCTCTACATGGGGCTGCCCTGGTCGCAAATCCAGAAGCTGCAGCTAGTGCAGAATGCCGCAGCCACGCTTCTGATGGGTCTCCCTAGATGGGAGCACATCTGGCTGGTGCTGAAGGCACTGCACTGGCTGCCAATAGCATACCGAATTCGCTTCAAGGTGCTGGTACTTTCCCCATACATACCCCGGAGAGCACTATGGTCGGGGTCACAACACCGACTAATTGTTCCAGGCCCTAACGATGCCAGGCTTGCTGCTACCAGGGCTTTGGCCTTTTCAGTGGCAGCTCCTCACTAGTGGAATGAGCTCCTGGAATAGATCAGGGCCCTGCGGGACCTTGTGCAGTTCCGCAGGGCCCGCAAGACGGAGCTCTTCCACCAGGCTTTCAACTAGGAGCTGCCCTCCACTACCACCAACTATTACTATCAATAACATCTGTGTGGGGGCTGGCCCTGTCGTGGGAGACCGGAATACTACTAAGTCGGGATCTTAGTATGTCATCTCATAGTATGTTACCTTAACTCATTGATGGACGACCAAGGCGAGCACTTTAAGTAATATTGTATGATTGTTTTAACTGGTTTTAAATGTTTTATGCTAACCGGCTATATTATGCTGGCAAATGTGAGCCGCCCTGAGCCCGCCTGCAGGGAGGGCGGGATATAAATATAACTAATAAATAAATAAAGACACAGTGTGAATCTCTAGATTTAGCATGTAAATTATGTTTTATTTCTTGCTACTGCTCTGTTGTCATAATGTTCATAGTACCCTATGAGAAACCAAGTAAAACATCCAGAGAATATTTTCAAAGAGTTGTAGAGTGGACTCTCCCACTACCAGTAGTGTTGGACATGGTCCAGATTTACCCCTTTCAACATCTTCTCCCACATATTCTTGCTTAAACATCAAGCACCATACAAAAATGGTCTAGAGAAAGTGTGTGAACAGGACATTGGGCTGTTTGGAGCAATAGTGTACCTGTGGAAATTGCTTGTACATTTCAGTACATGACCTGGGTGTAGCAGAGCTTGTGCATTCAGAGTGGGCTAGCTCAAACAAAGGCTTATGCCAGGGTGGACTGGCCATTTAAACTACAGGGAAAGATCACAGTGGCCAGCTGCCCTGGAGAGCTGGCAGCCAAGACCAAATGGAGTTGAGCACCCAGTACTTCTGTCAGTGTCACAGGGGGCCACTTGGTTTGGACTATTCAACAGCAATAACAATTGATGTCACTTCACCTGTTGCCTCACCGTCACCAGCTGGCACTGTGGGAGGAGCCAGCAGGAGAGACAATGGCCATTACTAGTGCAACTTACTAGCGTAAATTGAGTAGGATTGTAAATTACCCAAAGAAAAAAAGTCCTATCTCTTTAACAGTGGCTTAATGGGATGGTATTTACTTTCATACCGTGAAAAGCTTCAGCTGCCCATATCCACACAGGAGGCCTCTATTTAAAAGGTATATTTTTTCCTCCAGGCTGTTGGTGACCCTAGAGCTTAATGGCCCTTCTACTGCTGAACTGTGGTGCTGCAAAGGCTGCTCAGCTAAGCTTGCTCCTGGGCCGTTTTAACCTCCCAGTCCCCTGCTCTCTGCTCCAAGTGATCCTCTGAATGTTCTGTATTATCATTTGGTCAAGCACACCATTATCTCTCTCCAGGGCTTAAAGCTCTCCCTTGCACTTGGATTTTTTTAAATAGCAAAGACAGGTCCATAGTATCTTATCACAAGGGTGTGGCTTCAGAAGTATGGAGTATGATAACACGTCTATATGCATGTAGGTGGCATGCTATGACTGGTACAAACATTTGAAAACAAAATATTATGACGCTTTTAAAATGGAACTTGTGGGAAATGCCCAAGTATATTTCCTTTGCTTTTCAGTACACTACCTCTTGAGGAAGACGATTGATTTATCCTTCTGGCGGAAAACTTCTGGAGTCCTCGAGCAGGCTTGCTAACAGTCTTCCTTAAAGGCTCAGGTCTCTGAGACACAAGAAGAGAGATGAAATAAAAAATTTATTCCACATTATGCTTGGACATGTTTGGGAAGGGGAGAGGCAAACCATGAGGGGAAAATATTAGAAAAAGGGAAAATATTTGATGGTGGGGCACTACAGAGGCAGCAGATGTCTGCCTTCCCTGTCTTTGTAAATGGCTATCTGTACACTCAGTGGCTCAAGGGGATAAGTACTTACATTTTGCCAAACTAAAAAAATACCTACTGGCGTTATTCAGTAGGTGCCTGTGACAAAATCACAACAAGGATCACCAGAGATGGTGGCAGTTTTGATAGCTGGAGCCACAATCCAGCCCTTTGCCCCCGAGGGCAGAGTCCAGCAGCCACTTGTAGAACCCATCCCGTGTTGTCCCTCCTCCCCATGCTTTGGCCCTTGTATAATACAGGGCATCTACCAACCCCCTGGGCTACCTGTATTCCAGTTCACAGGCAAAATACTTGCACAAGGCACCTGTGCCTTTTCCTTCCTCCTTCTGCCAAGAGATGGCTGTACGTCTAGTTGCAGCAGCTTAGAGCTGCATGTGATGTTGAGAACTGTGAGCCTGCTTAACTAAGCATTTTTATTTTTAAACAGCAAATGCACAGAACTCTGATCTGGATCAAGACCATGGCACAGGGGAGAGTTTAATCCTCCCCCCTGGTGCCATTTTCCTGACTGGGGCTCACAGAACATTCACCTGGTAGGGGCAAAGAAAGAGGCAATGCATATGAAAAGTGCCTTATATTGGCTTCAACTGGGCAAGAAAACAGTTCTGTGAGGCTGTTTTTAGTTGGGGAAATGTTGCAGGTAACAGAGTTAATTTCCCTTCAGTCTGAATTGGGGCAGTGCATGGCTGCCGTATGGAAAAAACCCAAAATGGGGCACCATTAATTGAACTCCCAGCATCACCTGTAACTTGCCCTTCATGAAGACAGCAAATCTACTGATGGAATTTTAAAAAATCATAAAATTACATACTGAATTGGTATAAAATCCAAACCCCAAAACTTGGGCAACGTCTTTCAACCTCTGTCTCCTGGACATATTAGAACTGATGACCCATATTACAGTATGCCTTAAGCAGAAAGGAGAAGACAAGACACATCGTGCCTGAGGTCTTTGAAAATGAGTAATAAGTGTAGTAATGCAGAGCCTTACAATAATGGGTATATAGTATTTTAACAGATGCACCAGGATTATGCAACAAGGAACACCGTGGCACTATATTCTCAAAGATCAGGGATTAATGATCATCTTTCCATCCTGAACTAATGCATGCAAATGAAAGAATTTTTTACCTTTCGGGTTCGAGAAGACTTGGAAGAGCTTTTTGAACTGCCAGAGGTCCTGGAAGCACTAAAGGGATCTTCATCATCTGACAGAAATCAATAATACTATTCACAATTTCTCCTTCGTGGGATAGTTTACCTGGGACCAATGCTCCCTCTAAGCTGTGGAGTTCTGTGAGCAAAAATTCTACTTTGTGAGCTACTGGCATTAAAGTTGTGAGTGATTTGGCTACTGCATAAATTAGTTTGCTCGGGAGCCATCCTTCCTAAGCTAAGACAAAAATGTGTGAGCCGGAGGCTAAAAAACTGTGAGCTAGCTCACACTAACTCAGCTTAGAGGGAACCCTGCCTGGGACATAGTGCAGTCTCTGCACAGCACATTCATTTTATATTTTGTGTTAAATTGGATTCTTTATTATCTTTATGATATTAGGAAGATTCTTCCTCTGAAATGTTAGCCTACAATCACTCCTCCTTCCAATACCAGTGAAAGCAATTATTTGAGAGGCTCCTGTGTGAGCAGATCCAAAACAGTTGTGAGATAGATAAGTAAAGACCATCTGCGGACACTTATAACTGCAGACCCTCTTATATTGCAAAACTACTACCTTAATTTCACATTCCAGAGGAGATGTCACGTTTGACAAAATCAAAAAGAGTCTTGTGGCAAACAGATATACAAAGGCCCCATTCATACGAGCCCATTTGGGACGGGAGTGGGACGGAACAGGGGCGGAGCAAACGGACGCGATCCCACCGCAACATCTGGGGAGCGTGCCGTCTCCGTCCCTGATCCGGCCCAAATGGCGCTACCCCGCTGCAACAACGAACCACCTATCTAGGTGGTTGCAGCCGTCTGGAGCGCCCCAAGCCGGCCGTGGGATCGGCGGCGCGTCCTTGCGCCGCCGCATCCCAGCCCCCGGCCGTACTGCGCATGCTCGGGCATGCGCAGTTCGGCAGCCTCCCCCTCCCATCGGGCTCGTCCTCCCCGGCGTCTGCTCTTGCCGGGGAGAAGAGGCGCTGCGGCCAGGGGATCCGTGGGATCCCACCGCAGCGTCTCAACGTTGGAGCGGCTCTATTAGCCGCACTTTTGCTTCGTGGTTTCCCTGCCGTATGGCAGGGGCCTGAGATAATTTTTGAGGGCTGAAGTCCACCTCGGACACATGATCCGGCAAAGGGGGCTCTAACAGAAAAAGCTTATGGTTCAATAAATCTTAGCCCTTAAGGAGCCACACAATTCATTCTTGGTTTTCCTTAATCATACATGGTAATATTTAATTGTCAAAGGAAACTTAAACACCAAATGCAAACATTGCATCCTAACACGTGATGTTCTTAAAGGCCTTAATAAATGAAGCTGTTCCACAGTACCATAATTTGGAGGTTTTCCTTTCTTTTTTTGCCCTAGTAACAATAGAAGGGGCATTTCATTTTACACAGCAGATGCCCGCTTTGCCCAGCACTGCTGGGACAGAGGTCAGTTTCGTCAGGACTCTTACCAGACCCTAATTTGCTCTTTCCTGAGAACATGTCTTCTCTCCTGGATCGCTCTGGTTCCAGCTGGGAATAATCCCATCGATTGTAATCCCCAGGAGCATGAAGTGTACCTGTTGGGAGGGGAAAAAAGTTGATAGAAGCAAAGGCAGTGAGAAAGATCCGGTGCAGGATTGTCATCAACCTAATTCTTAACTTACTGGACAAGGCTATGGGTCATTTTGTTTTAATGTCAGAAAAAGGATTTTAAAAGAGAGGTAGCAGAGAACTGGTGAAAAAATTAGAGCCGGACATGACATTTTCTATGTGTACACTTACAGGTAACCTGGAAGACCCGTGTCTGCCTCATTACAATCACAGATGGGGAGGTAGTATAGAAGGAAAAAAACTTTTAATTCGGTGGACAGAAAAATTGAGGTGTGATTCTGCCCCTTGGGAAGAAGGAACTGGGGGAAATTTGATAATCACACTATCAGTTCTCTCAAGTGAGAAGACTCAGTGGCATTATCTCCCTTAAAATGTCAGAATGCAGATGCCAGGAAATAGCAAAATGAAGCATGAGTGAAACCTCAAAGGTAAACTGGACATGGAACAGCATATAAAGGGTATGACTAAGCTCCGGAGAGTCAGTACAGCACAGAAAATGGGCTCCATTTAGTAGAGAGAGTCAGTACAGCACAGAGAGAGACAGCTCCAGGCAGCTATGAAGACAGTCATGCTCTGACCTATCTCACAGGATTGTTCCAAGGGTAAAAGGGAGGAGGACAGAAAAATGTATATGCCATGAACTCCTGGGGGCAAGGGTGGAATAAAAGCGTGACAGATTTAAGCATGCTGTAGGAGGGAATTAGTCATTTCCCAGTGGGATTTCTTAACCTCTTTTTTTTTGTGTGGAACTCTATGCCATGTTTCAAACTGCTTTGGAAAGCCCCCTCAGTTTCCAAAAACAGTTTGCAACATGGCACAGAGAGCAGCTGTTCAAGCAATACAACCTTAAAGCTGCCATAACAAGCTGTACTTTGGATCTAACTCTATAATGAAAGCCTCTCTGAAAAGGTTAGGAAGCCATACCTTTTTTTTTTAAACCTCAACATGGCTCACAGTGGGATGGGAACAACCATAAGACAGCAAAGTGTTAACTGGTGGTGATATGAAAGCTCATACCTTGAATAAAACTTTGTTGGTCTTAAAGGTGCCACTTGACTCAAACGTTGTTCTACCCCTCCCACACGGTTTCATTGTGTAAAACATGAAACGCCAACCCAACCCTGCTCCAAGAATCTACTTCTGGAGCAGGAAGAAAGGGGCCTCTCACCTCCCAGCCACTCGCAGAAGACATCACAGAGCTGGGCCTTGAATTCTTGCGTGTTGAACCATGACCTTGTGAAACAGGAGCAAAAGCAAGTGTACACCGTTTGACTCAGCAATGATGGGAAAAACTGTAGCTCAAGCAGAGAGAGAAAAAAACACCAAGAACATTTGTTACTTGAATGGTGTGCTTTGCATCCAAAGATAATTCAAAACTCTAATCCAGTTCTTCTCAAACTATTCTATGAAACTCTGAAGTTCACTGAAGTCCTATCAGAGGTTTGTGAGTGAGAAGGTTAGCACTGGTGGACAAGCTTTCTTGAAAGATAACCTGCCCACCACTTCCTAGCTTCCCCTGCAAGTGCAGCTTCACAGATGCCTCATGTATGACAATACTCACACGTCACTTAAGTGATGAGTGTGATGTGGATCCTGGTCTAGCTCTTCATTATCACCCTCAGACTCCATTTTACAATGCTGACACAGAAAGACTTTCAGTTCTTAACATTCATTTTACATACATTATTCTTTATTGCCAGTCATCTAGTCTCCGAATTAAGACTTCCATCCAACAGTAGCAGTTCAAAAAGGACAAAAACAAATTTTTCTTACCCTTCCATTTTAACACAAACCTCCAAAACTTTTCAAAGCGACTTTCTTATAGTAGGAGATGTCCCTTGGGGTTTTTAAAGTCCATATCAACTCGATTTTAACTTGATCATATGCAGTCTTTTATTTTCGTTGCAATGTGCTGCTGAATCTTGTTAAATTAATTAAAATAAAAACGGGTGGTCGCTGTAAAGAAAAAACATGGCAGCCATGTTTTTTCCCGCGTCTTCGTTTTTGCATCGGGGCAAGACGGCAACACCCCTCCGATTGCCATCAGCAGGGGTGGCCAAAGAAGCTCCTTGCCACTCCACCTCCCTCCAGGAAGCAGAGTGGAGCCCACCTGATAGTCAGGGGGCTCCAAAAGATCGAAGCGGGGACGGGCATCTCGGGAGCGATCTGAGACGCGACCGTCTGCAGCGCCGTATCCCGGAAGTTCCCCTTTTTTACACCTATCTTAAATCTCAGAAGCTAAGCAGGGTTGGCTTTGGTCAATATTTGGATGGGAGACTCCATGGAATAACAGGGTTGCTCCGCAGAGGAAGGCAATGGCATACCACCTCTGCACGTCTCTTGCCTTGAAAATCCCACCAGGGATTGCTGTAAGTCAGCTGTGATTTGATGGCAAAATATATATATATAATTCCCAGTCTTCACAGGCATAGTCTTTGCAGGCATTTCCAGCTCCACTTCCCTTTTACAGTAGCTGACCTTTTGTATTTGTCCAGAAACCCCAGTGTCCATCAAGTTATCTTGCAAAAGCCTGAGATTCAGCAAAAACAGAGACCAAGACCGCTTGTTTGTCAGCAACTTACTGGTATGGAAAGGAACAACAAGCTAGGCTGTCTGCTTCCTGTTTTTCAGATCCATTATCCTGTACAGCAGAGGTAGTAAAAACCACAGCCTTGCAGAGACGATGAGCCAGAAACCTGCCTCTTCTATTTTAAAACAGTAACTGTCCCTTTTGTCACCTACAGATGTTCCTCCTTCATAATCACGCTGTCTCCTCCTTGCATTTCAGGACCCCCTATGCGTCACTTCTGGCCTTTCTAATAAGCAGAACGTATAAGATGACCATTCACACAAACATCCATACTATTTTCTTGGCATATGATTTATTATTCTGCTTGTTTGCTTAGCTGAATGAATATGCCTGGGGGCTGAGACTGTGACCGCAGCTGTGCAGTGCTGCTGACTAGCCCTGGCTGCAAACCTGAAGCACTGCCCTTCGGCACAGAATACTGATCGGCTGGCCTTTCTGGCAATTATGAATCTATTTCCTCCCCTTCTACACCCTTAAAACAAAATTAATGCTCTTGTTCATGTTTTAATTTTTTTAAAACACTGATTTCTGTTCATCCAATGTTTCCCAAAGCTAGCTTTTGTGCAAGAATACTGATCGGGGGTAAGGGGGTGACAGGAAATGACTGTCTCACGAGAAACATGAAAATAAAGAACATTGGGTCTCTTCTGGTATGCCATCAACACCTGGGCCAAGAAATGGGAGAAGGCAGTTCTTTTGCTTGAAAGAGAGGGAAAGAGAAAGCTGACACTTGAACATGTTGGCAATGCTGGAAGATGGCACAGGACATGAGCTCCAACTAATCATGTATCGTGCTGCAGCCACTGGAGATGCTGCTGGAGAGGTAGATTACTTTTAAAAATTCAGACAAATTTGCAGACGACAGGCCCAGTCAGCAGCTATTATCCATGATAACTAAATTGAATGTTTAGAAGCAGAAAAACAGATGCTGGAGACAACCAACAACCTGTTGCCACCATGTCCTGCTTGCCAAAAGCACATGGCCAGCTACTGTTGGAAACAGAATCCTGGACTAGGTAGACACTTGGTCCAATCCAGCTGGGCTCTTCTTAGAACCAAACTGGCTGTTAACTCATGGCTACCACAAGGACTTGCATTCAGACAGCAGCAGCAAGTTCCGTGTGGAAACTCGCTTCTGCAGGACCAAAGGCCAGATTCAAATAGGGACTGTAGCACAGAAGTGCTACTTAACTGACCTTAAATACCCTGGTGGGCATTATTTGCTTGCCCCATCAGGGAGCTGCATGTGCACCATATTATGTGGACATGCA
>NW_015171503.1:3289581-3301052 GCF_001447785.1 Gekko japonicus | reverse complement strand
AAAATTATGCAGGCAGAAGGCTGAAATCCCCTCGTGCCATAGTCCTGAATCCAACTGTCCCCTGAAGTGCTGTGTGAGTTCCCAACTTGCAGCTGCCATCTGACTGCAAATCCACCATGGCAGCCATGAGTTAAATGTAAAGTTTAGTTTGGTCCTTGGACTCTAACTGAAATGTACTTAAATTCTTCCTGTATTTAGGAAGTCTAAAGCCCTGTATCAGGCTTGAAGCAGCGTCTCTTTTAATTTTCAGGTTATTCATTACTACTTTCCTGTTTTCAGTCTATGATTCCTTTAAAAAAAATCTTTGCGCACTCACTTTTAGAATGTTTTCCTGGTTGGAAACCTTGTGACAGCCCAGTAGGATGCGGGAATAATTTTCTGCAATGCGGTCAAACAAATATCCCTGAATCTCTGGATTTGGCTGTAGGAAGAGAAATACATCAATGGTCTGGCAGAATGAAGACGCTAAAGGAAGGTATACATTATTCTTACTTGGTTCCTTCCTGGACTAGCCCGGCCCTCCACTTCAATCATCCTCCTTTCCTTCAGTTTCTCCCTCCCAGAGAGCCTGCTGTTTCCAGATGACTCAAGCATGTGAAAGAAAGAAAATAAGCTGCCCAGGTAACCAGACATATAAATTTATGAGACAGGCTCCTCTTGATCTTTAGATGAGAACCCCATCAATGAGGGCTGCAATCTTTATTGGGAGTAATCCTGATTAAACTCATTGAGATCTACTACTGAGTAAATATGTAAAGGCTTGGACAGCATGACATAAAATACATTTCTATATATTATGTCTGACTGGGAACTCTGGTCTGACCATTTACAGCACAATAAGTTTTTTTTCCCCCCTGAAGCGATGAATGGACAATGATCCACACCCTACGTTTGTTTGTGGCTGGTTTACTCTACTCAACTACCATCTGTAATCTTCTTTAGTTTAAAAAGATCTTTAAAATAAATGTTCATTCAGCTAATGAATCCTAGCTCTTTATATGGAGCTTAAACTGAGACTGTCTCTACATGTGAAACAATTCAGTGGTGGAAATTCACCCAGTGCCTGTCTCCCTTTTTTATTCTACTTTTATCCTGTCCTTCCTCAAAAAAATTCAGTGTTTTATATTTCACCCTTACAACAACCTTGGGAGGTAGGTTTGGCTGCAAGACAGTGCATGGCCCAAGGTCACCCAATAAACTTCATGGCAGAATAGGGATCTGAACTCTGGTCTTCCCAGTCCAATATGCTAAACATGACTCTGTCTCTCCATCCTCAAAAGATCAAGACTGTGCCCAAACTGCAGTCCTCTGTCAGTATGTAGTAGCTAGAGAACTAGTTATGGAGGAGATCCCAGATTTCAAATCCCTATTTGGCTCTGAAGCTCACATGGTGAGGGTGGTGGAGCCTCTACCCTCACAGGGCTGTTTTGAAGCTGCAGTGCCACTCTGAGCTCCTTGGTGGAAGAAAAAGATTAAAATGTAATAATAATTTTTTTGAAAAATCAGATTTGGATTGTGCTCTGTTGTCCCTGGCCTAGTTTTTGCTCATTGTAAAAAAGCAGACAGGGTTGTTCAAGGCCAGAAAAAGATCCCTGCCACCAAAGATCATTAACTCACTACATTAGCAATGTAATGAATGGCTGGGTATGCTCAGCATCAAGTGTTTAAAAAGACAAGAAAATATAGCACCTTTGTAAGGACAAAGGCAGGGCAATAATTGTACTGAGGAATATTGTGGGCCTTTGGTCCTAGTATAGCAAGGCAGGTCCAGTCATTGAGCTAGCAGGAACAGGCTATGCAATGAATTAAGGACTGCACAGTCCATTTTTGGTATTTAAAGGTATTTGTTGAGTGGTGCGACAATACCCTCATATCATAGCTCAGTTCCAAAGAAAACTTTCTACCATATCGTCAAGCTCCAAATTCTGTGAGGGATTGAAAGTGGGGTTGGGAAGGATGTCCAAAACCCAAATTCTGCCCAGGAAGAGTATTCAAGCTCCATGTTATCTCCACAGTATGGTGAAGATTCCTAATGCTCATGCGCAATTTGTGGTACACTGGCATGGAATTGCCTGTTCCAGGATTGTGCCATCTCAAAGGAGAAACTGGGCAGTAGAAGAAGAGAACACCAGAAGTGAAATATCCAGAGGAACATCATCTACCATACTCCAGTATTTGGCTCTTGTCCTTACATGATACAGGTGTAGAAAAAACCACCAGAAACTATCCAGTAGAACAGCTTGGGTACAGGGAGCATTGAGAAACCTGCGCAGCATCTTCAGAGACCAGGCTGTCTGTAAAGAAATTAAACTGTAAAATCATGGTTTAGATGTCTTTTTTAAAAAATCACTGATCGTTTAAGCTTCCCAGCCTGTCTCCTGTTTTCTCAGAACCAACCAAACTACCAGAGGGACCCACTTAACCAATGATGTCAGTAGGATTTTTCACTTTAATGTCCTCCACCATCTTAACTGTGACACATTTGAACCTAATAAGAAGTCAGGACTGAGACCTGGCAGTCTCATGCCCAGTTGAGAAACTATTCACACACACCACATAAATGTGTGCATACACCTAACACAATCTACCTTAAGGGTCCCCAACCTTTTTGAGCCTGTGGGCACATTTGGAATTCTGATACAGTGTGGTGCACACATCCACAAAATTGCTGACACAGGAGGTGGAGCCAGCTACAAAATTGCTGTCATGGTTTTCCTTCAGCCACATAGTGAAGGTTCTTGTGCTGTGGCGGCAGCTGCTGCCAAAGTAATGTTTTCAAAAATCTGCACAGCCAATCAGAAGCCTTGCTGGGCAAAAGTTTCACTTGGCCCCACCCAGTTTCTAAGAGCACTTGATAGGCACCAGGAAAAGATTCAGTGGGGACTGTGGTGCCCACAGGCACCGCGTTGGAGACTCCTGATCTACCTACTACTACTACTAAAGCCACATACTCTTGCATTTTTTAACTATGCAGAGTACCTTCCCAATGGGTGTTCTTCCCTGGGCGCGGATTACTCTCTCCACAATTTCATCTAGCTCTATTCCATTTGGCAGAGGAGTAAGTTCCTGCTTATTGTACCCTGGATACTGATACACTTCTACAAGTTTATCTTTTTCCGTTGCCACCTAGGGATCAAAGAAGAAAGTAAAACATGAAAGCTAGCAGATCTTTCCCCAGTACAACAGGCATCTTATTGATATGCCAAAGCTTCTTGGACTTCACTGGGGAAAGAATCATGTTCCCATCTCCAGTTCCTAATCAAACAGATATGGTCAACCACTTATTGATCTAGAAGCTAGGAATAGTCTCATGTCTCCAACAAAGAATTCTGAAATCTGCAATGTGGATCATAGCATCTGACATATCTCTTGCTATGCTACAGGGCTCAAGCCAGCTGCATTGACAAGCTGAGGGATGCTGGGCAGAATTCATCTTGCAAACCATCACTGAGCTCTAGCCAAAAGAGGAAATTGTAGGAAACTAGCTATACCATGCTGGAAGCTACATTACACCAATAAGTCAGAGTCTATGAAGGCTTCCCAGATAAGACTCGCTTGCTAACTTCAGAACCTAGGAGACACAAGTTACTGCTACATGGGTGCTTTGTTCCATCTTGACTCCAAAATTGGTGTGGTCTTTTTAGCAGCCTTCACACAACTTCATTGTCCATTCACGCACCTGCCAGCTTTACCTCTGTAATCTTTCCCAAATCATATCTGATACAATCTTTTTGGAAAGATTGAAGTCAAAGTGCATTTGCATACCATGTGGAGGAAAGGTGCTCATTTTTGGACTTCCTGTCCCAATCAGTGCCATTTTCCTTGCCTCACCATCCCATGGCTGCCATTTCCTACCCCTGTCCTGCAGGAGGTCTTTTGGTAGGCTTTCTTCTTTGTTTTTTTTTTTTTTAAAGAAAAAGATAATTGCTATTACCAGTTCTGAAAACAAGCCCCACAAAAAACCTCTGATGACACATGTACAGGGGAATGGCAACCAAGTGTGGTTGAGGCAAAGAAAGTACATGGAAAACTGTCATGTGGGTGCTCCACTGTTGCTGCAAAAGTTTCTGCATTCATACTGGCATTGAGAGCTACACATATTGTCACTTGTATGCAGACCGAATCCTGAAGCTCTTTGCTGACAAATGTGTTTTTCATATGGGAACAGGCTTGCAGAAAGCACAGGAGCAATGAAGCTTCAATATGGCAGATTTTCCCTGGTATTTCCCTGGTACCAGTCCCCTGGCAGCTGCCATTCTCCCCCTATGCTAACGGGGGCTTTTCAGTTTTTTAAGTTGGCCACTGAATATTGTTATAGCATAACAACAAGCCGGTTCTCTGAATTCCCAGTTTTCATTTATTTTTAAAGTAAAACTCTAGACCCTTCCTTTGCAGAGATATAAGGAGAAAGGCATATAAGAAGCTTACCTTTTTAAAAATGAAAGCTAAGAATTCAAAGAACCTGATGGACTGTTATAATATTGTTACGCTATAACATTATATTGCGAAAAAGACCAGGAAAATGCAGAAGGTGCACAGAAGCACCATGTTGCTGTTGGAAAATGGGCAACGGGAACCCCCACTTCCCAAGTTAGGGCAAACCAACCACGTGTAAGTGATCCAACAGTGCAATTTTAAGCAGTTATACCTTTCTAAGCCCATTGACTTTGATGGACTTAGAAGGGTGTTAACTCTTCTTAGCATGGCACTGTAAATTGCCTTTGCTGTACACTTAACAGGATTTGAGTCTCATACACTTCTGAATGCATAGGAGTACCATATCATCTCTGAATTCTACCACAAGAATGGAATGCTGAAACACCTGTAACTCTGGATGTTCTCAGCCCCCCCTCTCCTATGTAGGTTCTCATAAACTTAATAAAGTCCCAACCTTTTATTAACACATCGCTGCCCCTCCAATCCGTTCTCCACAAACCCTTCCTTCTTGAACATTCACACAGGACAAGAATCAAGCGTGCAGAATTTAAGACACGAGACAGTGAACCAGGCTTTTAAACAAGATAAAGAACACACAGTCTGGAGAATTAGGGTCACACATTGTAAATAAGAGCTTTACTGGCTTTGAGGCACTTTAGAAAATTGCCCTATTTAGCTAGAAATGATGTTATGGCTGTAATCCTTGTTGCTCAACAGCTTAGTCCTATCATCTTCGGTGAGATTAACACTCCAGGGCTAAGGACATGAACTGGAATGAGGTCCCAGCAATTTACTGTAAATGGAGATTACTTCCAATTTAGTGCATAGAGGAACTCAGCCTAGTTATGTCTCGATATAAATGTTGATTCAGAAAATTAAAGTTCAATAAAATTGTTTTGGGCTAGTAGGGTTTGTGTACTTATTTACAAGCATGCTAACCATGATTACTCAGTAGTAAGCGCCACACTTTGCAGTAGGATTTTTTTCTTATTAAGTGTGACAAGACTGCAGCCTTACTGCTATATGGGGAAACACCTGTGGTTTTCTGAAAACATTTAGCATCCTGATGGGTTTTCATACATGATGCTTTGGTAAAATCCAGTCTGGAAACAGTCAAAATAGGCAGCTAGTCAAACTTAGTCATTATAGGAGTGGGGAGCACGGTGTAGCGGCTACAGAGTTAGGATCTGGGAGGTTCGGGTTTGAATCCCTGCTTCACCATGGAAGCTCACTGGGTGCCCTTGGGTACTCACTCTCTCCCATTTACAGGTAAGGATAAAATGGCGGAAAAAAGAATGTTTTAAGCCGCTTTGGGTTCCCAACGAGAAGAAAGGTGGAGGTATAAATATCTAAGTAAATAAAACAATGTTACAGCAATCTGATCCAATGTGGCATCTTTACAGGCACTACTCTCAAAAAGAAGCTCCCTGACTACCTGCAATCTGTCTACCTTCTAAATAATACCCAAAAACGGGAATAGAATGGATGGCTCCAGCAACCCATCGTACCTTCTTCGGGGGTGCTTTGCTCTGACGTATATCAGCAGAAACATGTGCACTCTGTATTGCCTTCCACTCTTTCTCTGCAACAGAAAGAAACGAAGAGTTCTACTGAGCACCTGAATTATTGTGATATAACGGACAAACCTATGTGGGAACTGGTTGAATTGGTGTACTGGACTTTGGCTTGTAGATACTTCAGTTCAACCAGAAAAATGAAGTAGTATTTTCATCATATGTACTGCACTTTACAATGTGCATATGCATAGTGTTGGTCGTACTTTACTATAGTAGAATTGCAATGTGGATCAAATGGATTTCAACTAATAGGTGTTATTGACTCCCCCTCCCCAGGCATAGCTGACTCCAGGCCAAACAGCAGCTGTGGGGTATGAATATAAAAAAATAAAGCAGAGCCCACGTGGGCTGAAAACACTGCCACAGGGGGAGGCTCCCGCTTCCCCCTCAGCCGTTTTCAATGCCAAAACAGCCGGGGGGGGGGGAGTTATTTCCATGATTTTGTCACTCAATGTGCATAGAATACTCCACATGGAGCAGCAAAAATGGAGAAATAACTCCCCCCCCACACACACGCTATTGTGTTGGCATGGAAAATGAGTTTGGCAGCATTCTGACCCCAGACAGACTCTACGTTGGTTTTTTCCAGTAGGCATTCCCCACAGCTGCTATGGAGAACCTGAACTGGTCTGGGTTCCCCATCTCTTAAACAAAGCAAGTGCCTAGTCTGGCCTTTAGATCTCCTTCATGTCTATTATGACTGTTTTATGCTTACTCTGTACGTTGGTCTCAAGACTGCAATAAAAAACTAACTAAACTAACTAACTGCTTCATGTCAGTGAACTGCACTGGTGTTACACCCATCTCAGCATGGAGAGAGGGGTGGCTAGCCACGTGTTCCATATATTGATCTATCACATGTGAATTCACTCCTCCCTTCAAGATGCTCTGGGTGCACTACATGGAGGAACCCAAGTTGTCTTCACAAGAACCCTGTGAGACCATTTAAGCTGACAAAAAGCAACTTGCCCAAGACTGCACAATGTGCTTCATGACTGACACCCCTCAGATGCACCACTGATGAGATGTTTCTTATTTGGTGACTTTACCCTGGGATCCAGAAACATTTCTGAGATACAAAAATTTTGCATTTGAAAAATTTAACTTTTATCAATGATATAGCAAGATTGCTATCCCTTCCCTCACACCTAGTCCACATTCAGATGGAATTCTACTCCAGAGTATGTGCCAAACAGGTACTTATTGAAAGAAAATACTGACATGCTCTAGGCCCTTTGAACAGTCTGTAAAACCTGATACTAAAACATTACTAAAGCTAAGCAGGCATGAACCTGGCTAGCAAGTTGAAAGGGAGTCCTCGGTAAAAGCTGTACAAACACACACATATTTTAAAAACATGTACTAATGACTTATAAACACAGTGCAAAGGTAGGTAGTAATTTAATGCATACCTTTCCCCCTAATTTGCCTTGACATCTGTCGAGCTCTCTTTTGTCCTGAAGATCTTTTCTGACTTGTATCCTCAATTACCTTCAATAATAAAAATAATTAGTGTTACAGATTATTTTCCTAGAGCTTAATGGAATCTTACAGTTTACTTTCTTTGTGGCAAACGAGGAAGTCAAGAGCACCTTCAAATGCATTCTTAGATTGCTTCCACATGGGAATGATTCCCTGTTCTGCTCACATTACCATTGAGAATTGGAGAGGCATTCATTGTGGCAATGCAGCCTCCACAAGGGGATATTTTATGGCCAAGGTGCATATGTGGTAGCAGTGAAATTCCAGCATTCCCTGGAGGATACTGCTTACCTGGATCTATGACAGAGAGCTTTCTAGCCTGTTTTCAGAACTGCCTTAGGACCAAACTTGACCAATCCTGACACCCGATTTGCAGTCATCCATGCTGTGGGAAAACTAATGCTCCCAAGTGTACTGGGGCCCAATTTGGCTTGGGAACATAGCACAGAAGGAGAAGGGGTTTCAATCTCCATCCAGGGTCATTTTCCTGAACCAAAACAGCCATAAGCAGTACATATGTAGCTCCACAGTGAGCAAGCTAGGAACCCCCATGGCCATTTCACCTTGGAACTCTGACGTAACTCATGTAAAACTTCTCATCTAGCTTGGCTCTTAGTCACCTTAACCTAAGACGACCTGTGCCAGGACATAGATAGGATGAGTGCATTCCTTCCTGCTGGTCTTTCTGTATCTGTCAGAGTCTTTTGATACCATTGACCCTGGTGACTTTCAAGACTTTCAAGACTCCCTTCCTTCCTGGAGGATAGTTCTCAAAAGATGGTGGGAGGGGATACAACAAGTGTCTACCTTGTTCTTTTGGTGGGGGTAGTTATCCAGTGATTTGGACTTCTTTGTCATCAATATGCATATGATTGCTGTCTTTCTCATTTCTATCTAAGATCGGGGAATCTTTGGAGACTCTGAAGGCATACCAGAAATCAGTGACTGCATGGACGTTGGGGGGGGGGGACACGACAAATTTCATCCAGGCAAAATGGAGGCATTCTTGGCCAGATATATGACTAATCTGGGGGTGGATGTTGGACTTTCGTTGGATGGATGCAAGATCAGACCTTTAACCCTATGGCCTGAAGAACCTGCTTCAAGCTTTCTTTTTACATTGTCTAACATCCAGCCTGAGGAAGACTTCTGGTGAGCTCAAAAGCTTGCATAATGTTTTGTGTAAATTTGATTTGTACTAATAAAAGGTATTACATGGATTTCATTCATGTTTTGAGAAGGCTTCTGTTGCCATGCTGGTAATAAGGACAAACCAACAAAGGATATATTCTATTCTGTTTCATTTGCACTGGTTGCCTGTCTATTTTGGGTCCCAATTCATACTGCTGGTATTGTAACCTTTACAGCTCTAAATGATTTAGGACCAGAATTTCTTAAGGATCACCTTCTCCCAGATAGACCTATCCAAACACTGAGGTCATCTGTGAAGCCTTCCTTTTCAGAAGTACCAGTGGGTGGCCACAAGAGAGAGGGCTTTCTAGCACTACTGTTACAGAAGGCACTCTCAAAGGTGGTTTGCATCACTTCCTCTCTGTTAAGTTTGTAATGGCTGCTGAAAATAATTTTTAAAAGAGGGTCTTTGGAAACTAGGAAATTAGACAGGTTTTTCTGATGGAGAATTGCCAATTGTTTCTGGCAGATAGCTTTTTATTGTATGATCAATTTTATATTGCTGATGCAGAAATGGATTTGGCCTGTTTTCTGCAATTATTGCTGCACTTTTCTGCTATTTTACTGTTTTAGTGGTGGGCTGTGAACTATCCTGGCCGTCTCATCCAGCTGGAGAAAGCAAAATGTAAGTTTTTTAAAATATATTCAGATACTAAAGTCTTAAGTTATACTGGGCAAGGGACTTCCGGTATGGTGCGGCAAGCGAGCGGGTGCTCGTCGGGACTCCCAAATCGCCCGCTCCCCTTTTTGCTCCTTTCGGTGGTTTCCTGGTTCTTCGGGGGCACCGCCCAACCTCCCAGAGGGAGGGGGTAGCAGGGGGCTTGATTCAGCCACCCCTTGCACCTGGCAAGTGTGTGGGTGTGCCGTTTTTGCCCCGGAGCAAGAGCGACCGAGGGTAGAAAACATGGCCGCCATGTTTTCGTTAGCTGCGACCAGCCATTTCTGTTTTAGAGATTTGTTTGGTGGGGGGGGTGGGTTGTGTGTGTTTTTTATTTTTTTCATACGAATTAAGGGGGAGAAGAATGATGTCTGTAAAGGAGGGAGAGAGAATGCAGAAGATAAAAACACTCAGTATATATTGGGTTAAATGTCTGTTTTGTTGTTACAGGAAACCACATGCTTTTGTGTAAGCCAATGTTACTTTAGGTCTGCCAGCCCGGGAAAATTCTTCCTGTTCTAAGAGTTTGATTGGAAGCAAAGTGTCAAAGTGTTTTTGCATTTTATGGCTCCTCTTCCCGTCTTTGTTCTGTTTCAACAAGAAGCGTGTAAGAGTAGCCATTGCAAGCTCTTCTAGTCTCGTCCTTTGTAGAGTGAGGATGTAGCTGTTTAGCTGTGTTGTTATTTTCCTCCCAGTTACCTTTCCCTGTGCTAGAATGTAGTAAAACTTTTATATTTTAAACACACATGGACTCTGAGTCTGATTATTGCACTTTGGCATTGCTAAGCTGTTTTTCTCTGCTGAATCACAATTTTTATAAAAACTCCAACACTTCCGGTATGGTGCGGCGAGCAAGCGGGTGCTCGTCGGGACTCCCAAATCACCCGCTCCCCCTTTTGCTCCTTTCGGTGGTTCCCTGGTTCTTCGGGGGCACCGCCCAATCTCCCAGAGGGAGGGGGTAGCAGGGGGCTTGATTCAGCCACCCCTTGCACCTGGCAAGTGTGTGGGTGTGCCGTTTTTGCCCCGGAGCAAGAGCGACCGAGGGTAGAAAACATGGCCGCCATGTTTTCGTTAGCTGCGACCAGCCATTTTTAGAAATTGTTTTGTTGGGGGGGGGGGTTGTGTGTGTTTTTTATTTTTTTCATACGAATTAAGGGGGAGAAGAGTGTAGAGGAGGGAGAGAATGTTCTCCTTCCTGAAGAAAGCATTGATCCCGCCTTCCTCTTCACCTCTCGTCGCCATCTTTTGGGGATGTTTACATCAGCCGAGAAAGAATGCCAAAGTCTCTACGGTCTGTTTAAACTCTCAGCTTTCTTTCAGAAAAACTCTCTGCTACAGTCCATCACCACAATTTGATCAGTCCCTCCATCCTTGCTTTCGCATTTGCTTAAAACGTCGGGAGATAGGGCATCCCCTCCCCCCTCCGTTTATACGCTTATAGTAGAGGGACTTCACGTCTAGGCTTTAGTGCCTTGTTTCAACGGCAACTCACTCATCAATCCTTGAATCGATCTACCAGGTTCTAAGACGGCCCCTGGGATCATGCCAGGCAGAGAAAATTGCTAAACCTCCAAATGCTTGTCCTGGTGGTGGCTTCTAATCCAGTACTGGGAATCAGAGCAGGACCTTCAGGGCAGAGAGTAGACCCCCGTACCGGCTGCCGGCCGGAGGTAGGGCTCTCCAAAGCCCCCTGGCTAGAAGCCCATTGTCTATGGTCTCCATGGGGGAGCGTGCACAATCACGCTCCCTCCTAATCCCCGATTCATGGAACACGTCTCTCAGAGAAACCAAGAGACGCCGCCATCGTTTAAAGCGTCAAAACCAGAAGTCCCCCCTTTGTTTCAATGTCTGCTAAAGGTGTATTATAGGCATTTTTCATTGTTTGATTACTCAAATTTATGTTGGAAGGGCACCTCTGTTTTGTTTGACAGTGCCAGTGTATGTTAAATAACAGGATAATAATTAATTATTGAACTAAGAAAAAAATGATAAACCGATTTATGTTTTAGATTTCCTTGTTCTTTCTTTCTTTTCTTTTGCTGGTTTGATATATAGGAAGGAGTTAACAAGGGGAAATCGTATTTAGAAATTACAAGAAAGGGGACCCGCGATACTCGCGGGGGGGG
>NW_015171503.1:3259573-3288950 GCF_001447785.1 Gekko japonicus | reverse complement strand
CTCGCAGATCCCCCCCGTGTCCTCCCCCACCCCCGGCAGCAAGGCCCGAGCGGCTTGCAGCCGCCAGGCCTCACCGATCTCCTTCTTCCCCTCCCCCCTGGCTCCGGCAGTCTCCTCCTCCTCCGCCGATCTCTTCCTCCTCCCCCCCCACGGCAAGGCCTGAGCGTATTCCAACCGCCAGCCCACTGCAGAGTTCCCAGAGCGTTCCCTGTGCATGCGCAGGGAAGGCTCTTTTACTTTTTGGGGCATTTAAATATCGCCCCTTTTCTTTTTTTCAACTTTTTAGATTTTTGTGCACACCTGGGGACTGCCCCAAGTGTGCAGGAAAATCTCCCTGCCCCCCAGGTGCCCCCGATGTGTGGATTTAGATATCTGCACGCAGGGGGCGCGTTTCGCTATTAGTATATAGATAAGAAATTAAGGAATTATTAGTATGGCAGGAGCAATGTTTAAATTGTATGTGACACTGGGTAGAAGAAAAGAAGAAAACTGGATTCAGGGAGGAATGGAAGGACAAGGATGATTATAAAATGGAAAGCCCTCTCCCTTATCTGACCCTCTCTCTCCATTAACAAAACCTGTTGGTGTTTACTTGTTGTGATTTATGATGTGTAAGATAACTACTTGAATTGAGTGATTATTGAAGTGGATAGTAATGCAATTCTAAAATGGGTAATGGGAAAGATTTAAATTAATAATTTAATAATCCTATAAATTTTGAATCAGATTAATTGATTAGGAATTAGACTATTAGAATGGTTATGGCTTTTCTCTTTGTTCTTCTTTTGTTTTCAGTTAGGAAGGAGGTGATGACTTAATGTTATAAGTTATAGAAACAAATGAATTGAATTAGTTATGTCATGTAAGAACCTCTTGGCGTGGAATCCAAAATAGCCTTTTCCGATGTGTTTTTCTTTCTTTCTTTCTTTGAATGTTTGAAAATTAATACATATATATTATTAAAAAAACGTTATACTGGGCACGAGTCAGTCCAGACTTTTCAGTCCCATTGACACATGCTAAAATCTTTCTCATGGAAATCAATAGGGCACAAAACATCTTTTGTTTCTAATTCATGAACACTTTTGTTTGCTTGTTGCTTTTTGGAGACTTAAAGAAACATAGGTCTCTGAAAAGGAATGACTGGGGCTTACATACCTGTAACCTGTTTAGCATAGTCTGTTCCTACCCCTCTTTTTTGAACAGTTACAGACACAGCCAAACCATTAGTCTCCTGGATATTTGCCATCTTGTTCTCGCTTTCTTGCACTGTGAACACAACTGGCTGCAAGCTGGCTAGCTTGCAAAATTTAAAACTGGTTCAGTAATCAGTAAAACCATTGCACCTGGTTTACACTCTTGGTCTATGGAGAGCTCAATAAAGGATGCTACAGGACATCTCCACTAAAAAGAAAAGAACCCAAGCTGATTTTCATCTTGTCATTGAAAAGGCTAAGTAGGATACTTTGCCAAATCATCTACTGATGAAATCCAGCATCACTAAAAACAATACTTGAATTCTGGGATTCTTTGCATAAAAGTGATGCAAGATCTCTTTAACTCACCAGGTCACTACTGTCAAATTTTTGCAGTCCCCCTTTGAAATTTGCGATTTTCTGGTTGACTTGCTGCATGGTTCCAACAACATACACTACAAATCTCTGTTAAGGAGCCTTTTGGAAGACTGAAAGCCTTCTGAGAGGGTTTCTTTTGAAAACTAGTGTGATTTAGTGGTTAATAAAATATGTTGGGCTGGTGAGATGTAGCTTTGAATCCTCTCTCTGTTATGAAGCTCACTGGACAACCTTGGGCCAGTCATACACTCTCAGCCTGATCTACTACTTCACAGGGCTGTTGTGAGGATAAAATGGGAAAAGTCATGCATGAAATATCACTCCTTGAAGGAACGGTGAGATAAACATGTGATAAACAGATTGAAAGCCTTTGAGGTGTAAGAATTTCCTGCTGCCATTTTCATTTCCTATTGCCTTCCCTTGCATGTATTATCTTTTTAAAGGTAATGTATAAATGTTATAGTTATTGCAGAAATCATTACTTAATCTGGCTGGAAAGCCAGTCTTCAGTAATGCTCAGGGCAAGGTGTGGATCAACAGAAAAAAAGGATGGCAGCGCTTTGTAAAGACACTCATTTATGATGCATTTTAAAAGGCCCACATTTAGCACATCTTGAATTCACCTTGTTGTTTTTTTACCACTCCCATGCAGCCACCCCTTATGCATAGATGGTTTATGCCCAAAGAGAGAGACTGGCTGATTCCATATGGAGGTTTTCCTCTAGTTTTGCATGCAAACCAGAACAGGTTTTTTGGAGGATCTGGATGACATCATCCCCCCGATTTGCCATTTTCTGTGTTGTCCTGCATGTTCCTATAGTTTTTCCCAAACCTGGTTTGATTCAATCTTCAAAATATCACAGTAAAAGCATGCATGTATACCATGTGGATGGGAAAGTGTACATTTTTGCAAGTGGTATCCAAATTGTCTGCATTTTCTTTGCTTCAGCCCTTCCCTCCATAGCTGCCATGTCCCCATCACCAGGAAGCATTTAGAGCTTTAAAAAAAAAAAAACATCAGTTGACATATCACTGTAGCACTATAATAATCTACTACCTGAATCCCTAGCTTTCATTTTTTTTAAATTGTCTCTGTCCGCTATCTATTTGTGCAGTCAAGATATGCCTTTCCCTTGATATCTACAACACAAGGGGCTAGAGCAGGGGTCCCGAACCTTTTTGAACCTGTGGGCTCCTTTGGAATTCTGACAAGTACAAGTGTTGTATGCAGGAGTTGTACACAGGAGGTGGAGTCACATACAGAAAGGAAGCTCAAGTGCAGGGGAGAAGAGAGGTAATTTTAAAACAAAAATATGTTGGGAAAGAGGAACGACAGAGAATAAAACCAGCATTATGGTGATAGCAGCAACCACTGAAACAAGCCAATCAGCTCTTCAGTGGCCTACTGGGCAAGAATCCTACATGCCCCACCTACAGTCTAAGAACACTTGGTGAGCACCAGGAAAGGTGTCGGTGCGTGCCTCATCAAAGACACCTGGTCTAGAGACTTTCTTTTTAAAAAAAACTGAAACGTGATTATTCAAAGGAGCTAGAAGATACATTTTTAATAACATTATAATGCTATAGCAATATGTCAAATGCAGATTTTTTTAAAAGCTCTCTGGTGGTGATGGGAGAATGGTGGCCATAGGAGACGAAGTGGACAAAGTTCCTTTGCATTCAAAGCAGCAATGAAAGCTAACACATAAAACTGTCCCTGTGTAGAAGAAGCCACTGATACACTTCCAAGTTTGGGAAAGAAAGGGACTCTGCAAAAGCCTACAACTCTTGTAGCTTGTCATCTGAAGTCCTGAAGCCAGCAGTGTGTTGATAAGGACTAAAAAGAAATCTTGCTTTATAGCTGTTATGTTTAACCAACTAGAGATAATGTGAGAGCCAGATTTGGCCCAATAGCTGCCAGCTGCCCACAAGTGATTTATAGCTTGTCCTATGCTGAAAGTTCAGGACAAGTATCTGCAAACCCTGTTAAGCAGGTTGTCATTATCTGAGGCTGGGCAGGCAAGACTTAAGTAAAATCTCCCCACATTTCTTATGCTCTCTTTTGAAAAAGGAGGGTGCCAGAGGCACTAAATAAGTATCTGGATAATCAGAGAACTTTTATATTAAATCAAAAGTAAAACTGAATGTGTAAGTGTATAAATGTACATTGTGTACATTGTTTACTATGTGACCAAAGGATACTTCGTGGTTTGTCGTCTAATTTAGAGTATATGGTGCCATCTTTCTTTTTCTGAGTTGCTGGTGACAATATCAAGAATCCTTTTAAAGGGCTCACAAAGGCATTAGTAGGTATAAATTCCATCTTTCCTCTGTATAAGAGAAGGGAAAAGGGAAAACTTGAACAACTTATTTTTTATAGTTTCCATACAAACTTTCCCACTGTGTTGCTTGCAAAACACAATCTCACTTGAACATTACCTGTTATCGTCTAGAATTGATTTAAACTAGAGTGCAATGGTGGAAAGTTATAAGGTAGTCTACCTTAGGTAGACACCATATACAGCTTAGAGGGGAAGGGGACTCTACAGCAACTTCTGACTTGTTTCTGTTACTTTGTAGCAACTGATACAGTCAGCAGAGAGACAGAAATAAGGCACTAGACGTTTAGGAAAAATTCAAAATCAATAGCGGGGCAACGCATTTATGAGGACCAAAAATGTCACAAAACATTGACCAAGCTTTCAAATTCTCCAGGACACTTCATGAGTACGAATGTTCAGTATATACTAGGATTGCCAAAGGGGCTGTTGTTGGTTACCAGGTCCAAGTTCCTTATTCCTAGTTCCTCACTCATGAATACAACCACAAATACTGAAAATACTTAAAATAATCTCTACCCCCAAGTAAGCCTTGGCCTACCACACCTCATACACCCCCACACTGGACCGATGCTGTTTCCTGGACCAAAGCCCAGCTTTTGAGAACTGCTAAAAAGTAGAGTGCCCCTGGGGAAATGTACATTTAGAAACTGGGGGGATGCTATATCCCCAATAATATTTGGAGTCGGACCACCCTGAATCACATACCCCACCCTTTGAAGACTGTCCCCTACAAGGGGAGATGCACTGGTGCCAAGTCCAAACACTGCTTATGGCACCAAGAGCATCTATTTGGGTTACCTCCAAGAAGCTTATATTGGGAAGGTTTCAATAAGGAACTGGAACAGCTGCATGCCCTCTGCACCCCAAAATAAGCTTTGCACCACCACATGTCCAATTTCATCCTCAATATTAAGTTGAAGGGTTTTGCACAATCTGGGCCAAAGTGGACATTGTGCTAAAATATCCATCAATGGATCTCCTAGCATACATTTATTTTGGCCCATATTTAGATTACATTGTGCTAGCTGCAAAAGAAGTTCAGCAGTGCATTCCTAAGCAGAGTTACATCCGTCTAAGCCCACTCACTTTAGTGGACTTGCAAGGGTGTAATTCTCCTTAGGATGGCACTGTAGATACACATAGAAGAAACATAAAGCCTGGAAATACTTATATATTACCCTTATGTTTCTCTGATGTCCAATAGGATGACACAGAGAATCTGAAAGGTAAACTTTTTCAAACAGTCATCCTCAGTTTTGAAACACTGTTTATGTTCTCTTGAATCCTGTTGCTTTGCTTTATATGTTTAATTCAAACTACAGGGAAAGACACAGGGGGATTTTTTTTTTAAAGTATCATATAGCATTTTGGCCTCACAACCCTATGCACACTTTTCTTTCAAGTTATATCCCATGGAGCTCAATTGAACTTCAGAGTAGAAATGCATAGATCAAACTGGTCAACATGTTTTGTTGTAATCATAGCCAAAATAAATAAGATTCTGGATTTCCCTAGCAGTTTAACGCTTTCCCTTTCCTGCTAACAACACCCTCAAGACTTTGGAGAGTCTCCTTTCTTTGGCTAGTATAGGCAGCATTACTTAGTTGTTCATCACACTTATCTAGAAGATATGCATGTCTAGTCAAACAACAGTCCCACTACGTTCACTGGCACAGTAAGTATGCACAGGATTGCAGCCTTAAGACTGGTGCATTCAACAATAAAGTAAATTTGTCTTTTGAGCCCATCCACTATCATTATACTGAATGTTCTTTTCCTCACCCTAGTTTTTTCACCCAAAGTGGCTTACATCATTCTCCTCTATTCCATTTTATCCTCACAAGAACTCTGCCAGGTAGGTTAGTCTGAGATGATTGTTAGAATCACTGGCATAGCAAGCCAAACATCTACATTCTATTGTGGCAGACTGCAGGAAGGCTAAATGCAGCAGAGCTTCTTTGTTCTACATGCGCTGGCAAAGTTACAGAGTTACACAGAGGCACTTGTCAGTTTCAAAGTAATAAAGAGTTCTTTATTTAGGGAACTCAAGGCAAGAGACAGAGATCAAATCTAACTAAACTATCTACTATGGATGCGGATGCAGAGATGTGTGTCTAGCATCCCAAAGATAGAGGGCAACGTGCCTCCTTCCTTGTGTGCATGCGCAAGAGAGAAGTGAATGGAAGGAAGAAGGCAATTCCCTGAGAGAATCAGTCTACGCATCAAAGGGACAGCGGCAGAAGAGATAACAGGAAGGAAACCCACAGTTTGCCTTCTTATCTTTTGTTGTTCAGTCGCACAGTCGAGGCCGACTCTTTGCGACCCCATGGACCAGATCATGCCAGGCCTTCCTGTCTTCTGCTGTCCTCTGAAGTTGGCTCAATTTCATGTTTGTTGCATCTTTGACACTGTCTAACCATCTCATCCTTTGCCGTCCTGTCTTCTTTGACCTTCAATCTTTCCCAACATCAGGGTCTTCTCCTTCTTCTCTACTTGACTTTTTTGTAAACCCCCCCCCCCCCCGACTGAGACTAAGAGACATCATCCGGTCCTTCTCTTCCAAAGTGAGAGTGTGATTGGCCCAAGATCACCCACTGAATTTCCATGGCATGAGCGGGAATTCGAACTTGGGTTTTCCAGATACTCCTAATTAACTACTACACTACACTGGCTCTAGGGAAATCGCGGGTGCGTGTGTGTCTGTAGCATGTACCCAGCTACTGACTGATTAATAATAAAGAAAAGCAATGCATCGTATGTGAAAAGTGCCTTTCTTTCGACCCAGCCACAAAGAACTACTGGACGGGTGTGAGAAGGAAAGGCAGTGTCCCACTGGCGCCCCCTAGGCTTCGGTTATGCAGACGATTGCTCAGCCTGATCCTGGGCATGCTTATTCCGAGTCGAAAGTTACGAGACAAAGAAGCGCGCCTCGAGGGGGCGGGGAGGACAGAGAGAGGGAACAGACAAGGATCCTACTACCAGCAGGGGAAGAGAGCGAGAAGGAATACTCCCTCGTTCCTTCCCAGACCAGCTAAGGCCGGGAGAGCTTTCTTATTGGTTAATTAGCTGCGGCCTCAAATCACGGCTTGCCCGCGAAGCGCTCCTCCGGCGTCTGGTGCTGAGCCCAGGTGTTCTGCTGCCCTCGCCCGGAACAGGCCGAAGCTCCCACCAGGTTCTCGCTTGGTAACGGGCGTCCCGCTATAACCACGGCAACCGCACGGCGCAAACCATGTCGCGGGCATTTATGCCTCCTCTCGAAAAGGAGGCACAGACCACTCGCTGTTCTTGGGGAGTTCACATGACATGAGGAGAGTGAGTTGCTCGCGTCTCTGTTAATTAGGGAATAGCATTATTAATATATACTCTAAGGGGGAAAGCTGGGCTTAAACTCCCCCCCCCCCAATCAATGGTATGGTCCCGACTGAGGCTCCGTTTCTCGCTCCGCCCTTCACGGCGGTTTGGGACGCTACCATTATAGGAAAAGAAACGGCAGCATATTTTCTGATACTTCCTGATAACCTCTTCACTTTTCTTCTACATAAGACCATTTGACTTACTTTCAGCTTTTCGGTAGGACGGTGCTAATTCGCCTATTCTTTATAAAATAGTTCTGTACCAGTTCCATTCCCCCTCTCTGTCTCGTGGTAGAACCCATCTTTTTTGCTCAAGGCGGGGCTGACTGTTGCTCCCGTTACCCACGCGTCCCTCTCCCACCCGTCTGCATTCGCGAAGTTTGGAAACCGCGGTAAGTGTGCGCCTGCGCAGATTGGCATAAAAAGCTATTAAAAGGGGGGGGGGTACGGAGGTTATTTGTGTAAATGTTGGTGCGATGGTTTCAACGGTTGGTGCATGAGGCTCTTAGGGACTAGTTTTGAATTCGGCAAGGCAATGTTGTGCATCTCTTCTCGTACAGTGAATTTCGTCCCCCATCCCGTATCTGAAGAACATATTCAGATTATTAGATCTTGTTCGCAAGTGAAGCTAGGAATTCCCTTTGTATGGATTTCTACCCAGCGTAGGTTTGCTTTGGAAGAGCTGATTGGGTTGAGGACCCAGGGTTTCTAGGATGTGGCCAGAACTGAAGCTTTTCTTTGTGAGGCATCTTCTCTTTTTTCCAGGTGCCCATCTAAAGAGCTTACCTCGTTGCAAAGATGAGGTCAGCTAAACCTGTTGAACTTCTGAACTTCTAGGGAAGGAAGGGAGGTATGGGTTCTGAACGATGTGAGGAGTGAATTGCTTCCACACTTGGCCTCGCTGGTAGTAGCTGAGGCCCGATCTACACACGTATAGGGAAAGGTGGTAGAATCCTGAGCTGTCAATTTCCCCACCTACATCTGAAGTGGTACAGCCCAATCCATCTCCTCTGCTCTGTGCCCCCCCTTCAGAAATACCTCCCTCCCACACCCCCAGTGACCCCCACTCCATGCCTAGAAGATAACAAAAAAAACAGGATCACTGGGGGCCAAACTAGCCTGAAGAAAAATTGCTTCCTGACCCCAAAGTAGCAATTAGCATTTCCCTGGGCATGTAAGAAAGGGCCACAAGAACTAAGCACTGAGGCAACCCTTCCTGCCCTGTCTTCTTGTGATCTGCCTAAGTTCACAGAATCAGCATTGCTGTCAGATGGCCATCTAGCCTCTGTTTGAAAACCTCCAAAGAAGGAGAGCCCACCACTTCACAAGGAAGCCTGTTCCACTGAGGTACCTCTTTCTAACTGTCAGGAAGTTCTTCCTAATGTTTAGCCAAAAACTCTTCTGATTTAATTTCAAGCCATTGGTTCTGGTCTGACCTTCTGGGGCAACAGAAAATAACTCCACACCATCCTTTATATCACAGCCCTTCAAGTACGGTTATCATGTCACTTCTCAGTCTCCTCCAGGCTAATCATATCCAGCTTCTTCAACCTCTCCTCACAGGACTTGCCTAAGCCAGGCAAAGGTGGGGAGCCTCTTGTTAGGAGATGCGGGAATGGCATTGAAACAGAAGGCTCTAGAGGATATTGAAAAGTTGGAATAAGTATGACCTAAATGATCACAGGAGTTGGTGTGCTTGCCATATGAAGGAAAGATAAAGCCTTTTGGTGGGGGTTAGTTTGTTGTTGTTGTTCAGTCGCACAGTCGAGTCCGACTCTTCGCGACCCCATGGACCAGCTCCCGCCAGGCCCGCCTGTCTTCCGCTGTCCTCTGAAGTTTGCTCAATTTCATGTTCGTTGCATCTGTGACACTGTCTAACCATCTCATCCTTTGCCGTCCCCGTCTTCTTTGACCTTCAATCTTTCCCAGCATCAGGGTCTTCTCCAGTGAGTGCTCCCTTCTCATTTGGTGGCCAAAGTCACCGCAGACTGTGACAGCAGCCATGAAATTAAAAGACGCCTGCTCCTTGGGAGGAAAGCGATGGTGAACCTAAACAGCATGATAAAAAGTAGAGACATCACCCTGCCAACAAAAGTCCGCATGGTCAAAGCAATGGTATTCCCAGTAGTCATGTATGGCTGCGAGAGTAGAGGAGAGAAAACCCCACTGAGTGGTAACATGATGGAAATCTATCCATGGTGTAGAAGAAATGGATCAGAGAGACTTTTATTCTGCTCCCATAATTCTAGAACTCAGAGTCATTCTTTGAAACTGGTTGACAGAAAATCTGAGACAGAAAAAAGGAAGCATTACTTAACACACTGGGGAGCTGACTTACAGAACTCATTGCCACAAGATGTGGTGACAGCTGCTAGCTTAGATGGAATTAAAAGGAGGATGAACAGGTTGATAGAGGGTAGGTCGATTAACCATGATAGCTGTCAGATGCTGGGAAGAAGGTGAGGGTTGTTATCTGTGGGCCCTGTTTGAGGGCTTTTCTGTGACATCTGACTGGCCACTGTCAGAAACAGGGTGCTGGACTAGATGAACTATTGGCCTGATCCAACATGGCTACGCTTGCATTCTTGACATGTCTTATCACCACCTACTTTACTCCAGTAAAAGCTAGGCCGGGGATTTTTTGAAGATACACACAGTAAATTACAGTCTTGTTTTTGAGTTATCCTCATTTTCAGAATGATATTTAGCAGTCTTGATGTCCATAATAAGGGACTGAAAAGAATGGTGCATGCAATACTTTTATTTAAACACTCTGTGTTAAATGTTCCTAGATTTTGCCATAACTGACCACCCTAACAATGCAGTCCCAAACAGAGTTGCTCCCTTGTGAGTCACAGTATGGTGTAGTGGTTAGAGTGTCAGACGAGGTCTGGGAGACCCAGCTTTGTATCCCTGCTGTGCTGTAGACACTTGCTGGGTGATTTTGACCCAGCCATACACTCTCAGCCTAACTTGCCTCACAAGGTTACACAGTTATAATATGCTACTTTGGGTCACCATTGGGGAGAAAAGCCGGGTATAAATGAAGTAAATAAAATTAATGTCAGTGGGCTTAGGTATAACTCTGCTAAGGATTACACTGTTCATCACACAAAAAGCCTTCAGAACTGCCCATTACTCTGGTATTTTTCACTATGGAAGAGATGATGGATTAACCTCATTTTGGATCTAAAGATGACATCCAAGCTGTCTGTTTCCCCCGCGGTCCTTTCTGTTCTCTGCAATGAGCTGTTGACCCTTAACCCAAATGAGGTGGGGGCTAAGCGTTTAGGGAGGGGAGACTGGGAATGTTTTTGTCTGTTCTCCAATCAAAGAGGGCTACAGACTCACTTTTGAAAAAACGACAGTTGTCTTTCCCATTATTTATATGTAGGCCAAGCTTACTGCCTCACAGAATGTGCATGTTTCAGCTCTGCCTTGATGTGCCTTTTGTCATTCTTGCTCTTTTTTTTTTTTTTTTTGCTGCTTTTGCATATTGGCAACCAGAGGGAGGCTTTCAGGCTGAGGAACCATGCCGCTCTTTGGGAACACCTTCAGCCCCAAGAAAACCCCACCCAGGAAATCAGCTTCACTTTCCAACCTGCACTCGGTACGTTCTAGAACCTGGAGTGGGAGTGGGCAGACTTCAGCTTTGTGGGATAGAGCTTTGTTTTGTTTAACCAATGCCTCAGGTCCACCAGACACAGACTGGCAACTCTGAGGAGTGGAACGTATCAGAATTATACGCCACACCCAATCTGTCACCTCTCTGTACTAACCCATAGCTGTTGCAGCTCATGGATTCTAAAAATGAATGCACCAGATGAGCTACACATATATTTGGAGGCAGTCAGCCAATCAACACTTCCATTTTAGAGATGAGAAATACTGAGGCTGGAAGAACCTGGCTGACCCCTCTATGTAGGAAAAAAGAGGTGTTGCTTTAAATCCCCCCTTCCAAATCTGTACTCTGAATGAGGGAAGAACTGGGTGGGTGGACAAAGGGGAGGGAACTGGAGTCAGAGCAAGAGGGGAGGAAGCAGGATCCAGTGGGGCGAAGAATTTTCCCTCCCCCACAAGTCATCATATAACTCCACTCCTGTTAATATTTGTACTGAACATTAAAACATGAAGGAGAAGCATTAGGGTGGGTGAAATTGAATTCTTTAAACATGTTGAATCTACTTTCTCCCTACAGCTGGATAGATCTACTCGTGAGATTGAGTTGGGCCTAGACTATGGCACTCCAGCCATGACACTTGCTGGACAGAGCCTGAAGTTTGAGAATGGCCAGTGGGTTACAGGTGAGGAAGATCACCACTCCTATTGGCAGTGGCAGAAGCCATAGTCAGGGGAACATCCAGTACCTCCGAGGACACATCCTGGTGTGACGGCAGCCTCTGTGCAACCTGAGTCTTTGCTACCAGTCTTAGTTGCCACTTAGAGGGATACTTCCTTCATGATTGGTTGGTGGGTTGACTGTGCTTGCTGTCTCTGTCCTGGATTCATTCACGGAGGGCAAGACCCTTTGGTCTTTCCCTTATATCACCCTTGCAGGCACTGGTTATGGTGCCTGGGTTTGTACCATGTGGCACTGACACTGTGGCTTGGGTCTACTTGGGTGTTGGTGCTCCATTGGGGAACCTCAGCTACCTTTTGCTCTGCTCAGTCTCCTTCCTGACACTGCTACTAGCTCTTGCTGTCTCCAGCCTGAGGTTACCAGGAAAGGTATTTGTGGGTCTTTTGGCATGTGTTGGTAGGTTAACACCTTGGCAGTATTGTCACTTCCTGCCAAGCTGTCTGGCCAAGGCTGACACCTGCTGAGCCTTTCACGGGCTGTAGGCAGTGTGGAGTCTAGAATGCAGGGCAATTCTTAATACCGTTCCCCTTTTTCACTTGTAGACTCATTGGGGGGCAGTGGAGACCGCAGAGAGACCCAGCGACTACGCAGACGGAACCAGCAGCTGGAGGAAGAGAACAATCTCTTGCGGCTAAAAGTGGATATTTTGCTGGATATGGTGAGAATGGGATGATGCGGCTTGCCTTTGGCAATCTAGCAAAGTCTGTATTCATGGGTCTTTCTAATGCAGAACAGGGAAACTGAAACTATGAGATGGAGGCCACCACATGACTCATCAGAGGGTTTATGTGGTAGCAGGGATTCAGATCCCAATCCCTGTCAAAACTCTAATCCATATTTTCTGGGTTCCTGGAAATTCTGGATCTTAGATAAAACAGTAACTCCCCTCTCCTGTTTTCTCTAACCTTCAGTTTTCCACAGAGCTAGTTGATGCAGTTCTGTACTACAGTATCTGGTTCCTTTTGGGATTTGTTCCGCTGTTGGATTTGTGGATTAATGAATAATCTGTTCATGTGCTCCTGAGCAGATATCTGTTGAAGGGAAAACAGTGGCTTCCAAACTATGTTCCTGGGATTCCCTTTTGAGGAGCAGGGTAATGGCAAAGAAACAACTGACCATGCTCGCCCAATTTTGCCAGACTTCCCTTGCAGCCACATATGGACAGCTAGGTGCAGGAGGGTGTCCTGCATTAACTGAGAACATTAAGTCCCATGCAGTTTGCAATAGGTAGAATTCCTTGGCAGATATTTCTACTGTGGAATGTGGAGATGAAATCTACATCTTCAGGGAGCTAAGCTAAAGGTTCTTTTTCTGTGCTGTTAATCTGCCAGCACTAGTGCACCATGGGAAAACAAAGATTGTTCTCTTATTGCTGTTGCTGCCTTCCATTTGCAGCTCTCTGAAACAACCGCAGAATCTCATCTCATGGAGAAGGAACTGGAGGAACTGAAAAATTACAGCCGGAGGAGGAAGTGAGCAAGAAATGAGGGTCTTCAGGTGATGGTAGGAAGGAAAGAGCATGAGGATCCACTTTAAAAAACATGTGCTTTCCAGAACTGATGAAGTCACATCTCCCTAGGAAGACTGCAGTGTTCTGGTCTCGCATCTTGTTGCATCCTGATAGGATATGTAACCAAGATCCCAAGTGTGAAATGTTAATAAGGTCTCAGGTGCAGTCAGGAAGCAGATCTACAGTATCATCCTAGGCACAGTTACACCCTTCCAAGTGCACTGAAGTCAGCGGGCTTAGAAAGGTGTAACTCTGCTTAAAATGGCAGTTAGTACTATTTCACATTTTTTGTGAAGCATCTTTTTGTAAAGTGCACATAACATTCCTGTGCAACACACTTTTGTTCTAGCCAATAAAGTTCCCTGCAGATAATATGCACCTTCCCCCCCCCCCCCCCCCCCCCCCCCCCGGAGAAGGGAGTAAAAGTAATGTGGTTTGAATATGGGGGAGAAAGGATGCATGCAGAGATCTCCCATACTCTTGTCTTGCTGAACCTGTTTCGGATCTGTTGCAGTCTAAGTTGTGTTGTGTACCTTTGAACCCTTTCATTCTTATATCTGGAGACATGAGGTCTGGACTTCAGTTCCTGCCCATGAGCTGACAAAGATACAGTAAGGGGGATAAGTATCACTCTGGACTCCCTTCCTATAGCTCCGAAGTGTGTGTGACTGACAGAAACTAATTTGACATCTGATTTTAAACAGTAATGAAGAGTAGTTTGCAGTCATTCTGGATGTTGGTTGGACTCTAAAGCTGACTGGCACAGTGTAGGGGTGTGCTGGAAAGTGTGAACTCTTGGCCATATTATCTGCCCTATCACCATGCCGTTTTGCCTCATGGGTATGGATTTAAATCCCTCCATTTCTGTTCCTGCCCCTGTATGTAACTGACATGGCACATTAATGGAAAACAGTTAAATGGGACTCAGATGGCCTCCTGAGTTCCAGGTGCATTTCCATTCTGGCTCTTGTCTTGGCAAAAAAAGATCCTCAGCTAATCTTTGCCTTTCATGTGTTTCTTTTTGCACCACCATCATGCAATGGTAAGGCAGAATGGTGGCATGCATTGGTCTCTGTGTCATTCTACTTTATTTTTAAAGGGATTAAAGCGATTTTGTTCCTAGTGTAAGTTGTTTTATTGAATTTTCTGTTGCATTTTTTTTCAAATGATGTCAGTGCTAAGAAAAAGAATGGTGTATTTATAAACGTTATGAATAATCAGGTATGTTTTGGACTCTGACAGTCTTTATTCCCAGAAACAGGGCTGTGGACCTAGATGTTTCTGGATTTTGGTGTCTTTGATAATAAATCTTCATGCATTTTCATGAATGTGGTATTTTCTATGTTTAAATGTTTTTGGTAATTGGGTTGTGTGGCTCTTTCCCACCCCTTTAGTAAAGCTTATAATTAAGGGGGGGGGGAAAGTAAAGACAGAATATGATGGCAGGTAGTAATAATAATAATAATACTTTTGATTTATTGATCGTTTTTCCCACACACCTGTGGGCTCAGAGCGATTTATGACAGTTGGACTAACAATACTCATGGGGGATAGAGAAGACAACATACAGTATATTTTTAATTACACACATATTGTAGCTGGCCGGGGATTCATCTGCAAGCTGGATCAGTTGTGTTCCGACAGCATGTATTCTTGTCGGCTGGCTGATGACGTCAGGGCTTCTTGATGTCGCGCTGCCATCGCCTGGCCGACTTGCTCCACTGCAGGGATGCCGAAACAGATCTTTCAGCTTTTGATCTTGCTGCGCCACAGAAATCACTCTCAGCAGCTAACACCTTCCCAAAGGGAGTGGTGTGCCCACCCCCTTACGGGTGGTCCCCAATTTATCTACTTGCCGAAGCTTTCGAATCACTGGGTAGACGATGAGCTAGGACAAGGCTTGGTTGCTCACACCAGCACAGGGCTAGAACTGACAAAGCTTGGCAGTTCAGATGTTATAGTTAAGCAGGGGAATTAACGCCTACGCCACCGCTCCCTAGTAAGCAGTAGTGAAATGCACCCTGCAAACTACTACGTGGCATGACACCTTCAGGTCAACTCAGCATAAGGCTGGGAGCATTCTGTGCAGCTTGGAAGGGCAAATTGTGAGGTAATATTCCAGTACCTGAACATGAGGCTGAACTCAGATTGTTTAGCACACCATCTGTAACTAGAGTGCACTGTCTTCTTTACTAGTGTTTGAATGACACATATGAAGCGCCACAGCTGTTTAATGTTATTTTCTTGCCTGTGACATGTTTTGCATTTAGAGGGGCATATGCAGTACCAGATGCAATACCAGAGATTACATAATGCAACATTCACAGTTACGCTCTGGGGCCATGGCTCAATGGTAGAGCACTTGCTTTGCATACAGAAGACCCCAGACGTCCCCAGGTAGTGAGTAATATGGAGGACCCCATCAGACACCCTGGAGAGCTGCTCCTTGCCAGAGTAGCCGATGTGGATCCTGATAGACCAATGGTGTGATTTGGTAAAATATGTTTTGAGAATACTTCCTCCATCAACTGGCTAACCACCTGAAACAACCTGTAAGAAAAGCACCAAGCATGATGAGAAATGCTTTTTCCAGTCAAGTCAGGACAATTCCATTGTTATCAGTTTTGCCTTGAGAATATAATGGTGGATACATATGCATTACAGTTCTTGGAACTGGAGTTTTTGTTTAAATGCTGCATGACAAATGCAACAGTGTTCATGGCATTTCACACTCCAGTTAAGTCTATAAAAGAGAGGTGGCAATTTATTAGTGCCATAAAATTAGGGGGTGGGGCTTGAACTGCTGGCCTGGAACCTTGGCCATGAAACATCAAGTCCAGATGTTCGTGTATGTGTTGCTTTGATTGTCCAGAGGCTGGATTTGTGCTATTTCCTCCTGCTAGTCTTCCTTTTCACAGTCTTGTGGTTCATAACATTCTTTCCACTGAGCGTTCTCATAAAGGAGGTTCTTTCAATTTTAAAAAAGCTGGTCTGGCTACAGCAAATTTTTCAGATATGCTTTGTGCTAAGCTGGCTGTGGTCAGTGATATCATCTGGTTCCACTGACAAGTGTTTTCCTCCTCAGACTGTACTGAGAAAATGAATCTTTTAATGTGTGTGTATATGAGACTGGCAGACCAAGATTCTATAATGTCATGTCCATTTTTTCTTGTTTTCTAAATATTGAAAGTCTTGAGTACATTGGCAAAGGAGAGTCTCTGTTGGCCCACTATCTCACTATACATCCAGCTGGCTTCCATCTTAGCAAAAAGAGAGAGCAGAGTTATTGTGAGAACTGGATGTGTGATAGTGCTTTTACATTAAACACATGATCAGTAAAAAAAATTCATTCATAAAAGAGCAAGAAGTACTTGGAGTACAATTTAATTTGATAGTCCACAGGCCATAAAAAGATATAGTCAACCATTTCTGTCACAGTCATTTTTGCAACTGAAATTAGATTTTGTGTATCTTAATCATGATCCTGCAAGCTTGCCTCCCTCTAACATCCATGTTTTTGTCATAGATCAGTTGGTATTCTTACTAAATAAAAGAAGCCCAATGGCACCTTGAAGACTAGCAATATTTATTTCAGTATGAGCTTTCATGACTTACAGCTCACTTCAGTATCAGTTAATTTTCACTTAAAACAGATAAGTTTATCACCCATTATTTATAATTGCTAATTCTGTTTCAGACATAAGAGAGATTGTACTTTGAAGTTTTAAAATGGGAGTCACACCTCTTTAACCTCTTTTTCCCCATACAGTGAATCTATACTAGGACTCATGATTTATTTATTTATTATATTTATAACCCGCCCTCCCTGCAAGCTGATGGAATTAACCCTCTGCTTTAACTCATTCACCCCATTCTAACCTGTCCCATAAGAAGGATTCTCAGTTTGATTTCCATGCATATCTGAAGAAGTGAGCAGTGACTCAAGAAAGGTCATATTGAGATAAACATTGGTCTTTAAGGCGCAAGCAAACTTCTTTTTTATTTTGCTAAACAGACTAACTCAGCTACTCCTTTACTCTCTTTCTGCACATTTCACCATCTCTCCACGTGTTTGGATTCCTATGAAACACCACTGAAAATGGAAATATATCTTCCATCTGCATGCTGGGCTGCCAAAAGCCATCAAAAGGCAAAAATTTTCCCTAGCCTTCCCGGTAGTGGCAAGACCTGACCCAAATATAATATGAAACTAAATCACATGACTTACACAGCTTCATGGGCAGTCAGGGACACTGGAAACCCCCACCCACAGCAGCCCCGCCTCATTCCCCAGGTTTGGTGAGATAATTGTTATATGCTGCAAAAGCAGTGTCCTTTTATCCACCTTTTATCTTATGAATGCATCTATATCCTGTATTAGGTCTGTAAGAAAAAGCCAATGCACATTCACTTTGCAAGTGAAAGCGGGGACCAATACCTGGATAAATATGGGGTTTGAATAAAATGTTCAGCATTGTGCATGTGTTGAATGTAACATGAGACTCTCTTGATGCGTGTATAAAGAAAAATCAAGTGTACATCACAGTTTGTATGTGTGTTCACTCTAACTGGTGAACTGGTGGTAGGGGCAGACCATATATGAATAGGCAATTCTTGACTGTAGGCTGTGCTTCTAACGTCTGTTTCAGAGTCCTGGGGATGCTTTCTGGCCTGTAGCCACAGTGGGACATTTAGGGGCAGTGCCCCCTCACTCGTGCCCCACAACTCCTGCTGTGGGAGTTGTGCTGGCAGATAAGGAAAGACTCTTCCCTTCTTCACCTGCCTGCCAACTAGGGTTGCCAGCCTCCAGGTGGGGCATGGAGATCTCCCGCTTTTACAACTGATCTCCAGCTGACAGAGATCTGCTCCCCTGGAGAAAATGGCTGATTTGAAGGGTGGACTCTATAGCATTATACCATGCTGAGGCCCCTCCCCAAACCCTGCCCTCTCCTGGATCCACCCCCAAAGTCTCCAGGTATTTTCCAATCCAGACCTGGGAACCCTACTGCCAACGGGATCTCTATCTATACCCCCCCCCCCGATTTCCCAACTTCCCACCCACCCAAAATGTTCTGGCTATGCCCCTGGATGCTTCAGCCTCACTTTCCCCATTTCTCAGAGTTAAATGCAAGGATGAGTTCCAGAAACGTTTCTTGAAACAACTTTTCCCCGTCGCTACCCACCCTTTTTAAAAAACGTCACTTAAAAGCTTGCACGCTAGAGAGATTCAGGAGGGTAGTGAAGGTTGGCAAAGTCTTGTTTCAGTGTATCTGAAGAAGTGTGCATGCCCAAGAAAGCTTATACCCAGAAATGAACTTCGTTGGTCTTAAAAGTGCCACTGGACTCAAACTTTGTTAAGCTTGCACACTGTTATGAGTCGTGTTGGTTGGTCTTAATAAAATGTCTTACAAGGACTTTCGGATTTTTCTTTGGAGCGGCGCAGAACCTCTCTGACCGATTTCCCACAAGCTGCTGCAGCGCTCTCTGGCTCTTCCCTTAGCCCCGCTCGTATCTGTCAATTTCACACTAAGTACTTCGCGGCTGCATTTTCCCCGCAGCTTCGCCCGATTTTCTCCGCCTCTACTCAATCCTCAGGCCACGGCTGCGGGAAGCAAGCTTACTCCCGTGCCGCCAGGTGTCGCTGCTCATCTACCGCGCCGCTTCCGGTGACATTCTAGCCGCTGCCGGTCTCTGGTCTCGATTCTCCGCGTTCCCTAGTTGCAGACATGGCTGCCGCGACGCCTCTCTCCCCTGAGGACTTGCTCCTGCCCAAGGGAGGCACGGGCAAGGCCGAAGAGCTGGAAGAAGAGATGACGGAGGAGGACGATGACGAGGAGGTAGCGAGTCTTCGTCCTTCTTGCGGGGTGCCCTGCCGGGCCTCGCCATGTGCGAGAGGTCACGCCCTGGGGGCGGGCCGGCCTGGGCCGGCCCTGAGCCTGTAGGTGTAATGGAGGTTGGAGAGATGGGGACGGGGCCAGCGTGCTTTCCCTTTGCTGTGGGGGCCCAGGAGTTGGGGCTGGAGGGGGCAGCGTTGTCCTGCGATAGTATACCACAATGGTAGAGGCAGGGAAGGCTGTCCAGGCAGCGCCCGCCCACCGATCTTCTTGGTTCTGATTGCAGCTGGATGAGACATTGGCAGAGAGGCTTTGGGGTTTGACAGAGATGTTCCCCGAGGGCGTCCGAACTGCAGCCGGAGCGACCTTCGACTTGTCTTGTTCTGTTGTCCAGAAAATGTACAGGTGAGAAATGGAGGCACCCAAATCCCGTCTACCCTTATATACGTTAGAGCTGTTACACGTGCTGCTGGTGAGCATGGTAATACTCCATTACTAGTGCTGCAGAGCACTGAATCTGAAATATCCTCCTATCCTCCTTTATCCCACAGACTTGGAGCAGTTGCAGCTACCAGCAGTTTTTCCGAAGTCAAACATTTTTATCCCCACAGGGCTCACAATCTAAATGAGATGAATGGTCTGTTCTCTACCAAAGACTGCAAAAAGAATGTGTTATCTGTTTCATGGTTTTTAACTTAAAGCCCTGTGTGATCGTTTGTGCTCAGTGTGAGGCCATAAATAACCTTTGTATGTTCTTCAATTGATGGTTGAGCAGTTGAGAACTCAGAAAACTTAATGATAAAAATGTCAAAAAAGACAACTGAGCCTTTTTGAAACTGAGATTAAAAGATCGGGACTTGCCGTTTTATTAAAAAGAGAGAAGTGAATTGGTGGGTGGGGCAGAATAATTTTCAGTGTACACTAGGAAATATAGATTCTCCATGTTCATCTTTAGCCTTCAAACCAGTCTTGCTGAATAGCTTGGTCCTTATAGTCCTTAAAAATGTCATCTACTTTATGTTCTATTGCAAGCATTGTGATCTGCTGAACTGGTATTTCACGCCATGGATTTTATTGGGTTCCCATGCTAAACCCTAGGGACATGAGAAATTAGGTTTAGCATTTCTCAGCTGGAATCCAGACACCTTTGGGAATCCACAAGAACATACCTATCTGGCTAAAATAAAAATTGGCCCCTCTCATTTTTCTAGGAAAGGTAATTTCCGTACAGAGAAAGGGTGGAATGGAATCAGATTTCCCTTCTTTTGAGGGGGGGTGAGCTTGTAGAACTACCATCCCTGCAATCACCTAGTTTTCAGATAATCTCAGAGCACTAGTCAGAAAACACACTGATTAGTGGCTATTATATTATGTAGTCTGTTTTATATTCAGGAGCTGGTTCTATGTGCAGTAACAGTTGCTTGTATTGTTTATGCTAGATGTTGGAGGGAAATAACCTTTCAAATATTGAAGTTTGGAGACAGGTGGTGAATCAGATGGACAGTTAACCATGGTTTATGTATATATTAGACTTTGTCCTTTTTGTATCTCTAACAATTTTTGCGGACAAATACCACTTAAAAATAAAAAGGAATGCTAAAATTCACATGACGGCAGTTTTCAGTACCTTCATTTCCCCCTTAAATTTAAAAATGTAAGGGAAGTTCATGTTACATTGTCTTTAATTTTTACAAGTATTATTTCAATAGAAGTAACAAGTGGAGACCCGCAAGAAACTTGCGGGATGGTTATCCCATTCCTCACACCTTTGCTTCCTCCCCTCTCCCCCTATCTCTCTCACACTATTTCTCCCTTCTGCCTCCCTTTTCTTATTCTCTTTCTCCTCCATGCATGTGACTTCCTCTCTCATTCTGGCCTGTTATCATTCTCTTTGTTTTTCTGCCTCCCCACCTCATCATTCTTTCTCTCTCTTTCTGCCCCCACCCCAATAACTTTCTCTTTCTGTCCCAATCACTCTCCTAGCCTCCTGCCTGCTTCCTCCCCCACCCTGCACAGCAGCAGCAGCAGTGGTGGTGCTCCCAGCCACCCACCAACTTCCTCTCCCCCCACAGCAGCAGTGGCAGCACTCTGGGAACCACAGTGGATCTCCCAGCTACAGAGATCAATTCACCTTAGGGTTGCCAGCTCCAGGTTGGGAAATTCCTGGAGATTTGGGGGTGGAGCCTTGGGACAGTGAGGCAAGCAGCCTCAGCAGGGTATAATGCCATAGAGTCAACCTTCCAAGGCAGTCATTTTATCAGGGAAACTGATCTCTTGTCACCTGGACAGCAGTTGTAATTCTGGGTGATCTCCAGCCCTCACTTGGAGGCTGGAAATGGCTGCTTTGGAGGGTGGAGTCTATAGTATTATACCGGTCTGAAGTTCCTCCCCTCCTCAAATCCCACCCTCCCCAGGCTCCACCCCTCAAATGTCCAGGAATTTTCCAACGTGGAGTTGGCAACCCTATTTCCTTCCCACCCAACAGCCAACCTACCTTTATCTGCCTGTCTTCAGCTTTCCGTCTCCACCCCCCTCCCCCACAGCCTCTACCTAGGAAAAATCCAGTCTTTCTTCACAGTTGGGCCCAAAGCAGCTTACATTATTCTCGCCTCCTTTTTTTATCTGCACAGCAATCCTGTGAGGTTGGTTAGGCTGAAAGTATGTGACTGGTCCAAAATCACCCAGTCAGCTTCCATCACAAGATAGAGATCTGAACCTGGGTCTTGCAGACCCTACTTTGAAGTTCTATCTGTTACATCACACTGGCTTTCATAGGGTGACTGCTGATGAACAGTAGCAGGCAGCTGGGCCTAGTTGAGTCATGCAAATCAAAGGGGACCTGGCAGCCCTAGACTGCTGCCAGGCCTAGGGTTACCAACCTCCAAGTGGGACCTGGAGACCCCCCAGAATTACAACTGACCTCTAGGCAGCAGAAATTTGTCTCCTTGGAGAAAATGGCTGCTTTGGAGGGTGGACTCTGTGGTATTATACCCGGCTGGGGCCTCTCCCTTCCGCAAACCCAGCCCTCCTTAGACCCCACCACAAAATCTCTAGGAATTCCCCAGCCTGGCAGTGGCAACCCTTGTCAGGCCTGGCCCCAAGGCTCCCTCCCTCAATGGCCAAAATAGGCCAAGAAAGAGCCCCTCCCCCTGCCTTTTACTGACAGAGCCCGTTAGAAGCGCCCCCCCCCCGTGTTCTAATGTCACACAGTTGATGTCTGGAGTAGATCCCTGCAGAGGCCATTTCAAAAGGTATTGGGGGGGAATTCAACCATGCCTGAAGGTTTTTTTTTGTGTTTTTTTTTTTACTTTTTGGATATTTCTGTAGACCCAGGAAGGCCTCCTGAGTATGTAGGAAAAGCTGTTGGAGGAGAGTGAGCCCTCTGTTGGTGAAAATAAGTATCTGCACAGAAAAAATAGTGTTTATTAGATATATAGATTTCTACTTAAAACTTTGGATTTGTTTGAGTATAGCCACATTTGATTTATTTTTTTCCTAATGACATAACATTTTCTAACATTAACATGAGGTATGTTAAAACAGATAAGTAAAAGTAAACATGTTCCTGTTTAGGGCTTCAGCTTTTCAGTTGCAGCCTTATAGATTCTGCTGTCCTCTGAGACCTGACCTTGTGGGCCATTTACAGACAATACAAAGATTTTACATACTTGATTTTAAAGTATAGCAGCTGTAGTTCTCATTGTACGGTTTTGAGGACGCTAGAGGACAGAGGGCTCCATGAAGCATGTGTGGCTTGCCATGCCTTTTAAAATGGGGCTGGCTAATATGTGGTAAACCGAGGAGGGGGGAGGTTTTGAGGGTCTGCAAAAAAAATTGAAATCCAAATGGGGGGGTGTCTCTAGGTTGCTAAAGTTTAAGAACCATTGGATTAAAGTACTTTTCCAGTGTTTTAAACCATCAGAGGACTGAAAAGTATATGCTTTCTGGGCTTTCTTAATCCACTACCATTGTATTCCCCAGCCATCACAAACATAACAGTTGTTTTTCTTATTGAAAAAATCAACTTATTTTCAGGATTTCTCAGAGATCAGACAACCTTGTTATAGTAGAAATCTGAATATTGGCTACCTGTTGTATATTTTATAATTTTTTCCTAGGCTTACTAGTTCCTCGTGGTATGTTAGAATGTTACAAAATAGAAAGATTTCAGATTATGGCTAATAGAGAGAATTTTGGAGTAGAAAGCAGTGGTGAAATAACACACACATGAAGCTGCCTTAGGCAGAATTAGACCATTGGCCTGTCTGCTCTCACTGGCAGATGCTGTTCAGAGTATCAGGAAGAGGTCTTTCACTCCTGGAGATGCTGGGGAGTTAACATGGGATCTTTTGCATGCAAAGCAGATTCTTTACCACTGAGCAACAGCCCTTCCCCAAGGAAGAAGAAAATGCCTTAGGTTCAACGATATCAGTGACACTCAAAGCAGGGTAGCTGAGAGAGACAAAGGGGAAGAAGCTATAGTATTGGATCTCTAGGCAGACAAATGATGCTGGGGTAGCTCCTGAGTTTTGGAAATGGCTCCTAAATCTGGCGCGATATGCAAGTATTTTAGGTGAAGTAATAGTGTATTGTTAAGTCGTATCCTTTCCTTTAATAGCATATCCTTTCCATCATAGCAGAGATGGAAAACCATTGCTTTACTTGTGTCCTTCTACCTCTAAAGGTTCTCCAGGGCAGCTTTGTGGATTGGGACCACCTCCTTCATGATCCTAGTTCTTCCTGTTGTTTTTGAAACGGAAAAACTTCAGATGGAGCAGCAGCAGCAACTGCAGCAACGGCAGGTGAGAACTGAATTACTCTTGTGTGGCCTGTTCATTTAGTGATTCTTGTCCTGCTTTTGAAATTACTTTCTTTGATCTCTAGACCTTCAGCACTTCTGTTCCTCTCCCTCCCTCCCCCCATCATTAGCCACTGAAATGTAAACATAGTTTTTATTTTTGTATGTTATTTATTTGTAGTTTCTTCTACACATGTAATGTCTCACAACCCTTATATGTATAATCTACTCCAAAACATACCCCAATTATATATTAACTTTTCCCCTGATGAAGACACACATTATCACCACACGCCCACGTTCTTATCCTTTCCAATCATAATTGCTTTTCTCCTTTCAGTAAGATGAACCTTCTCAAGCCTTTAAATGAACACCTGGAGGTAGAAACTTACATCTACCATTTCTTCTGATAGGATTTGCTTGGGTGTATTTGCTCAGAGGTTAAGACGCTGAGTTGCAGACTGGAAGATCGGTAGCTCGGCAGTTCGAGACCCTAGTGCTATCTGACGGAGTGAGCTCCCGTCTCTGGTCCCAGCTCCTGCCACCCTAGCAGTTCGAAAGCAAGAAATTGCAAGTAGATAAATAGGTACAGCTACAGTGGGAAGGTAACAGCATTCAGTGTGTCTCGGCGTTTAGTCACGCCGGCCACATGTGACCACAGAGAAATCTTCAGACAGTGCTGGCTCTTTGGCTTGGAAACAGAAATGAGCACCGCCCCCTAGAGTTGGATTCAACTAGCTTTCGAGCAAGGGAAACCTTTACCTTAATATTTAGTGCTTTCAGAATGAGGGCATCTGAGAGCTGGAGCCATTATTACAGCAAAACATGCAAGTGACTGCAGGGCTTCCTAGCCTATGATATATGTCCTCAAAAGAAGGCATCACCTTCTTCTTGTCATTGGCATATCTATGACCTTGGTTGGGTTCCATCCTTCATTTAGTGGATCATGGTGGCACATGCCATCCTTGTTTAAGGTGCTCAGCCATAAATATAATTCGTGGTAAAACATGTACATTCCTTGACTATCTGACTAGAGATCAAAATATTGGAACCTAATCTTGCACAGCTGATGCCTTAATATTTCTGTATTGACTTGACAATTCTCATCTTCTGAAGGGGAAACCCTTCCAGCAGTGATATAGACTGTGAGGCATTGTGTTGCACAATAAGAAACAGTGCATTGCTTGAATCACTACGGAGCTTCTCACATTGACCTTGTGCACCAAGGCAGTTTGGGTAGAATTATTTTAATGAAAGGCAACAACGAACACTACAAAATGTCATCAAATGCTGGGCTTGCATTCTTCAAAAGAACTATGAGACATGCAAATCTGAGGGGAAATCCTTCCCAGTTAAGCTGTAAAGAAGGCTTGAATGTTGTTCTTGTGTTCAGTCTTGTTTTCTCATGATTTCTTACAGATTTTATTAGGACCCAACACAGGGCTGTCCGGAGGCATGCCAGGAGCCCTGCCTTCTCTTCCTGGAAAGATTTAGAGAAAATTACATTGGAGCCATATCATGAAAGGAAATCTTGAAATTGTTGGAACTTTTGATTGGTTAGGCTGGAGCATTTCCCCCCCATAAGCATTGGAACATCAGCCTATTCATGGTGGAGGCAGGATCCCTTTCTGGATCTCCTGAAATGGGCTATCTGCCTTCCCCCTTAGGCAGTCTTGACTTTTTCCATCCACTGAATCCATGTTCTAAGCAACTGCAAAGACTTTAATAGCTTATGTTCTGGTATCCTTATCTCCAGGAAGCCACCTCAGGATATGTCACATTCTGGTTAACTTCAGCCAGAAATAGTGTCCATGTAAATATTCCTGTATTCCTCTCCTGCTGTATTGAAGACCTACTTCAGCACAGTAACAGCAAGAAATTGAGTGAATATTCCAGCACATACAGCGAATGGAAGAATCTAGTATGTACATTAGACTGTATATGCAGTGGGCTCCTACTTGAAAGAAATTACATGCCCTGTAAATGTATTTAAAAAATATGGGGAAGCGGGAAAAGTCATTTTTGCCAAGTCTCTCTGCTGAATCTATTAGTATCAAAGTCAGCTAAAGTACTTTTGTATTAAATAGTTTCAGTGCAAACACTGGAGTGTTTTCTTTTAAAATTTCATGTACTGTTTGCTTCTTTAGGTTGGATAATATATAATGTTATACCTCAGCTTTATGTGTGTGTGTTTAGCAGAGATCCTTCCTAAACTAGAATGGGGGCAAGAAGACTTTTATTTAAAGCTTCAACTTCTTACCAATGTTTATTTTTACTTTGCATGCATCATTACAAGACTCTTCACTGCAACAGAAAGTGACAAGACACACAGAAAGGTTTTTTCATTTTTAATATTTTGGTTAAACAAAATACATCTCTGTAAACAAACCCAAGACAAGGCTATAACAAAACCAAACAAGCAAGAAAACAATTATGGGCTTCTCCATTCCCAAGCAATGGGACTGGGCTAGTTTCTTCTCTCTGTTACCATAACCCTTATCCAGAAGGGTGTGTGTGATCACATGTTCCCTTTTCCTGAGCAGCTGAATCACACCCCTTTCCCTGGGAACAGAACAATGGCATTAATACAGAGAAGAGAAACAGCCTTAAGTTTTTTAAAAGATATTTGCATATTGTGCACTGGTCCATTGACTTCCATGCAAACAGGGTCAATCCAAAGTGCTATTTAGTCAGAGCATAGTCGTTCCTGCTGAGTTTTTTTTTTAATGCTCTTCAAAAAATGGCTTCAAGTCAGAAGCAGAACTGCAAGCCTGACGTTCTGCTTGTGAAAAGTGTGGGTAGGTGTGTACAAATTCTGCCAGCTGGTTTTGGTCATTGGAATGTGTAATCCGGAGGGGGAGGGCTTTGTAAAAATAGACGTATTGGGGCTTGGAACTGTAGTACATGCAGAGAAGAGCCACTCGTGTTTCCAGTATATTGTCTGCAGGTTGTCCAAAGGCCAACAGATAAGATCATATTCCTATCTTGACACCACATGCTGCATCAAACTGAAAGGAGGGTGTAGGTACTTGGAATGCTGAATTAGCCAGCAGTATACATCATGCTCACTTTCAGGAAGGGCAGGCCAAAGACTCCCACAGCAGTGGGAAAAGTCTGTTTCAGCCCTCCTTTGTAGCTAATGTAAATAGCCTGCCTGCTAGTATGAAATGCAGAAAACGTGGGTTCTGTTTCTGCTGTTCCAATATTATTGGAGGTGAAGCTGGTAGAAAACAACAGTAATGAAAAATGCAACAACAGAATAAACCCAGCCTCAAAGAAGGGTCGATAATGAAAAGTCCATTCTAAATTATTCATTTCATCTACTGATTGTGACAAGAATATTACATACAGCACCTGCATGGGGTAACAAGGAAAACCATAATTCAGTTTCCTGCTGGGGTATGAGGTCAGAGGGAGGAAGGAGAGGGTGGTACAGCATAAAGCTGATTAATTCAGAGGACTGTTCACCTGCCAACCATAGTGGAAGACTGTGGTTCAGTCTACCTCCAGTAAACAATCTCCTCTTGCCCTCAGCCAACTTGCTGAAACACCTTCTACCCCAACCACTTCCAACTGCTATGGGAGCCAAAGAAATCTAGCCCTTTGATCCTAGTTCACATTTCTCCTCCTGGAAATTAAAAAAGAACATTGCCCTTCCATCAGCACTGTCTTAGGTTACTAATATTTAGCCAGCCTTCCCTTTAATTTCATGATTCCATCCCCTAGTTTTATTCCTTGCTCAATGAGTATCTCCCTGCATAACAGGATCGACAAACAGGAAAAATGTATTTAGACCACAGCTGAGTCACTCCCCTTCACCCCAAGAGAAACAAAAAACCTGTGAGATTTTTCAGTAAGCTATCGCTTACCTCTTCCAACCAGGCTACTCTCTTATGCTCAGACCAACAAAGGACACATTTATATCAGCTAGTAGAAGGCAAGAAAACCACAGGAGTTCCATAGTGATGGTCCCATTTTCCCCCCTACACGTTCCCCAACTCTTGGCACAATTAGGACTCCGCAAGCACCATACTGTTGCTAAGAGTATCTAGAGTTTCCTGAGAGACCCACATGGTTTTGCAAGTTCAAAAGAGTTGTGTGTGACTATGAAGGGAGCATGCTTGGCCCCAGCCTTCCCATAAAGGAAAGACATGCTTTCCAGCCAAAAGGAGCTTTGGAAACGTCTGGGGACATTAGTGTGTAACTGCCTAAAGTCTGGGAAGGAAGAGAAAAGGGGGATTCCAATTCCTCACTCCTAGTATATTAATGCATTTTAGAGCACACAGCTGATTCTTCCTTTTCCCAGTAAGTGTCCAGTTTCTGTTCTTCATGTTGGCCCTGACAATACCTCGTGGCTGCTTTTATTGCACCCTTAAAATAAAATACCCCCCAAACTTCCAAGTTCCAGGGAAGAGGAGTTAGAGCACTTATTATCCACACCACAGGACACAGAAGTTGGTGAGGGGAAAAGACCAGTACTGTAGTGCAAGAACAAGGTGTTTGCAGGTCATGCATCAGCTCTCCAACTTTGATGTGCCTCTACGTCCTCAGGCACTACCAAGAGAAGTTCACAGTTCTTTCCTCGCAGCTGGTGTCTCAAAAACTTCCTATGATATTGAAAAGGAGAGGGGAAAGGACAGTTAATGACATTAGCTTTAATCTAGAGAGAGACCTAATGTCTTTGGGCCTGCATATCTAAATTATTACCTCAAGCCTTCTCTTCCTCACAGCTCAAAGGCCAGACAGTTGGGACTTAATCCGGGAGATCTGGACTCAAGTCCTAATCTGCCATGGACTCACTTTGTGGCCTCAGACAAGTTGCTACCTCTCTACCTCAGTGGCTTATCTGGACAATGAATATAATACGAGAATTACTACTTCAGTTTAAATTGAAGCTAGAAATCTATACTCATTCCTCAGACCAAGGACACAGTCTGTGGTACACAGAATAACGAATGCCTACTTCCAGATCCTATCTCCTACTGATAATTTCCCAAATTTGAAGGACAAGATCCAGAATAACACATACATATACTTCCTTTTCCTTTTTAAGCTTTGTTGTCAAGCTTCAGTCTCTCCACCTCTCAGAGAAGTTAAAATCCAACCATACTTCACCAAATACATACTCCAGCTTACACTGTATGCCAAGGCTAAAATGGAAGACCACCCACCTGAGCTCACTTTCACCTCCAATCCATTCAGGCACCTTGAGTTTAGAGTCAAGATTGTAGTAAGAACCTCCCACTTCCCGAACACAGATCCAATGTTGTCGTTTAAGGGGAAGTTTCAATGGGCCCCAGCAGAGGCTTGAGGGCAAATTCATAATGAAGCCCATCACATTAGAGAGCGCAATTACATTAACATCCCTAGGAAAGAAAGAAATGGTAAGGCACTTGCATCCAGTTATAAAACCCAACTGAGAAGCAGAGTCTTCTGCTGATAGTGAGCCTCTCTTGATACTCTGGTTCTTCTTACCTACGCTTATCCCACCAAACTGCTTCATAGCCTTTGGTTTGAAGAGCTGCCATGATGACGTTCACATCATAGTTCCCATTTCCCAGCATGCTCTTCTTGTGTGGGGTCACCATGGTATTGGGAGACAACCT
>NW_015171503.1:3201943-3259534 GCF_001447785.1 Gekko japonicus | reverse complement strand
GAACCATTGAAGGTCATATTAGGGACAGAAGGATGAGAATGGTTACCAGGTTTTCTTCATCTGCAGCAGAAAGACACTGCACATTTGTCTTCTCCATCCTTCCCAGAATATACATTTCAAAAGCATGCTACTTCTACCAACACCAGCTCTTTCAATCAGAATATATGGTCTTCCTGGGAATTCAGAAAGCCTTTGCAGAACCCACAACTATGGGAGCAAGACTCCCTTGTCAGATGAGGCTACAGACTGCCTGAACAACACTCAACGGATGCCAGCATCTAATAGAAGCCTTATCCAGTATAAATAATTTCAGAGAAATGCTTTTGAGAACCTCGTATCCTAAATTTCAAAAAGGCACAATACAAAAAGATTCCACCTCCTTTTCACAAGACTTTCTGTAAGAGTCGTAGATCAAATATTATCTGAAGCAAGACAGGAAGGTCATCTTGGCCTCAGTCACAAGAACAGTAAAATGCAATGCTTCAATATGACCATTATTTATTTATTTATTTAACTTTCGGTTTATATACCGCTCAAACCCTTTTTTGCAAGGGTCTCTAATGTTTCCATACATTAGGAATGACATCCTCAAACATTTAATATGAACAGATCCTTCCTCTCTACTACTAGGTGACATTTAATAGCCCAGACTAGCTCAGTCTCTAGAGCTCGGAGGATAAGCAGGTCGGTATTCGCATGAGTGACCATCAATGAAAACGGGGGCTGCTATGCAGAGGAAGGCAATGGAAAAACACCTCATCTCTTGCCTTGAAAACCCCTTTAAGGTAGAACTTCAAGAGATCATCATTAGTTGGTTGTGACTTGATGGCACACTTTGCCTTTTAATTGCTCCATGTTTTGAAATGGGGGAGAAGGGGCCTGCCATGACCTGTTTCACATATGTCTGGGAGCAATACAGAACTCTGATCCACGACTAGTTAAGCAAAGAAACAGGCAAGAAGAAATATTAGCTGAATTCTGACAGGATAGGGCCATTTTTCTGTAGGAATCAATGTCTGTAGGCTAAACTACATGCATATTATTGCAATTATATTATATTTGTAAGGATGTCAACCTCACAGTCTTCAATCAAGCATCTAGAAGCACAGAGGTTTCCTAAAGTTTCAGATGCTTTACACAAATGTGATTTTTCACAGCCAGCCCAATATGAAACCAAGGGAATCAAGTTCTATGTGCTGTCTTGTAAATTAATGCTCCTGAGAGTTGTAACGAATACAGAGAACTCTCCTAAGAGCAAGAAAACACTGCACAAACAACACAGGATCTATTGCACTCACTATTTTAGCCATCTTCATTTTCAAGCTCTGAATCACAGTTAGAAAATTCTGCCTTTATAGCACCATTCTGTATCAATGGGATTCACTCCTAATAGGCATACATAACACATGCTAGGAGAGAATTTCAGTTTGCAAATGGCTAAACAATACATTTAATACAATCAAATAAATAGTTACAAGTCCTAGTGTAGATTTAAGCACAACTTCTGCTTTATTTTTCAGCTCAAGCCTCCTCTACTCAAGCCACTTATGAACATGTTATCTCCTCTTGTCAGAGAATAGGGAATACAGGGTGCACCACTGAATTCTGACAGTAACGCCACCTGTGCAGCTGAAGGTTAGGAAAACAAAGAAGTGTTTGCAGAAGACAGTGATTTCCAAATAGCAGACTGTAGGCAATATGAAGATGATCTGTCTATGTTATCAGCTGTAGCTCAAAGGACTAAAGGCCACACACCAAACATAGCAGCAAACATATGTTTAACTCTGTGTCAACATAGCAGGGAACATCAGCCAAACTTGGCTTCCCTTTTGTTATGCGTACATATCTATGTGGGGCTTTTCAACGCGTATTGATTTAAGACCTATATGAAGTGGCTCTAAGTGGATTTTGTTTCCAAGTCAAAGGCCAGAATATGACCCTAAACAAAAACAAAATGTCTTTGTTCAGGGTCATATTCGTTGTAGGAAAATGTTTGGGTCCCTGTAGAAAAATGTTTGGTAGGGACTGGCAGAAGAAATAAATTCAACAATCAACAGTAACATTCTGAGAACCTTTCTTCTTTCTCTCATTCACTCTACAAACTGCTTCTGAGGCATTAATCCAAAGTCCAAAAAAGAAAACACAGCAGTACACACATACATAAAGAATATTATAGTGCCAGTAAAGATAAGTTCTGCCTACCTCTGGAAAATCTCCTGTAGCGTGTCACGTGTAAAGGCATTGCTGTCCTGGAAGACATTATTGAGGGCATGGAGAGCACACAACTCCCTTCGTTGTTTTTCATGATAAATATGCACTGGCATCAGCTGCGGCGTCTCTGGTGATTCTGATTTGGTCTTGTCACCTTTCCATGGCACACAACTCATTTTTTTCGTAGTGTACGAGGTGAAGATGGGAAGAGATAAAATGTGTAAAATCTCTTCCCACACACAAAAAACAACTAACCACTTCTTTTATAGACAGCTCCAGTTCACAAGCTGCAAACCTGTTGCTGCTTTAACAGTTGGCTTTATCAGATGACTGCATAAGAAACTTTTGAAGATCTGGATCCTTTTTCTTCCATCTTTGCTCTTCTTCAGCTTTCAAGAGACTGTCCTTAATATAGTCCCCCCTTTCTCTTGGGGTTCCCCTTGAAAAATATTTTATAATTTACATGACCATAACATCAGACTGTCAGATGGAATTTATCACATCGCTCCTTTTCCTCCATTTCCTTTGGTCAATTATGCCCACTAAGCAAAAGATCCGCAGCCTAACTCTGAAATTATGCTCACTTCCAAAAAACAAAAGATAGGACAAACTTCATGAAACTAAGCAAGGCCAGCCTGCTGCTGTTCAAAAGGAATATAGTAATGCCACCAAGGCATCAAGTGCATTTTCCCATTCTTGAGAGGCTACGTCCTAGAAACAAAAGATCCCAAGAGGGAGAAAACTGCCTCTTCCACGGCAGGAGGGAGGAAAAAGCAGCTCCACCTAGCTAATGCTCCTTGTATTCCTGATGGAGAAAAGACAGATCCAATTAGGCATGTTTTTTCCCTTTCACTATGCCGAATACAAAAATATAAATAAGCACCTCAAAGCTGGTGTTTACAGCTACGCTATACTACCCAAGGCAACAGCAAAACTCCAAGGCCTACACCATCTAGGACTCACACCCTCCCCTTTCCCTGTTTGGGTAGGCTGACTTTCCCTTGCCTTACAAATACAGCCGTTCCAGGCACTGCGGAGCAAAGGATGCTCTCCTTTCCCACCATCGTTGTGCGGCCAGAAGGAAAAGCTCCGGGAGGAAAGGGTGCCTGGGGGAGGGGGGATTCTGCGTTTGCAATCCCACCAGTTCTGGCCTGCACTGTAAAGCCGCAACTGGGCAGAAAGCAAGGCCTTGTAAACACCCCACCACCACCACCACCCACTAGTAACGGGAGAAAGTTGCTGCTTATGGCAGCCCCTTCTTGAGGACCGCGGGGGGGGGGGCACGCTGGAACAGCTACCAACTTGGGGTGACTCAGATATTCCTTGGGGAGGGGAACTGGCCAGGGTGGCGCGTGAGGGAAGCGACTCCTTCACGGGGTCAACCTTACATAGGCCCTCAGACACGAAGGGCGGGAGACCCCACGGCTGGACCCCCTTTCAAAGCGGGGGGGAAGAACGCCTCCCCGTTACCTCGCCCCCCCTCCCCGGCCCTACTCACCCGCTGGCGGCCCAGACCACCTTGGACGCATAGCCTGCACATGCGCAGCCGTCGCGCGCACGCTTAGCCCCGCCTGTTAACGTCGCAAGAGCGGGACTCCGCGTGACGTCACACCAGGTGGGGTTCGAGTCTCTGAGGCAGGACCAAAGCGCTTCTCCGCCCCTTCTGGGGACCGTCCAGCTAAGTGGGCTGAGCCTGAACAGCTGCAAGGAGTTAAGCCGGTGTAATCGTAGTTGCCCAACATTGCACAGTGTAGGGCTGTAATTTTCCTTGAAGAACTAGTGCACAATTGCAGGGACTAAAGTATTGGAGTTAAGCTACCAAGCCGGTTCAAATCTCCTCGCGCGGCTCTGGAAAGTTGCGCTCTCTCTACTGGCAAGGGCTGGTTGCGGGGTAAAAAACGGAGAGGCGGAGAAGCTTTCCTCCTGCTTCTCGGAGGAAAGACAGGACACGGAATTCCCTTACTGATTTTTAGGAGTCGCCTTTGCTCACATAACTGTATGCCTCCGGCGCTGTGGCTAACATAGTCATGTTTTTGCTTTGGCGCGCGCTGCACGGATCATCTTTTATAGCCTGTTGTGTTGGGACGCAAATGTTCTACATATATAAATCCGTCTCACATTGCAAGGAAATGGGCACCTTTTTATAAATTTAAAAGTAGCAAAGGACGGGGCTTGGTAGCCTTGTCTCCTTCTCCATAGTGGCAACGGAGGGAGTGTATCTTATTTTATTTATTTATTTAATTTATACCCTGCCCTCCCCGCATGCAGGCTCAGGGCCAAGGCACAAAGTGCAATAGAGATAAAACAGAGTAAAACAGTTGAAGCTAAAATTCACAACTAACAGGATACATGAAAGACTGTAATTATACACTCCCCATTGCATATCAGGAGGAGGTCAGGAAGGGGGACGCCATGGGCCACGATGTTCCAGTTGGTCCATTGGCCCAACCCGGCGGTACTGCTCTGCAGTTACACGGTGGTGGTAGTGGCGGCGGCTCCTACTCAAAAGTCTGGTGGAAGAGCTCCGTCTTGCAGGCCCTGCGGAACTGTAAAAGGTCCCGCAGGGCCCTGATCTCTTCTGGGAGCTCATTCCGCTAGGTAGGAGCCGCCACCTAAAAAGACCTGGCCCTCGTGGGAGCTAGCCTGGCCTCTTTAGGGCCCGAGGTCACTAGGCAGTGTTGTGACCCCAACCGAAGTGCTCTTTGGGGCCTATATGGGGAAAGGCCGGACCCTGGCCATGTAGGGCTTTAAAGGTAAGCACCAGCACTTTGAAGCGGATCCGGTATGCTATAGGCAGCCAGTGCAGCGCCTTCAGCACATGTTGGATGTGTTCCCATTTAGGGACACCCACCAACAACCTGGCCACCGCATTCTGCACCAGCTGCAGCCTCCGAATTAGTGACAAAGGCAGCCCCATGTAGAGAGCGTTACAGTAGTCTAGCCTCGAGGTGACCGTCGCATGGATCACTGTGGCCAGATTGCCGCGGCTAAGGAAGGGTACCAACTACCGCACCAGCCGAAGATGATAAAAGGCTGCTCTGGCAGTGGCCGCCACCTGGGCCTCCAATCTTTAAGGTGGGGTCCAGAAGCACCCCCAAACTCCTAACATCCGAAGCTGGCATCAAAGCTTCTGGTTGACTGTTGGAAGTTTGATTGGCTATGCAGATTTTTTAAAATGTTGCTTTGGTAGCAGTTGCCACCACAGCACAAGGATCTACACCATGTTACTGAAATTAGGTGGTGGCAATATTTTTTTGGTTGGCTCCATCTCCTGTGGCAGCCATTTTCTTGCTGTGCCCACCTGCTGTGTCAGGATTCCAAATCTCTAAAAGGTTGGGGAGCCCTGGGCTAAAGAGTAGAACTGATTCCTCACAAGCAGCTGTGCCACCCTCGCTCTTTCATTTGCCCTGGTTGCATTGGTCAATTTCACGCTATTCTCTGCACAGCCGCATTTTGACCCGCATCTCCCCCTGATTCCCCCCATGTCTTCTTGATTTCAAAAAACAAGGATCAAGAAGACACAGGGGAAATCGGGGGGGAGATGAGGGTCAAAATGCAGCTGCGCAGCGAATAGGGTGAAATTGCAACCAGGGCAAATGGAAGAGTGAGGGCGGCACAACTGCTTGTGGGGAATCGGTCTAGGTCTTAGTCTTGGTCAAGATTACTATTTGATTAGGGCCTGGTTATTGTTGGTGGTGCCCCTCCTTGCAGGCAGTGGGCATTAACCTGTCCTGCCCATGGGAATTAATATATCTGAAATGGTTTGGGAAATCTTGATATTTTAAACAGGGATGAGGTTGGAGCCCTTATGTAGGCCTGGGATCTTAGGCTTGCTGAGGCAATAGATAATGTTGCTCCCCAATGTCTTCCTTCTAGCAGAACTCCAGCTTCCTGGTTTACTAAGGAGTTTGGGGAATTAAGAAGTGCTGGGAGATAATTTGTGTGATTGACTCACATCAAGGCTGACAGGCAGGCCATACAGCCAACTGAAGATCTATGAGGTGGTGCTGACACCAGCAAAGGCTTTTGTTTCCTCTACTGTAGCATTTGCTGAATCACATCCAGCACAATTGTTCAGGACTGTACAAAACCGGCATCTGACACACTTGCAGATAATGATGTGATTATCACCTGTGATTAATTGGCTCTGTTCTTTGCAGATAAAATCTTTCTGATTCAATCTAACTTGGATGCCAGTTCAAATGTAGGTTATATAGCAACAATGTCAGAAGCACTGTCTTGCCAGTTTTCTGTGGATAGCCTTGAACAATGCAGACAGGCAGGATTCTGTGTGTTCTGAAGGCTATGATCCATGTGGCTTGGAACCCTGTCCCTTGTGACCAATCCTGCCCGAGAAGCTGAGAGTAACCTGAGTAGGAGGATTTCCCATCTGAACAAAGGAATTGTTACTAGTACACATAAGAACATAAGAGACACCAATGTTGGATCAGGCCAAAGGCCCATCCAGTCCAACACTCTGTGTCACACAGTGGGCAGAAATACCAGTGCCATCAGGAGGTCCACCAGTGGGGCCAGGACATTAGAAGCCCTCCCACTGTTGACCCCCCCTAGCACCAAGAAGACAGAGCATCACTTGCCCCAGAGCCCCTATCTATACCTTGTGGCTAATAGCCACTGATGTACCTCTGCTCCATATGCTTATCTAATTCCCTTTTGAAGCCGTCCATGCTTGTAGCTGCCACCACTTCCTGTGGCAGTGAATTCCATGTGTTAATCACTGTTTGGGTGAAGAAGTACTTCCTTTTATCCGTTTACACATTTGTTGAAAGAAGATGTAGCAATGTACAGGCTGGTCTCTAACAGTGCAGTCCTAAACAGAGCTGTATACTTCTAAGCCAAATGAAGTCAATGGGCTTAGAAGGATGTAACACTGCTGACTGTATTGTACCTTGACCTTCTGGTGCAATGTGCTGTGTTATGCCACACTTTTTCCTTCTCCCAGTGCATTTTAATATCACATTAGATTAGAGATTATCCGCACCATTGTGTTTGTGTGCTATCAATATGCAAGTAACATCCAGCTCTGCATATCATTAAATGATCCTCCAGAAGCAGCTGGATGGGTCAATCCTGGATCAATATGTGGACGCTGTGGTCAAATGGCTAAGGAAGAACAAGCAAAAATGGAATCCAGACAAGTCAGAGGTGATGATGGTTAGCTAATGCTGACATTGGAGATACTCCTCCCAGTTTTGGACTGAGTGAATTTAGCACTTAACTGATTTATGAGTGCTCTTTGATTCAAGTTTGCTCTTGGAAAAGCACGTTGGTGCTGCTGATGCAAGAATGCAATTACAGTTTGCGTGGAGCTTAATTTACCTTCTAGACTCAGCTGTTCTGGCTTTGCTGCAGGGCTGGGTTAAGGCCAACTGATGCCCTAAGCACAGCCCCACAATGATGCCCCTTGGCCCTTCCGTTGCTTGACTGACAAGACATTGAGTGCTCAACAAGTGCTGGAGGTGTAATAAGAGATTAAAAATGCGGTTTTCTTCCAGGCCATCACCCAGACCAGACCCCACAACTATAATAAAATATAAACTTTAAATATTTTAAATTTATTTAACCCTGAATAGCAGTAAGCAATAGAAGCAAAAAAACACACCCCAACCCCTCTGTGTTGCCCCCTTCCCTTGATGCCCTAAGCATGCACTTATTTCGCTTAATGGTTAATCCAGGGCTGCCTTGCTGATCCATCATGTTACGTAACCTGGCAGTGAGACTACTGAAACATGGTCTTATTTATTTATTTAGTTATTTAGTTAGTTATTTGGGTTTATATTCTGCTCTCCCCACAAGTGAGCTCAGAGCAGATCACTTCATAAATAGATAAAAACATACACTAATAAATATAACAATATTTAAAACAACTAAGTAATACAGTTTAAAACAACTGTGTATAAACACAAACACAGTTTCAGCTGGAGTGGTAAGGTCCAGCGGTGGTCTTCTTACAGACAACTCAGAAACTTTACTTGGGGGGGGGGGGGAATCTTGAGCCCTTTCTGCTGATTGGAGCCCATAGATCTGATCATATAAAGCCAGTCTTAAAATAGTGTTATCGGTTGCTTGTTTCCAGATTCCATCAGAAATGTTCCCCCCCAGGGGTCATTTCGTAGAAAAAGAGCTGCAGGAGCTCATTAGCATAACTTATTAGCATATGCCACACCCCCTGACATCACTGGAAGTGTGCGCCAGCCCCTCTGACAGGCAGAAGCACCTGGGATCCATTCTTTCCCCCCTCTCCCTTCCCTTCGCCTCCAAGTTGGGCGAAGGAAAAGGGGAGGGGGAGGATCTCAGGCGCTTCTGCCTGACAGAGGGGCTGGCGTACCCACAGCCAGCCTGGGTGAATTATAGAATCATAGACTCATAGAGTGGGAAGGGACCTCCAGGGTCATCTAGTCCAACCCCCTGCACAATGCAGGAAATTCACCAATACCCCCCACACACCCCAGTGATCCCTGTTCCACGCCCAGAATATGATTTTTTTAAAAACCTCCAGGATCACTGGGGGCCAAACTGGCCTGGAGAAATATTGCTTCCTGGCCCCAAAGTGGTGATCAGCATTTCCCTGGGCGTGTAAGAAAGGGCCACAAGAACTAAGCACTGATGCAACTCTTCCTGTTCTACCTCTCGTGATTTGTTTAAGTTCACACAAGCAGCATTATGATCCTTTTAAAGTTGAAAGCATGATATAAATTTAAAAGGACCAACAGACAGGCATACGCTCATTTGAGAAACTGAGGATTACATTACAACACCTCTGGAACATTACAGATCAGTAGAGGCAGCACTGCACAGTGGTCAGAGTTGCAGATTGATGTGGTTTATATTCTCACTCTGGTTTGTATTCTCACTCTGCTGGCTGAGTGACCCCGGGCCAAATCTCCCCTTCTCTACCTAGCCTACCCCACAGGGTTTTTGTGAGGATGAAATTGAGACTCATGGGCAGGGTCCCCAGCTTCCCTGGCAGGAACACTATGTTAAGAAATCTCTCACAATTATGCAGCCATAGCAGGCAGGAGGGAAGGAGGCAAATACCTCCAGCGCCAGAGACTTGTAGAGGAAGAGTCAAACTTTGGGGACTCACCCGTGCACCAGAGGGCGAAGGCAGCAGGAGGCAAGAAGCCTGGGCGAGCTGGGCTCCTCCATGCCTGGCAGAAGATGAGATGCGGAGGCGAGAGGTGGGCAAGCAGAAGAGGCACTCAGCCAGCCGCACAAGCTGCGTGCAAAGAAACTCCCACCGCCCCGAGCTTCAGGGCTGCCTTGTTAAAGGAGTGCAGAGGCTAGACTCGCAAATGAGAAAAAGCAAGCTCAGGGTTCGTGGGTCACATTTTGGGCTGTGGAAGAGGAACTGGCTCCATTCCTGGAGTTCTCTCGAGTTCCTGCGCTTTTGGTTTTGCTTTTTGCCAATCCGCCTTCCAAGACTGCTTCAGGTGCTCCGGCCTGAGGGCTGCTGGGGGTGGGGCTCGAGTGCTCATTACTTGTGGAGCTGAGGCTCAATGTCTCCAGCTGCTCCGCCACCTTCCCTTCCCTTGGTTTGCTCGGGGAGCCCGAGCAAGCCAGCTGCTGGAGGGAAGGAGAGGCGGTTTAAACCACCTTCCCTTCCCTTGCTCAGGATCCCCGCGGCTGCAGAGAGCCCGAGCAAGCCGGCTGCTGGAGGGATGTGCATTTGGTTCGTCTGAATGGAATGCACCCCCGAAAATGGCCCATTCGGGCCCCTTTCAGGCTGCTGCGGGCCAAATCAGATTCTCTGCTCTGAATCGGCTTCCCGCAGTTCGTCCCCATTATATCCTATGGGCCATTGAAGTCAATGGCGAAAACATAGGGTATATTCTGGGGGCTGGAGGAGAGGGAGTTAGAGGGAGATGCTCCAAAATCACAGGGTAGCTGCTGGAGCCCCTCCCCAAGATACCCACCATGTTTCAGGAACATTGAACTAGGGGGTCTAATTCTACAGTCCCCCAAACAGGTTGCCCCCATCCCCTCTATTGCTCTCTATGGTGGGAAAAAAGTTACTTTTTAAAGAGCCCCTCCCGAGAGCTGGGGGAGCCAGAATGACCTCTCGCGTGTGATCACATGCGAGAGGTGGAATTTGCCCCTACGAGTCCGAGGCCACCACCCCGGGGCTCAGGGAGGCAAGGGAACATTTCGCCCCGCCCCCCTGCGTGCGGGCATCGCGGCTGCTGCTGCGAACAGTGGCAGCGGCCATAAGTTTTTAAAGAGCCCCTCCCGAGATCTGGGTGTGATGTCTGAGTGGCGTTGCCGCTCAGACATCACACGAGAGAGGTGGAATTTGCCCCTACGAGTTCAAGGCCACCACCCCGGGGCTCAGGTAGGCAAAACAACGTCGTCGTCCCCACGCGGGCATCGCAGCTGCCGGCGGCGGCGGCCATAACTTTCTAAAGAGCCCCTCCCGAGATCTGGGTGTGATGTCTGAGTGGCGTTGCCGCTCAGACATCACACGAGAGAGGTGGAATTTGCCCCTACGAGTTCAAGGCCACCACCCCGGGGCTCAGGTAGGCAAAACAACGTCGTCGTCCCCACGCGGGCATCGCAGCTGCCACCAAGAAGTCCCCCCCCGGCAGCCATAACTTTTTAAAGAGCCCCGAAGGAGAGCTGGGGGAGCCAGAACGACCTCTCGCACGAGAGGTGGAATTTGCCTCTACGAGTCCAAGGCCACCACCCCGGGGCTCAGGGAGGCGGGGGAATGTTTCTTCCCCCCACACACACCGTGTCCCAACTGATGGCTGGTGGGAGCAGGGGCGGGGCTTATGTGCCCGCCCCCTGGGCTCCTGACTGGCGGAGCGGTGCTGCAGTGCGCTCTGGCAGGAACTGAGGCCTGTTCTCCCCCCAAAAAATGTTTCATGCTGTGATGAATGATGAGCAGTTGGTTTCTTTTAAACTCTTGTTTTGTATGTTTATTGACTTATTTATACCCTGCTTAACTTCCCTTTGTGGGTGCCTGAGGCTTACAACATCATTGTCTCTTCTTCTGTCTTATCTTCACAACAACCCTGTGAGGTAGTGGCTGACCTAAGGTTATCTAGTAAGTTTCATGGTGGACTGGAGATCTGAACTCGGATCATGAACATATGAAGCTCCCGTATACTGAATCGGGCCATTGGTCCGTCACTGTCAGTATTGCCTGCTAAGACTGGTATTGAATCTCTGGGGTCTTATGCAGCAAACAGTTTTCACATCACCTACTATGTGGTCCTTTTATCCGGGTATATTGGGAACTGAACATGGGCCCTCCTGCAGGCAAAGCAAATGCTCTACCACTGAGCCACCTCACTTTGCTCTGCTTAAGACAACTTCCAGATTCTAGTTGCCCCTTTGGCCCTGTTTTTCAGGGAGCTATATAAACAAGCTTTATGGTGGGAGAACAATTATGCTTAATGGGCCAGTTCTCCTGGAAACTATGAATCTACATTAAAACATCTGGATGAGTGAATCTTTACAATTCGCAGGTCTGGAGACTAGTCCAGGCATGTTCAGGCAGTATGCTTCATATTATGTCAGCTCCTTTGCATCAGTTCACTACCGGTGAAAAGAATTTATTTCGGCCCTCTGTCATCAGCAATAGCCAGGGACTATCCCGGAGCCGGAGAGTCCTGCCACAAAGAAGCAAAAGTAAACACAGGAAATCCCCATACTCTAACATAATAAAACCTTAATGTTTGATTAGTTTATTGATGCGCCTTTCAAATGCACATCGCTTTCTAATTGGTCAAAACGATAAATTTACAGCCTTCTTTTCTAACCTAGCCGCCTCTGTCGCTATCCTGCTCTGTGATTGGCGAGGATTTTGCTCCCGCCTCTCATTTAAATATTTAGCTCGATTGGAGACGAGCTTTGTTTATCAAGGTTTCTCCGCTCCCATTGGTCTCGACATGCTAAACGCGTAGGATTGGTTCTATACTTCAAGCCTATATTAAAGAGCTGGCGCCGCACCGCTGCTTCAGTATTTATCATTCCGATCTGGGGGAAACGGAAAATAGGGGGGAAATGAAGTGAGAGAGGCGTGACTTATGAATATTAATAATGATGTCACAGTTGTCATAGAAGCGTAGTAATTATTAATGAGGCTGCGCGGCGATTGGCGGGTAAGGTAATGAATTATTAAGCAGACTCGCGGCTTCTGTATAATTTGAGACAGGCTGGGCGGGGCCTATGCAAATGTGGCGGGAGTCGGAGACGGGGGCTGCCAAGATGGCGACCGAGCGCAGTCGCTCCCCGATGGGGGGCTCGCCGGTGCCGGCCTCGATGTTTGCCCCAGAGCCCGCGCCGCACAGTGGGACAGCGGCGGCTTCGTCCCGGCCTCACCGCGATATTCCGGACTCGGACTGCAGCGAGGACGGCGAGGTGCTCAACGGGGAGCCGGAGCTCGATCTCACCAGTAAGGTAGGCCCGGTTGAGGCCACCGGGGGGCGGGCAGCGACTGGCGGAGGAGAGTCCGCCGGTGTCGAGCCCTCATCAGCCGCCTTTTCTTCCTCCCCCACCCCCGAGAGTTGCTTCAGCATCTCTCTCCTCTGAGCTCCCCCGCGGGAGCGGGTGACCCTCCTTGTCCTTTGGGCTGAGCAGTGTAACTAACACGGGCTAGGTAGCCGTTCACACATTACACACTGCCCGCTCTGTCGATTCCTTCAGAGGTGTCAAGACGGCTATGCCCTCTCTTTCCAGCCTTGTAAATGTTTAAATCATATATATGTGTGTGGGGTCCTTATGTCGATGAGCAACCGAGCGGTGGTGTTTCCAAGGGTACCACGATATGGTGGACGTGGCAGAGGTGTGCCTGCGTTAAGAAACTGAAGCTGCATGTTTTTAATTTGTGTTGTGTCGGCCCAGTGTCGCCCACAGGCTGTGGGATGTGTCCAGTACTTCTTTCATCTTTTCAACGACTTTAAAAGGTGTTTGTAATTGTTATAGTGTAGTTGGGTGCTTTTCAGAGTGCTGGGGAATTAAAATGTGATGAAATCGGCAATGAGGGGGGGGGGGCACTTTTCAGACCTAAGAATGTGTGTCAGCGCCTGAGCCCTTGAATTCTTGTTCACCTGTAATGCTGGTGGGTGTGTGGGGCAAATCACGTGATAGGCTCCAAACAGGTGGGATGTGAAAGAAAGGTGTCCTTGAAAGTTGATGATGGAATCATTTTGGCATGTTTTTGCCCTTTTTGCCCCTTTTTGAGGCTTGTACATCTCAGCCTGATTAGTGACTCCTGTAGTTCAGAGTAAATGGGATCCATGACCAAAATGCTGGAGCAGCTGCTTTACATAAGATGTAATGTGGCATTCAGTATTAGTAGTTCATATGCATTTTACATATTTAACCATAGCAAAATAGCCACATTTATTTCTATAGTATTGTATGTTTTCTCAGTCTGCTTTGGAGAGATATGCTTTACTGAACATTTTTAAAAAATCTCTTCTCCTTCACAGTCAATTGCCGTGAGCTCTTTTTTCAATTCTTGCTTTTTAACTTTTGTAGCCTTTGACTATGGTTGCACCATTGATTGTTGCCTAGTATAGACAGCACTTTGTTTTGATGAAAGTCTTTCCAAATGTATCTTTTTGATGTCGTTAAAAATGTACAAAAGCAACTTCTGAGGCTGACATCTCTGAAAAGACAGTGTGGAGACTTGTTCCCACATTGTCAAAGCGGTATGCTTATCAGTGGGTATTTATCTTTCTGTTCAGCTAGTAATGGTGAGTCCAACATCGGAACAGTATGATAGCTTGCTCCGGCAGATGTGGGAGAGAATGGATGAAGGATGTGGAGAGACAATCTATGTCATTGGTCAAGGGTCAGGTGAGCATGATTTCCTGCTTCAGTAGTGAAAGTATTTATGTGACGGCTTTATTTATACTCCCAGATCCTAGTCTGACTCTGTAGCTACTACACCAGACTGGTGTTAAAAAGCATTAGTGGCTCAATAGTTATGTTTGCTGTTTACAAGTATGTGGGGAAGGGATGGTAGATCCTCGGGTCTTGAGTTTAAAAATCTCTATTCCCTAGTACACTAAATGCATTTGACAATCACCACCGCACTGGGAAAGATTGAAGGTCAAAGAAGACGGGGACGGCAAAGGATGAGATGGTTAGACAGTGTCATAGATGCAACGAACATGAAATTGAGCAAACTTCAGAAGATGGCGGAAGACAGGAAGGCCTAGCGTGATCTGGTCCATGGGGTCACGAAGAGTCGGACTTGACTGTGCGACTGAACAAACAACAACAACCGCATCCATACAGCTAATGCTTTAAAATGTTAGCTAAATTATTTTGTCCCACAGTTACAAATACTGTTTTCAATAAACTATGCAGTCCTTTGCTTTGGATTTGGTCTGAGCATAATACTGAGAGTGGTGCTAGCAAGTATATCTTGTTTACCCCCAAAAGGTATTTATATCTTTAGAAAGCCAGCATTGTCTTATGGTTAGAGTGTTGGACTAGGATCGGGCAGACCCAGGTTCAGATCCCCACTCTGCTGTGGAAGCTGGGTGACCTTGGGCCCAGGGTAGATTTGATTTGAATCAATTTGATTTAAATCACAATTTAAATTGCTAGTCAGTAAGACTTGATTTAAATCAAGGTTTTATACCTAAAGGCTCCTTCTCGCTATTTGTTATAACCGTAATATTTACAACCCAAATGAATGTTTTGTTTTTAGAGGTTAGTTTTACAGCTATATCAGAAAATTAATTATTGGTAGTTTACCATTCAAAATAGTTCCCCTTGCAGAGGTTTCATAATTAGCTATCTTCAGGTTAATAGGTCAGTTATTCATATATGGACAAATTTTCTGTTGTACTTTATCAGAAGGAGAAAAAATAATAATTAACAATAGCCATTTAAATTGTTTTATTTAACTAAAACAATAACACTGTTTAGTTTTTATTTATTGGCAGTCTTGAATGAAATTTTAAATTCCGTGTTTTGAATGTTTTTTTTTAAATTTACATTGTAAGCCTCCCTGTGTTTTGCAAGGTAGAAAAGTAGCTAATAAATGCTTTAAATAAATAAAAGTGGGATATAAGTGAAGTAAATGAGTAAATAAATACCTTTCCTGTATTCTTGTAGGCTAGAGTGTGAGCTGGCATGTTTCCTTTAGTATGCATTTACCATGTGTCCTTGCAGTCTCCTTGAATGTACCTGTTTTTGAATTACAGCAGTGTGACATCTGAGCAAATCTAAAGTCTTGCCCCTTGTATCAGCATAAGTTTTAGTTCCTGTGTATAAGAGATGAGGGACAGGGAGACGCTGACTTTGCACTTGACCCTCCTGCTTTTTTCTTCAAAAAGCTGTGCTAAGAATTTGCTGAGAGTAGAGCAGTAGAGACTTGCATTGGGCATTCACCATGCCTGGTCTGTATTTGCAGACCTTTTTGAGTGCTAAGGAAGGGTCAACTGATTATAAAATAGATGTTTCTTGTTGTTGTCTCAACCCAGAAGACATTCAGCATTGTTCATTTTCTCCCCCACCCCACTCTGTCAGATGGGACTGAATATGGGCTCAGTGATGCAGACATGGAAGCTTCCTATGCCACAGTGAAGAGCATGGCAGAACAAATAGATGCAGATGTGATCCTCTTACGAGAGCACCAGGAAGCAGGAGGAAAAGTACGTGACTACTTAGTTCGGAAGCGTGTGGGCGACAATGACTTCCTGGAAGTCAGGTAAGAGATATAGGTAGAGGCAGGGTTAGTCAGCTAGGATAGCTGTTCCCGTAGTCTGCACAGGTAGTAATGGGAAGCTGGTAACTCTGGTTTGACTGTGGGAGTGACCTGGCCTCACCTTGTAATTACATTCTCTCTTCCTTTATGCTTTGTATACAAGCTGATTATTACATTCTTGAATGCGTGCTTGGCTCATCAAATGCTGTCTGATTAGGCAGCTTCTAGTATTGGCGTTTTGTTTGTAAGCCTGGAATGTCGTTGGCTGAAATCCTGTTCTTGTTCTTACTCTGTAGACTTTGAAAGGTCTTGCTTAGGGCTGGTATATGATATCTACCTTATAGTGGCTTGTGGATATGATTGTTTCTAGGTCAGGAAGTTGACTTTAGCATTGTTTTATAGTGACAAATGTTCTTCCATTGGGTGTTAAAATGTGTATATAAAATTATTTGTATTAAGATTTGGAAAAATAACAGGCATATGGTTTCTTAAATTAAAATGTGATGGTGGTGACTAATAGTTTCAGCTTTTTAAAATCTTTGCTCAGAGCAAGCATATTACAGCTGTGGTGCTGGCTCTTAAAATATGATTCTGGCACTTAAAAATTGAAAAATTGTGTATTTATTTCATTTATAGTACATCATCCTCACTGAGATTCAAGACAGATTCCAAAATCTGGAAAACAGTTCAGTTAGACATCATATCCAATAAACAATTCAATGGTACTGGAATTACAGACTTAGAAGGCCAGTGTAAACCAAAAATCTGTTGAAGGCATGAAATACTGTATTCTAGTGATGTTTGTAATGCATTGTGAATATCAGATGGGGGGAAAACCTGTCTTGGTATTTGCAGTGACAATAATATAAGAAGAGGCCCTTGAACCAATATAAGATTCTCCTCTAGCTTAGCACTGGTTAGGTTTCTGAGCCTGTAGACTCGACATAGGGTTGTACAGCCCTTCTGCCCCCTCAGTAAAAGTTTTCTTGTGATCAGGATGCATGCTTGATCCTCTTGCTAGTAAAAAAAAAAATACGCAGAGATTGATTGAGCAGGGTGGGTTGTATTCATGAGGGGATGTACACGTGTACTTTGTCATGCATGACATTTTGCATATGGTAGCTGCATCTGTACAAGGCTAAGACCTTTGGGCATCCCACTGCCTGTCAAGCCTACCTGAGAGGGGGGCAGTGAATGGGCCCTTAGTTGGATATGAGCTCTCATAATGTATGACACTGTACGGAAAAAACCCTATTTTTGATTTAATCCTAGTCATGAGGATTAAAAGTTGTAATCGTAGGTCCAGACCATTCTGTAAAATTTAGGCTGGTTTATGAGCTGTGGTGTTTAAGAAACACTTCTGGTGTTCAATTATACCATGATGTACTTCTTAGTTAAACAACCAGAACTTTTTTGGGGGGAAATCTATCCAATTTAGAGCTCTAGAAGTAACTTGCTCTGCTACGCCTTCCCTGTAATCTAGAAGATGCCGCTTGGATCCCTGTGGTATGGTTACTATTTCAGTAGCCGCAGCCTCTTACATATACTAGATGGTATTGCCCTTTAATGGCATCGGGGAACTGATATTAAGTCTTGAATTGGAGGTGAATGATCTAATACCTTCCTTCTGCCTTCCTATAGGGTAGCAGTGGTCGGCAATGTAGATGCTGGGAAGAGTACCCTGCTGGGTGTCCTCACCCACGGCGAGCTGGACAATGGGCGTGGTTTTGCCCGGCAAAAACTCTTCCGCCACAAGCATGAGATTGAGTCGGGCCGGACCAGCAGTGTGGGCAATGACATTTTGGGCTTTGACAGTGAAGGCAATGTAGTAAACAAGCCTGACAGCCACGGTGGAAGTCTGGAATGGACTAAGATTTGTGAGAAATCAACAAAAGTTATAACTTTCATTGATCTTGCTGGGCATGAGAAGTACCTGAAGACTACAGTCTTTGGCATGACGGGGCATCTACCTGATTTCTGCATGCTAATGGTAAGCTGTGTGGGTGTGGAGCACTACCAAAGATAGTGAGGCAGTTGCCATCTGTGACACTTTTCAAGCATCTTCAGGCATCTTTTCAAGCATCTGTCTCATGCTCCTTTTCTGAACTGGGTGGTCTGTTCATACCTGTTGCTCTGATATGGGTGAAAACTGTAAATAGTCTGATCATGCACACCATGTTAAGCTGAAGTCCTTTCAAGAGTTTCTGTACTTGTAGGAGTATAGAAGGTATCCCCAGATCTTTTCTTGCATCTTCCATGTTGTAATATTAAGGAACTATAAAATAAAAAAGTGCCCTAGAGTTTTCCCTATAAAATGTGCTTAAAAATCCAGAAGTATAACACATGCATTGGTATTGGAAGATATTCAGTAACTTATGGTAATCTTTCATTGCAAAATGTTGGAACTTTCCAAGTCAGCAGTGTGTTGCTCACAACATGGCTTCTTGTAGCACTACCACGTTCTTTATCTGTCTGACGCGCATTTTCAGTGGGTTGAATTGGGTGGTCTGTTCATACCTGTGGCTCTGATAGGAGTGAAAACTGTAAATAGTCTAATCATGCACACCATGTTAAGATGAAGCCCTTTCAAGAGTTTCTGTACTTGTAGGAGTGTAAAAGGTCTCCCCAGATATGCAAGGCTTGTTTCCCATTTCTGGACCCTCACTTGGCAATTGTCCTAGCTACCTTGCCTCCCTTCCAAAATAAACAAAAGACTTGGGCATATGCTCTGGAAGGTGAGATCACCTGTGTCTGCCCATGGTTCTTAACATGGGTTGACTTGGACTGTGTCTGCCACTGTGGATTTCTTCCTGTGACACAGATGAGCAAAATGTCCCTTTATCTCTGCCTGTGCCTCATCCACGTGAATAAATAGAAGCATAAAAATTATTTTTGAGCAAGCAATCCAAACTACCTCTACAAGGAGGACGTTGGATACATCTTGTTTATACTGTTGAATTGTCCTGGAAAATTTGTGGACTTTGTGCTTTAGGGAATACTAACTGTTCTTTCCTTCTTAATGTATGAAGTTCTTCCTTTTGGGGTGAGTTGTCTGCCTGAGGCCCAGCACAGGCAAAGTGTGACTTCTAGGCAAGCCTTTGGAGGTGATCTGCTTGCCTGCCACAGTTTTTACTTTTGCTTGTGCTTTCTTTGATACAGGTTGGCAGCAATGCTGGAATTGTGGGGATGACCAAGGAGCACCTGGGTCTGGCATTAGCACTCAACGTTCCAGTCTTTGTAGTGGTGACTAAGATTGACATGTGTCCTGCCAATATTCTTCAAGGTAAACGGACGTTGACACAAACAATTTCTTTCAGTTTTGAAATGTTTGCCTTTTCCTACTTTGGCAATGTGCCTTCAAATAAACCAAAGAAACTTTAAAAATATTATTTTCCCCTAATTATCTCCCAGTTTCTGTTCTAATTTTTTTGCATTAATTCAATAAAATTCTTCTTCACTGGAACCTCTTTTAAAAACTGCATTTCATCCTAAAAGCTCTAGATGTCTTTAGCCTGCCACATCTACAATTTTCAAAACGATTTCTTCATCAGTGAAGTAAAATAGCTCCAACATGGTGTTGTTTCTTGCTTACCTGCTCCCGCACTCAGCTAACTTCTGGGAAAGGAGAGGAAACTCTTCTGCATTCATTAAGATTTAGACCTCTTTAGCCTTATAATGATGTAGAGAGAGACACTGTCCATTCCAAAGACCTGCTTCTTCCTCTGGCTGCTGTGGCCATAAATGCTTTCCTTTTCTAAGAAATTCTTTTCACTCAGCTTTGGTTCACTCTTAAGACATTTTGACAGAAGCAGCCATTTTTTATCATCAGTGTCCTGTGGTCAATGTTAACTTTTAGGCATCTGGTTGCTAGTAATGGAGAGAGGGGGGTTGTTTATATAAATACGCAATTTTGCAAATCAAGTGGTTAAGATGCTGAACTGCAGGCTGCGGAAGGTCACTAGTTCAGCAGTTCAAGACCCGGGTGTGCCGCATGACGGAGTGAGCTCCCGTCTCTAGTTCCAGCTCCTGCCAACCTAGCAGTTTGAAAGCAAGAAATTGCAAGTAGATAAATAGGTACCACTTCAGTGGGAAGGTAACAGCGTTCCGGGCGCCTTGGTGTTTAGTCATGCCGGCCACATGACCATGGAAATGTCTTCAGACAGCGCTGGCTCTTCGGCTTTGAAACGGAGATGAGGACCGCAACCCTAGAGTCGGATTCGACTGGCTTTCGAGCAAGGGAACCGTTACCTTTACCTTTTTAGAAACTATCTGGATGGTCTCTTCTGTGATCTGTCTCTCCCTCATCATGAAGGCTAAGCACCTGGACTTATTGAAATATGAAATTCCCGGAAGCTGAGAAATGCACCGGTTTCAAAATCTGTTCTTGACAGAGGGAATATGCATAAGGCTCTGTTCTGCTCACTGCTGTAGTAAAGTGATAGAGAGAGCTGCCTGCTGATCCATGCCACTGTAACCTCAAGGCTGGATCATTGTAGTGTGTTGAATGTGAAGCTGCCCTTCTTAAAGACCACCCAGAAACTGCACCCGGTTGACTCTCCTCTTTGAGCATATCACTTTAGTTCAGGAGTGCCTGCATTGCCTGTTTATTTGTTTCTGAGCTCAGTTTACAGTGCCGGTGGCATTATGTGGCTTGGGGCCACTTACCTGAAAGCCTGCCTCTCCCTAGATGAGCACTCACACCAGCAGCAAATAATCTTGGCAACTGGTGCTTTCGGTTCCCTTCCCTCCCACAGGACTGTGAGGACCATGCTTGTCTGTTCAAGGCTTTTTCACTAGTGGCTCTGAAGTGGGCGTTCAGTGGATATCGAAGCCATCCCACCCGCCCTGTCGTTTGCAAGGCTATGCAAAATGGCCCTGTTTACAAGGACTTTGTAAAGTCTATTCTAAATGAACCAGTTGTCTTTTAATGTGATGCTTGTTAATGTGCTGCTTTTGGATTGCTGAGGTTTCTTATTCCCGGGTCGTAAAGTGGTATGACTATCAAAATTTTGGGGCTGTACTGTAATTGTTTATAGGGATATGTGTTATGTAAACTGCCTTGGGTTGAAAGAAGGCAGTACAGAAATTACTAAATCTTGTTTGGAGGGGGGGAGTTGTGAATGTCTCTAATGCACAGCCTGTTTGAGTGCTATGGCAGGTGTGTGTCTTAACTAACCGGCCAAAGTTAAGTTGTTACTGAATGGAATATTTGCCTCACTGTGTTCGTTGTATTACTCAAGAAACCCTGAAGCTGTTGCAGCGACTTCTGAAGTCCCCAGGATGCAGGAAAATCCCCGTCCTGGTCCAGAGCAAGGATGATGTCATTGTTACCGCCTCCAACTTCAGCTCTGAAAGGTAACTGGAGCAAAATCTTCCTTCCTTCAGTAGACATACCCAGTTCAGCATGAGGGGTATCCTCAAAATTTTAAAGCCAAACCAGTGAATAGCTTTGAGTAACCTATGATCTTGTTCCTTTAGGATGTGCCCAATATTCCAGATTTCGAATGTCACTGGTGAGAACCTGGATTTGCTTAAGATGTTTCTCAATCTTCTGTCTCCACGGACCAGTTACAGGGAAGAAGAGCCTGCGGAATTCCAGATAGATGACACCTACTCTGTTCCAGTAAGGAAAGTGATGCTTGGAGTCACTTCCATGTTTGCAGAGCTGAGAAAGGAATGGGAAAGTTGACTGGATTCCACCCTTGCTCTCCCATAGTGCCTAACTCAGTTTTTCTCTTTCTGGTGTAGGGAGTTGGAACCGTGGTGTCCGGGACAACACTTAGAGGGCTGATCAAGCTAAATGACACCTTGCTTCTAGGACCAGATCCCCTGGGTAACTTCTTGCCCATTGCCGTAAAGTCCATTCACCGCAAGCGCATGCCAGTCAAAGAGGTGCGGGGAGGGCAGACAGCCTCCTTTGCTCTGAAGAAGGTAAGCGTGAGCCCTGTTCTACTGGGAGAACATTGCCTTTCAATAACTTAGCTGCATGTCGCTTGACAACAAGTAGTGGGTTTTGTACACAAATTGCAAAGACATCAGAGAGCAAAATTTGGCTTTAAAAGATGATAGAAGCTACACTGTAAGGAATACGCCATTGGTGAATCATTTGTCTGGCAGTGAGAAATGTATTGGGAAGGCTTTTCATATTCAGACATCTCTCAGTCCATGAAGGTTAGAAGTTTGCTTTTTTTCTGGCTGAAAGCTAGGATTCTTATTGGACCCTGGCAGAAACATGTGCTTTGAGAGTTGCACACAGAGGATGAGGCAAGATCACCATGTCAGGATATTGGACCTCCTACCAATATACTCTGCATTGTGCCTGAAACCTTGTAGTAACTTTGTGCTGACCGAAGTGTCTGTTGAAGTTAGTCCTCCTGAAGTTGTGTGTCTCTGTCTTTTTCCCCCATTGCAGTGGTCCTGCTCAGCATTGTTGCATTCTGGTTGCACAGGCATCCCATTCCATCACAAAGGAAGTTGTATGTCAAACAGCTCATGGCCCTCTATAAAACAGCTGTAGCAACTGTGTATCTGGGTTCCTCATAAGCAAGAGCCAGTTCCTAAGCCCTGGTTTGATCTGTCCTCATCTCCTTTTTCCAGATCAAGCGCTCCTCCATTCGAAAAGGCATGGTGATGGTGTCTCCTCGGTTAAATCCCCAAGCATCTTGGGAATTTGAAGCTGAAATCCTGGTATTGCATCATCCTACCACCATCAGTCCACGTTATCAGGCGATGGGTATGTGGTATCGCTTCCTCGGTCCCTTTTCCCTCCACTAGAAAGTTCACGTGTGTCAGTATCATCTTGGGGTGTGGTGAACCTGCTTCTAATGCTAGTTTTCTGGTGAGCTGCTGCATTAAGTTACTAACTTAATGGGGAAGAACTGAATCAGAAGGCACAATCATGTACAGCAGTGTTTGCAAAGTGGAGGGATCCTGCACTGTGTAGGTTTACACTGGGAAGCTGTGTAATCCATTGTGGGACCTTCAACTCCTAGTTCAGCTGTGGGAGAGTCACCTGCATGGTGTAATTCAAGGGCAGACAACCTCTGGCATGGGTGCCAATAGCAGCACACCAGACCATTTTGCTTGGCACCCACAGCCATCCAGATGCCCACCAAGGTCCTGGCTGTGCTGCTGAGACCCCCTCAGTGCAGGAGACCTGTGCAGAGTGCAAGGCAAATCCCTGAGATGCTGTTAGCACCACTGGGGCTTGGCTTACTACTTCAGCATTTGGACAAATACAGCTTTGGGTTCCCCCCACCCCCACCGCATATTGCTGTTTTTGGGGGACACTTGCAACAAAAAGGTGTCCTGGTGATGGTTAAAATACCAGGCTAGGATTTGGGAAGTCGGTTTCAAAATCCTGCTCTGCTTCCTGGGTGGAGATCTCAGGCCAGTCTCCCCCTCTCAGCCTAAGCATCATAGGATCTAAGAAGGGTATAAATTTTTGATATAGAATAAGGCTGCTGGAGAAAAAAAAGTAGCCTGCTTCAGGAATTAAATTGCTGTCATTCACTCTTCTCTCATCAGCATTCTGATTGATGCAAGTCCCTCCAGTGCTCCTGATTGCCACAGCTTTTACAGTGTTAGGAGTTGGGGTCTTTTGGGACCGGAGCGTTGCTTCGGCAGCCCAGGAGCCCAGGCAAATGGTGGCGGTGGCAAGCCCCGCCCCCAGCTCCCTGCGCCGAAAGTGCTGCAGCTCGGGGGAAGCCTGGAGAGCCCCACCACCGGCTCCCCTGGGCCCGCGCAGAAGCGCTGCGGCTCGGGGGAGTCCCAGAGAGCCCCACCACCGGCTCTCCCGGGCCCGCACAGAAGCGCTGCGGCTCGGGGGAGGCCCAGAGAGCCCCGCCGTCGGCTTCCCCGGTCCCTGCCAAAGCGGTAAGTAAGGGATCCGTAGGTCTTTCCCTTCTCTTCCTTCCTTCCTCTCTTTTCCTCCTTTCCTTCTCTCTTTCATTTCCTCCTTTCCTTCTCTCTTTCATTTCCTCCTTTCCTTTTCTCTTTCATTTCCTTCTCTCCTTTTCATCTTTTCCTCCTTCTCCCCTTCTCTCTTTCTTTCTTTATTTCTTTCCCACCTTCTTCTCTTCTCCTTTTTCCTCCTTTCTCTCATTCCCTCCTTCTTCCCTTCTTTCTCTTTCTTTCCATCCTTCTTTCCTTCTCTTTTTTCCCCTCTTTCCTCCTTCTGTGGCCCAACTCTAGTGAGAAGGGGTTTAAACCCTTCCTTCTGTGTTTAAACTTTAAACCCTTTCTCTCTTTGCCCCCCCCCCCCCGCAGGCCAGCTAGGGAAGGGGAGGCTTTTGAAGATGCCTTCCCCCCTTTTGCTTCCCCTTCTGACATCACTTCCCGTGATGTCAGGAGGTGTGGCATATGCTAATAGCCTAGTAGTAACCATATGCTAATGAGCTCCTGCAGCTCTTTTTGTATGAAAAGACCTCCGGTTAGGAGACTGTCTAGGGGAAGTGCCACAGGATGCAGCTTGGCGTGCTGTGCTCTAGCCGGCAGTCTGCTCCTCTTGACTTGGACCCTCCTTGTGTAGCATAGTAGTAGCTGCTTTGGGGTATCTGTACTGCTTGGCCTTGTTCCGTGGCTGCCAGTTGAGTCCCCATGGGAAACTTACTGTTTGTAGTGCACTGTGGCAGCATCCGCCAGACAGCTACTATCCTCAGCATGGACAAAGACTGCCTGCGCACAGGAGACAAGGCCACCGTTCACTTCCGCTTCATCAAGACCCCAGAGTATTTGCACATAGACCAGCGGCTTGTCTTCCGCGAGGGCCGTACCAAAGCTGTGGGCACCATCACAAAGGTAACTAAGAGCTTGGGATGGGAATGGGGTGCGTGCGGATTTGTAAGCGTTGCTTTCTCCTTATTGATGATAGGAACTCAACCCTTTCTCTCTAATTAGCGAAACAATGGTTCGTTAGTAGATGGTGCCCTGGGATGATGGGGAAACTTCTAGTTTGTTTCAGGGTCTTTGTGCCTTGTTTGATGCATGGGATTTCTTGAGCTGAATCCTGTGGCCCTATTCCCTTTGTTGCATTCTGCTTCTTTCTGTCTCTAGGGCAAGAGTGAGCCTTGCATAGTCAATCAGAAGCCCCAGTCCTTTGGTTTGCCTCTAGCTCTGCTGAAGGAGACAGTACCAAGTGGGACACACCTAGCTCATCTATAGGAGGAGAAGCAGGCAGCAGGAAGGCCTAGTTCCCTGCCTGGTATTTCCCCCTTGCCTTCCAGCTGCAGGGGTTTAGAAGAACAAAGATAGAGAAGCCCAAACTTACTTCTCTCTCCCACCCTTCCTTGCTGCAAAAGCTGTGAATGACACTTGGTCTGAGAAGGCAGTAACTGCCTTGTCCTGGTCTTTCAGTACTCTGTGTCCTCCGTGTTTGTGAAGACTTTCTTTTCCCCAAGGTTTTTGGTGATTAGATTTGCGCTCCCCCCTCCTCCTCCTCAACAGATTTTTCTTCTAGAATTTCCTTTCATACTGTTTAATGTACATTTGTGCTCGTTCTGCTGTGTTACTGTTCTTGTTAATGGATATTTTTGTGAGCTGCCTCAGGAACTGTTACGAGGCAGCACAGAACTGTTTTAAATGAACTGTTTTCTAGGCCCTCTTAGTGTCAAGGTTAACGGCTTAGCTGATGCTTTGTGGCTTTTTAAAGTAACAGTGATATTTACTTGCTCTGCTTGGCAGTTACTCCAGACCACCAATAACTCTCCAATGAACTCCAAGCCCCAGCAGATCAAGATGCAGTCAACAAAAAAGGGGCCCCTGATAAAGCGAGAGGATGGGGGGGCCCAGGCTGGCCAGGCAGCGGCGAGCCCTACTGTGGCAGATGAGGCGGTTTCCTTGGGGGCAGCACCCTCAGCACCGTCTGGCGCCCAGCAACCACAGGTATGCAAAATGGCCCCTCCATCTGTTCCTTACTGCCTGGTAAGGACTGTCCTAAACATCATTAATGGCTTTGGGGTTTCCCCCCAGTAATTAAGGAATCAAAGCTGCTCTGATGCTAATAAACAGCTTTGTAAACAAATACAACATCGCCTGCCTCTTCAGCCTTGGAAAAGAGCGGGATTGTCTCAAAAAAAAAAAAAGGGAGCTGCTTGCTGGGGATCATCTTGTGGCAGCAAAGCCTTGTTCTGTGGGCCTCCTTAACTGCAGGCTGACCTGGTTCCTTGAATTTTTCTCACTGAAGATCAGAAACATCTGGCACCTGGTGTTTTTTTATCTAGCACTGACTAGAAAAACCATTTTTAACCATTTCTTGTGTGTTGAAACTTCAGCTGTCACACTGAGTTCCTATGAGCTCAACTGCCATTTCATGGTTTGCACCGGGCCCTGCTTAGTTTGTCTTCACTGTGTGAAGTAAGGATGTCCACAGCAAGAAGTGGGGCCTCGTCTGTGATGGGCTCGAGGCCGCCCTTAGCTGTTGAAGGGGTATGAAAGGTGACTGTTTTTGAAGTATCTTGCTGTTGGTTTCTTCAGTTAAACGGTGGCTTCTGCTGTCGGTCGCCTGTATTTCAGTGGGGCTTTCGTGGCACAGTTGCACTTTGAGTGTATCGTGTTGGAGCCGGTGTGGTGTAGCAGCTGGAGGATCTGGGGAAAACCGTGGTTCAGATCCCCTAGCCAGCTGTCAACGTCACCTTGGGCCAGTTGGCTCTCTTGAACCCAATCTAACCTACCTGACAGGGTTGTTGCAAGACAGGAGGGAGTGGGCATGATCTTCCCCAGCTCCTTGGTGGAAAGGTTGGATAAATTTTAAATACACTCGATGTAATTGCGTGCCATCCTTAAACAATGGAGAAACCAGATATAATGTGTTGAATTTCAAGTTATGTGCTAGAACTGGCAGAAGAAAAACACGGAGTCCAGTGGCAGAAGCTTGACTTACCACAACAAGGAAATGCTTTGTAACTAGGTGTGCTCTGCAGGAGGAACACAAAGGTTTTGAATGACTCTTGCTTTACCCTATGCTAAATAGCTCTTTGCTTGCTTTGCTGTCTCTCCTCCCTGTTCCCCACCGTCACCAGTACTTCCTACTGCTCTAACAGTGGCCTGTTTCTAAGGGCTTTCTCCCTTGTGTCTGTCATGCTCTGCTCATTCTCTTACCTATGCTTTTCTTTCCCTGATGCTTTCCTTCAGCCTGCACTGGATGAAGAGCCCCACAACCGAGAGGGCAATAAGGTATTTCTGCATCTTTGATAGCTTTGGCTTCTGTGCCTCCATGAGCAACTCATAGGGAACTTGGGAGACTTTTCCTTCCCCTAAAAGTCTAAGGCCCGGTTCACATGTGGTGGTAAAATGGACTGCACCACCTGAGACTGCAGGTAGCCCCAACTTGTAAAGTTCCTTCATATAAAAAGACTTTGAGCGAATAGAATACTTAACACAGCAGTGATGAGAGAATTCGCAGTGTGGGCTGTCTGTTTGCAGGGAGCTCTTAACATAAAGCAGTCGTCCAGACCGTGACCCCTCCCATGTAGTCTGGAGTGGTGCAGTCCATTCTGTTCTTTCCTTCCCCTGCATGTCTGAACCAGGCCTCAGTCTTCTGTGCTCGGGGGAAACATCCTTTGAACTTCCGTTTAGGGAAGCGTGACATTCTTCAGAGCATCTAAGAAGATGAACTCCTTTTTAATCTTTTCCTGCCCTCTCAGGCAAAGTTGCGATACGCAGACCGCTTTATTGCTTGCAGAGACCTTTCCTTTCTTCCTCTGGGGCTGACCCTCATGGCTGTTTCTGATTCCGTTGCTGGCAGAGATGTCTCTTGTTCAGTTAGCGACAGTGTGGTCCAGGTGGCTTCTTGTCCATCCCACCCCACCTGATCCAGTTTTCTTGTTTCCCCAGGCCAAGGCTGGAGGAGGAGGCCGGCGACGTGGAGGCCAGCGCCATAAAGTGAAGTCTCAAGGAGCTGTTGTGACTCCTGCTGGCGGCTGTTGAACATTGTCCTACTCACTGAGGGATTCTTGCACCCTCTCCCCCTTTCTTCAATCCCCCCATTCTCTGCCAAGCAGCATAACCAAAATCCATCTCAGCTGATCTGTTGCTGCAGTGGAGCTTTCTTCCCTTCCCGGAGGGGAGTGATGGGGGCCAGGTGTGTGTGGGTGTGTGTGTCAGCAGCTGAAGCTAACAAAGGTGACAAAGCACATGTGGGACTGACCGACTGCCGCCTTCTCCCTCTGCCCCAAAACATTTTGTACATTGTGAGCTCTTAGTCCATTATTTTTATTAGTTTTTATTATGGTGGACACTTGTGTGTGTGTGCATGAAGAATCAGGAGAAATCCAGGTATACAAAATAAGGTACCTGTCTACTTTCTCCTGCCCCTGCTCATTTTTTTTAAAAAAAGAAACTAATTCACCTTTGGTCCCGCAGTCCAGAGCTTCTAAAAGCATTAAGCCCTTTAAGAGCACAGATTCTCTAAGGGGCAGCGATCCATGCTCTCTGGCGGTTATGGTGCTGAGTGCATGCTAGTCCTTCCCACTTGTAATGCGACCGTGATTGCCATGAAGGAAACTCACGACCAGCATCAACCCAAGAGATGGGTTTAAAGTGAGACCCTAGGTCAATTACAAGTTGAACAAGTGCTTAAAAGCTTGGGGTGTGGTTGGGTGATAGAAACAGAAGCACTTCTTTCTTCCCACCTGAAAATAATCACTATGAGGACTCCAGTTGATGGGAGGAAAGGCCACATGGTGTGGGGGTGGGCTGGGAGTTTTGGTTATTTTTCTTACAGACTAGCGATAGTTGTCTCTGTGTTCTGGGTACATGCCATCTCTTGACCTTGCTGCCAGTTTACATGTGTATCCATGTGTTTGGGAGAGGGGAAGAGATGGTGTGCACTGGCTTGTAGTTACTTGTCCATTTAATAATCTGTGGCCTCCTGTTAAAGACCATACTTCCTCCCTTTCTGCATGACCAGAGCTAAAAACAGCCATTACTTAATAGTGCCTGCTGCTGGCGTGTTCTGTAATGCTATGCTTTTCCCCACTGGGGAAATGGCATCTCCTACCACTGAACACTTTTAGCATTAGAGGCCAGCTCCTACCCTTTCCCCGGTTTCAGCCTTTTCTCAGAATCGTAACTTTGCCATAAGACAGTGAAGGAAATTTGGACTGTCTGTGAAAGCAGGATCTGTAGAGTCAGCATAGAGCTTATGTGGTCACACAGCTGGGTTTTATAACTTTTGATAGACATTTGCCAGCACCTTTTCCAGACATTCATTCTCAATTGACTTTTTAATTAGCATCATGGCTGTGTGTATGTGGTGGTCTTTTTTTTTTTTTTAAAGAAAAGACAGAACCAGGTTTGTAGTTCACTGGTTTGTAACTTTTTACCTTTTTCAACATGTTGTCATTTCAAATTTCCTCTACTGTTTTTTGAATAACCGAGTTCTTTGGAAGATCGAATGAACATTGGAGAACAGTTGGTGTGTATATTGGGCCTGCCTTGCCTGAACTGTTCCAGACTTGGTCCTGAGCAGCTACAGTATTAACCACCCTCAGAAGAGAAACAGGGTACTGAAGTGGGGCTAAAATGAGATGATAGTCTGCACTGCTCAGTGACTTTGGCCCTGAAATGGTATCTACCTGCAGTGAGTTGAGGTGTTGAGGGCCTTTTATCCACCCCCTTCATTCCTTAGCTCTGAAAGACATATGTGCCATGCTGAAGATGTGTTTTGAGACCAGCAGTTAAGACTACTGAGGCTGGCATATTGTAATGATATTAAAAAAAAAAGTTTCATTCAAAGTTTCAAATGCGGCAACTCATTGCTTTCAGTTCCCCAGATACAAAGAGGAGGCCGTTATTTCTAGCTTATTCTTGAATCAGATTTGTCATAAAGCCACATCCCGGAAGGGCTGTCTGTAAACATCCTGACTTTAAAAAAACAAATGACACTGGGAACCCAGAACCGAATGCCTATTTCTGTAGAAAGGTCTAGCAGTGCAATGCTATTAAGCTGCTGTGTGGAAGTCCAGTTGTACTTGTGCTATATTTGCAGTTATGGCAGCCTGTTTCCATGTGAAAAACACCCAACATTGATTTCAGTGTGAGCTTTCATAAGGCGCAGCTCACTTCTTCAGATAATGTGAAAGGAAATAATTGCAGACATCCAAACCAAAAGTGGAACTTTCCAACATACTGCCTCCTGGTCAAACAGCACTTAACCTCTACTAGGAAGGTGGTTTTCTGGTATTATTGGGAGAACTGACAAAAGCAAGGTGCCAAGCAGTGCTCCCTCTAAGCTGTGCAGTCTTGTGAACGATTTGGCTCCTGCATAAATTAGTTCGCTCTGGAGCCATCCTTCCTGAGCTAAGACAAAAATGTGTGAGCTGGAGGCTAAAAAATTGTGAGCTAGCTCACACTAACTCAGCGTAGAGGGAATACTGGTGCGAAGTATTTTTAAAGGAGAGTGTTTCTGGCACTGGGGAAGATGCATTTGCTGAAATACTTCCTCCTGTAATGGATTTGTTACTTCCAAAGGAAGTCATCTTTGAGGAACCTTGAAGACTGGAGCAGATAAAATGAAATATAATATAGTAAAAACCACTCATATGGAAGAACAGGTATATTTCCCATTTATAACATGGCAAACCCAAGTGTTTAGTAATAAAGGGGGACTGTGTGTACTTCTGAACTGTTAAAGCTATATGACCCCTTAACTCAAAATCCCAACACATCCCATGACTTAAACTAGCTTCAGTGTTAAAATAAAAGTCATCCCCCAGTGTAAGAGCATGCGCACACAGCTATTCTGTACCAGTACATTCAGATTTGTGGTGACTGGGACTACTAGTTGTTACATTATTAACATGTAATCTTACATTTCCAGCTGATACAGAGAACAAAATCCTGTACAGATTGCATTCCCTCTGTTTATATCCCTTCCATAGCAACAACTAGTGTTGTAAACACTTTTATAATTTATTGTCTTGGATTTTTTGTGCATAGGCATAAATTACAATCCTTTAGATATAAAATGATGAACAACATAAGTGCAGCATTTGCAACAGGCTGGAGCGTGAGATACAATCTGGAAGTTTCCTACAGTGTAGATAATTGCTTCATAGGAGAAGGAAGTCGTGCTTTGTTCATGCTATCTATAATGGCATTTCTGGCCATTAACAGTACATTTCCTTTTTCCTTGGAGGTGCTTTGATGCTTCTATATTCTACAGTATCAAAAAGCTGAGGAATGTGGGCTGCTGCTGGGATGAAGAATTCATAGGAGTATCAATGAATATATAAGTCACAACTCTTGTTCAGGGCTCCCCAACCTTCTGAACTGGTGGGTGCCTTTGGAACTCAGACGCAGGCTGATGGCCCAATCACAAAATGGCCACCACAGGAGGTAGAACCAGCCACAGTGTCAGGGGTACAGGGGCGGCCAAACTTGCTTAATGTAACAGCCACACAGAATAAATGTCAAATGTTTGAGAGCCGCAAGACATGAACAAATACCCAGATGCTTTTATTGGAAAATATGCAGATTTGCTTTTTATTAACATTAAATTAGACTGTGTGAAAGAGCTGCAGTTTGGCCACCCCTCCTCCAGTACCTCTCTGGCAGTTCAGGCAGAAGCCCTGTTTAAATCCTCACCTAGGTGCCCCCCCCCTTTCTAAGAAGCTCAAGGCGACCAGGAAAAGTGTTGGCAGGCAGTATGGCACCCACAGGGGACACCTGTATGCTTTTGGGCTGCGCTGGAGTCAACAGAGTACCATGCTCCCCCCAAGCACGATTAAATGACTAATTGCTCCTGATTTTTAATCTCCCTTTTGTACTTTCATTCAGGAAGGTTAAAGTATGACTAAAATATACATTTCAGATATGATCAAGCAATGACTACTATTCATATAAGTGATTTAATTAGGGATCCAAAGTACAGTAGCTATACTAGATCAATTTGAAATTAATAAAAAATTGATCAGATATATGCACTCAGACATCCCTTTACTCCCCCCCCAAGCCAAACCAAGCTTTTCTGTCTTCTACAACAAACAGACTGTGTGCTAAAAAAAAAAATCAGTGCTTAACACTCCCATCTTCTGGAGAGTACAAAGAGCTAAGCTATAACTCAAATATTTTTTCCCCAGATATGATAAATAGCACTCCACGTATATATTAAAAATACCTCTCCCTCATTTAAAAGAATGCACAAACACAGGGCAAAGGCTTTGCATAAGCAAATCATACCTTTTTTTGGTGAGCTGATGCAGACTTATAGGTTACCCAGAGCTGCTCACCAGCCAGGCTACAGTCATAAGGCTGGTTCTATTAATCTTTACCCATTTCTGTCTTGAAATGAAAGTAAGGATGGGAAAGGGGTGGCAGATAGGTTTTTGCAACATAAGCTAGGAACAAGCTTTGTGCAACCTGAAAGGTAGTTTAAGAACCATCACTTGTGCATGTCCTAGTAGGTAATACCTGAATGGTCAGTACCAAGAGTTGCAATGGCCTTCCCTATGTAACTTCAGAACGGGGCCTTGGCTGTCATGCTGAATGTAGCCACCAAAGCACTCTAAACAAGGGATTTGCTGCAGGCTAAGACGTGACACAGTATTTTTACAGCCCCTGCTGAGATGCCTTCTTCAATAGAGTAAATAATATTCTGGAACAGGAAATAACTGGAACAGGAGTCCAGTCTGTTGAAAGATGGGCAGGTGGCTGATTGAGCTTTCCACCATTTCAAAAACAAAACTATGAGGGTCAAAAAACAAGAAGGAAATGCACTTAAAAATTTCCTACAAATAACACTAGTCCAGCAGAGGGAAAAGTTCACTTCCTATTGTGTGGGGCTTTCTAACTTGTGGGGTGTTTTCCAGTGTCCACTTCCACTCTTCCCTCCTACCACCACCCACAAGAGCTTTCTCTTGGATACTTCTAGGAGTGACTATATATATACATATCCCTTGCTCTATATTTACAAGGTCTAGTAATACTATAACAACAGCCTAGATCTACCTAAGCATTTCTGCTATTTACTCTGTCTGATGCAAGAGCTACATTACATTTTCTGCACCAGCTAAGCACTGCTCAAGCTATTAATACTATTTTATCTCTCTCCCTGGAGGCAAAATCATTAACCCTCACAACCCAAGAACACTGAAGTGGTCAGATATACATAACACTGTTGATTCCCCATTGCTCTGAGGCGGATGCACTGCTTTTCATAGTCAACTATTTACAATCTTAAGCCCACCCGTTTCCTCCTTGATATACAAACATAACCAACTTCTCCCCTCCCACGGCTGTGCCTTAAGCACGTTGGCAGAATCTAAAGTAGTACACAACACTGAGGAGGTGGGGCAAAATGATTTCAAAAGACAAAAACCGAGGAACTGCCTGAGCTGAAGATATCAGCAATCTGCCCATCCCTCACAATTTTTAGAAGCCTTAAAAACGAAGGCACTAATTCATGAGGTATCCATACCAGGAGGGCTGTTCCTGCTGAATACAGCTCTCCGCAACCATTTGCCAAGAGGTGAGTTACCACAGGTCTTGTGCTGAATACAGCTCTCAGCAACCATTTGCCAAGAGGTGAGTTACCACAGGTCTTGACAGCACAGCCTAGCTCAGTCTCAGACACTAAAGAGGGCTGGGCCCTGGTCAGGACGTGAATCGGAGACCATCAAGGAAGTCCAGGGTTGCTACGCAGAGGCAGGCAATGGCAAGCCACCTCTGAGCAGCACTTGCCTTGAAAAGCCATTAAACTGGCTGTGACGTGACAACCCTTTTCACCACCAAGTTATATATGTAACCCAAGTGGTAAGCTAGCTTTGCTGTGCTGTTTTACTAGGTGGCAATAAGAATATTGCCCCCACTGCTTCCACACAGAATATTTTTTTTGCCTCCTTGGTTCCATGTGTGCAGAAAGGAAGAGGCCACAGCAGCTGTGATGGCTTGAGAACCCATACAAAGTCACGGTGGAGCATGTATGGAAAGACAGGATAAAACTGCAGGGGAAAAATGGATGAAAATATGCAGGAAACTCCTACAGGTGGCAGCTCTTGCTGAACACCCTGGTGGCTCCACAGCTACCATGAAAGCAGCCAGTATTACCTGGATTTTTCGACTGGCCTGGTTTGCACCTGTAACCAAATGAGGTAGTCGGCTTCCGACTAAAGGCAAGGGGCTCCATTTTTTAACATTCCACCCCACCCCTCAAAAAGCCCCTGTAGTTTAGAAGTAGCGCAGCAGTGAGGAAAGGGTACCAGGCTGAGCCTGTTCCCTGCTGTGCAGGCAGTTTATAGGCAGAGGAGTTATCACAAACACTCAGCCTCCCCACTGCTGCAGCTCCCTGCTTTGGAACTCTGACCTCCTTCATTTGGCTGCATGTGCAGAGCAGGAAGTCCAGGTGCAGCACTGTAGAAAAAGTTTTCCCTGCCATGTAACAGGACAATAATACACCTGCCATTTTCCATGTGGTCAATGGGTACATAGACGAACACCGTCTCTACACAAAGGAAAAGCCCGAGACCTTGGTAAAACGTTGCATTTAGCTAGCACAACAGTCGCTGCATTTTCTGACAGTGGCTCTTCTTTAGCCCTTAGGAGATTAGACATAAAAGTAAACAAACGTGGGTTATATTTGCATTGCTGCACAAGCTGCACTTTAGTAGCTGGGTTGAAATATGCTACATGAGAATGGAAGGTGGCAGAGTTGTACAGAATACATTCCCTCACCCCTGAACAACAGCTATCAGCCTCAACTTATCTGGTATTAGGAAGAAATTCTCGAGCCCAAGGCTCTCTCTCCCCACCCCCCTTGACATTTCAAAAATGAAAGTCAACACCGCAGTATAACATTGAGTCTGAACAGTAGCCTGCCCTGTCAGGAATGGGAAGTTTATAATATTCAATATTGCATTTTTACTTCTTTTTCCTCCTTTGAAATCAGACTTGTCATGTCCTTCAAGACCACAGCGTCTGGTATTTAAAAGCTTCCTTTAAATAAGTGAATACTCCCTTCTGCCTATCTGCCCATTCCTACTGTACAGCCCTGTAGGCCCCTACTGCTGTCAACACCAAGCCAGCTTTTATAAATGAGGTAAAAGCCGCAATGAGCTCCATCAATCCCAGAAAGGGGGGAGAGAGAGAGCAACAGTCTAGAAGCCACCTACTGTCCTCAAGCAGGATAGATTTCATAAACTAAAGCTCCTGCACAATATAATTAGGCATACAGCGCTAGATCTACTAGGGGATCGTGATACAGGCTTTCCAAATAAAAACCTGGAAAGCAATTTTTTGCTTGTGGGGAGGGCTGTGAGGAAAGTATGAACTGCATAGGCTTTTTAAAAAGAGAAAACACACGTTAGAAAGCGGCTTATAAAAGAAACACATTGAGGAGCCCTCTTCTCTCTCTGCACACTGAGAGAATAAATTGACCACAAGGTGGCTGTTGAGTGCCCGCTCCCCACATACGAGCAACACAGCAAAAACAGTGCTGCCCAACCCCTGCGGCTCTCCTTTCTGGCACTGCCTTTGTCACTCTTGAGGCGAAGAACTTGAGGTAGCCAGTTAGCATGGGTGTGGCACTGGGAGGGGTTAAGAGACGGGCTCTCCGTGTACCCGGAAGCGATAGATGCAGGTATACTCGGGGTGGCCCCAGTTGCTAAGAACTCTCAGTTCCACCAGCTGGAAGGCTGCACTCTGATCTTCAACCTGAAGAGGGAAAGGAGTAAAAAGACTTGACTAAGAACCAGAGACGCTTTAGACCTCCATTCTTCTGTGGAGGCAGAAGGAAGAGTGGATGAGCTAGAGTGAGGGAGGAGCCTAGCACAGCCTGATTTTCTCTGAAGTCCACAGCCTACATGGCTGGAGAAGTAGCCTGCCCAGCCAGACGTAGGGAGAAATTTGTATACCAGCTTCTTCATTCCCAGCCTTAATTGTTAAAAAATGCCTCTCTAGCCGCTTTCCCCTCATCCCTCTGCAGTGAAAGGAGCTAGAGATGTAAAGGTGGAAATTCAGCAAACATGATGCATGTATTATTATGGTTGTCCATGGCCCATTTAAAACAAAACTGAAAAAGCCTTGGAGACTCTGGGGAGGAGGAGGGAGTTCTGGCTGCTGCTGGGAACTGGGGCAGGGATACCTGCCATGTGGAAGGCCTGCACTGTATCAGCAGCAATGGGGAAACCACACAAGCCTCTCCCTATGTGGGAATTACTACAAATTCCCACCATAAAGTACCTCACTGGATTGTGAGGAGAAAAATTAGAACAAAAGTGGAATCATGTATGGTACCCTCAGTTTCCCGAAGAAGGGGTGGGATTTTTTGGGGGGAAATAAAGGTTATAGATCAGGTTCCCCCCAAATCCACACTGATGTTCCAGACATGACCTTGAGAATCTGTGTTTCTGTAAGAATTTAATGAGTTCTGCCCAGTTTTACTTTATGCCAAAACTCTACAAATGTTTTCAGAGGACTGAAGACCAGGGGTGCCCTTCTGAGCGTGACATCGTTGCCATCTGCCACCTAAAATATTTTGCAGAGCTCTCCAGGGCTATTTTTGGGCAGGAACGCACAGAAACAGAGTTCCGGCTGGCTCCCAAGTTGGCCACGCCCAGCAGGAACTCCTTAGCATAATAGGCCACACCCAACAGCAGAAACTCATTAGGATTGGCTACATTAGGGGTGTGTGGCCTAACATGCAAAGGAGTTCCTGCTACAAAAAAGGCCCTGGGTTTTGACAACAAACAAGGTAAACAGAATAACAAGCAAAAGGTGGGTGTGGCTGGATAACCACACTTCTGGTAACATGTGGGTGCGGCCTAATGTGCTAATGAGCTGTGCTGTCAGGGGTGTGGCCCAATATGCTGAGTTCCTGCTGTTGGGTGTGGCCTATTATGCTAATGAGTTCCTGCTGGGCTTTTTCTACAAAAAGAGCCCTGGTCAGCTCTCATAGTTGCACAACTGAACAGCTTTCGGTATGCTCCTGCAAAAAGCATCAGAGGCTAGCATATGCAATGGTTGAAGTGATGGATTCAGACTGGGAGAGGTTTGAGTTCAAATCCCTGTTCAAAGAGCACTGGGTGACTCTGGACTAGTTGCTGTCTCAATCGAGCCTAACTTGCAAAATTGCCAGGTAGATGAAAAGGGGAGACACCAGTGCACAGTGACTGCAATCAAAGCCCACTGAAATCGGAAGGCTGACAGCCAAGCGAGACACTTGTTTTTGCAGTAGCAAAAAAATGGGGAAATACTACCCCCCGTGAAGTTTTCGTGCAAAAAACAGCTGGGAGGAGAGGTAGGAGCCCTTTCTCCCCCTGCAAGCAGTGTCCTGAGCCCAAACAGGCTCTGCTTTATTTTTTAATAGTCATTCTCTGCAGCTGCTATGGGGAACCCAGACACGGCTCTTTTAAAAAAAGGAGTTGAGTTTGGCCCTTAGAAGATGGAATGCTGAATAAGAGAATATTTACAATGCAGTCTTGTGCAGAATTACACCAGCCCCAGCCACAGGAAAATCCATAAGCAATTCCTCCCCTAGTGCTTATCCCCAAATTCTAGGGATAAAAGAGATGGTGTCTCTGACCACAATGAGGGTTACAGTTTGGGCAATAATGAGGGTCTTGCCCTGGACACTGCCAGTCAGACTGTGTTAGCTAAAGAATTGGCAGGCTGATGACGGGGAATCCTGTTCAGCTCTATTGTTCCATGATCTGATAAACTCACAGACTGGAACAAAGAAAACCTTGCTAAATGCAGAGAGAGCTTAGATGCTCTCATTATCCAGTGTGACCCAGTGAGGTTCATGTCACCATGCAAGGCTTTCGAGTCACTGAAGTTTAGCAAACTTACATTTAATTTATCATTTTTACCTGGGGGTGGAGTGGCTGGCTTTCCTGCCCCAGGCCATTTCAATGAACAGCCCTGTTGCCGTATCTTAGAAGCTAAAGCATTCCAATTGGCTAGCATGTGGTGCAGCCCATCCTCTGGGGTCTGCAGTGGCCCCCTCCAACTTTCATATCTGCTTCTTGTCCTCTTTCCTACCTGCAAAGGAAATGTCTGGATGGGGTCCTCATCCTGGTTGTACATGAACTTCCCAAGGTGAATGCCCTCTTGCTGACCTTCTTCATTTAAACCCTGTGGAAACAAAGGTTTGGGGAGAGGGAGACAAGGGCCGTGGGGAGAACAGAGCAAGGACAGGATTGGGGGGTGGGGGGGTGGGTACAAGTGTAGTTAAATGCTCCTCTTGTAGCTGCATGCTGAAACACACATACACAACAGTAAAGGGACAAGGGGTTTATAGGAGCAGAAGGGGGAAAAAGAAGGCTGACATTTATGAATACTTAACCCCCTTCCTACCCTCTCAAAGACTGAGCCAGTTAAGGAATCTCACTGGGCATTCCTACACTATAGACTTAATACTCATTCCCTCTCAACTAGGAAGCCTGGAGAACTATAGTCCTGTGAGAGGGACTGAGGCAGGGTTGCCAATCTCCAGGTAACACCTGGAGATCTCCCGCTATTACAGTTGACCTCCAGATGACCAAGATCAGTTCCCATGGAGAAAATGGCTGCTTTGGAGGGTGGACTCTGTGGCATCACATCCCTGCTGAGGTCCCTCTCCTCCCCCAGCCCTGGTCTTCCCCCCCCCCAAAAAAAATCTCCAGGTATTTCTCGAACCAGAGCTGGCAGCCCTTGACTGAGCCGTCTGACACACAGAATGTTCACCAACCTTACCAAACTACACATCCTAGGATTTGGAGGGGAAGCCATGATAGCTGAATTAGCAGAAAACAGGCACAACATTTGTGTTGTGCAGACAGACATTTATTTATTGTATGTAGCCAAAGGCCATCTCAAAAGGGGATTAAGTATATAGTGGTAGATTTGTGTTGTAGATACAGCAGCCTGTTGACCCTTGCTAATTCCTTATCTTGCAACTGTTTTCCCTCATTTATTATTTATTTCTTAGATTCATTTTTTAATACTGCCCTTCCCTGTAAACAGGGCTTAGGGTGGTATATAACAGTAAACAACCATAGTTGTAATTAAAGTTAAAATATTAAAAGTACCATAAAATCCCAGTAGTCAACTTAATTAGATGGCAGTGGGAACTTCTAACTGTGCCACTGCCTTGGGGGGGGGGGCGCGCAAGGGCCAAGAGTGCCAACCAGGTGGAGGCTGCCACTGTCCTCAACCAAACACCCAGCAGAACTGCATGAAGTCCCACAGGGCACGGATGTTACTCGGCAGAGAGTTCAACCAGGTTGGGGCCGGGGTACTAAATGCCCTGGCCAAGGACAGCCAGATGCCTCTTGGGCCGGGGACCACAAGCAAGTTTTTATCTGTGGAGCATAATGCTCTTCAAGGGTTTTATCAGGAGAGGTGGTCTCGAAGATACGTGTGTCCCAGACTGTTAAGGGCCTTAAAGGTAAGCACTAAAACCCTGAACCCGATCCAGTGCTCCACCGGTAACGAGTGCAGCTTCTGGACCAGATGGACCTCCTCCTCCAAGTGAACATGTGAAGACATTCTCCCACTGCACCTGGTTGCAACTTGCCCTGCTACATGCAGAGATTACTTACGAAGACTGTGAAGTCCTTGGGGGCGCTGGGAATGGTTCCTTTGGGCGAGAGGGATCTGGGGATGTGTTCTAGTGTCACTGCAGTGGGATGGACTTTGCTTGAAAGGCGGATGACAGCAAAGCCTTGGGAGCCTTGGAAAGCCCAGCAGTTCCCAGGGTAGACATCTGGCTGTAGTGCAGGCAGACAAAAAAGAAGAAGAAGAAGAGATTGGATTTATACCCCGCCCTTCACTTGGAGTCTCAGAGCGGCTTACAAACTCCCTTCCCCTCCCCACAACAGACACCCTGTGAGATGGGTGGGGCTGAGACAGCTCTGACACAAACTGCTCTTTTTCAAGGACAGCTGTGCCAGAGCTTGTGACTGACCCAAGGTCACATCGGCAGGTGCAAGTGGGGGAATCAAACCCGGTTCTCCCAGATTAGAGTCCGCACACTTAACCACCACACCAAAGAAGCACACCCCACAATTCTTGGGTAACAGTAACAAGTACACATATGACCCTTCTGTTCTAAAGGTACAGGGACACCAAGTGACCATTCTACCAAGAGAGAAGAGAAGAATCACCCCTTGGTAGCAGTTCACAGATTTAAAATGTCCCTTTGACCTGTGTAATGTCTCCTCAATCCATAAAATTATGTAAATTTACTTTGAAACCCACCTTAAAACAGGGAACCAATATATTAATCTCAACACACTGCAGAAGCAAATTTGCTATGCTAGGGAATGAACAGGAAAGAGAGCAATTCATCTCTTATGGTTTTCAGGATGGAATTACACATTATCATCAACACAGAAATACTACTGGAAATTGCACTGCTAAGTCAAGTGCACTCTTTCACCCTCTCATAACACGGGGGTGCTGGTGGTGATGTTGACAGCATCGTATCATTGTTACCTGCCCCAGTGACATCCACCAATGAAGAGGAATGGGGGTCCTCAAAGTGGTATTTCTAGCCTCCCAATAAATCTCTGAGACAGTTCAGCCCAAGAGATGTGATCTGTTCTGCTTGACAGTAGAGCTGGGATTTGAATTTGTAGAGAAGCCCCAGCTCCAGAATACAGAAAGCCTCACCCAGGGCTGAGAAAGCATGGCCATGTAATTTTCTGCAATTACAATGTCTTGAATCCAGATCATAAAACAAAAAAAACAATGGCATGAACCCCAAGGCATGACTGAGTTTCTCAGCGCCCACTCCCAGCTGGTGTAACATTTATGTAAAGTTTTGGTTTTTTAAAAAGTCCTCCTAGACTAGCACTCAAGCAGAACAGAAAACGTGGCCACCCTATTGTTCATATTTGATTCTGCTTGTTCATTGAGCCAGCCTCTCATGCCCTCTCTTGCTCAGCCTATGATATCTCACAAGGTTGTTGCAAGGATAAGGTGGGATAACCCCCATGCATACTGGGCCTCTTGGAAGAAAGGCTGGATTGAAAAAAATAAAGGAAGAACAGAGTAACTGAAGGCAACACAGGAAAAGAACTCTGTGTTGACCCCTACCTGCAGAATGACCCGTGGAGACTGAGAATGATACCACAAAGGGATCCCAAAGAGACTCAGCAGGGCTGTTTTGGTCTCGTAGGTTTCTGAGCACCGAGTGCTGATCACGCTGGCCCCTGTAGTTAGAAGAGACAGATGAAGCCGAACCACACCACGATGCCCTCAGGTCAAAGATTTAAAAAGGCTGACACACTAACCATTGAACAGGATTAGCAATCTCCTAAAAGAATCCCTTAATAGAGACAACCTGAGCTGCTTCCATCCCAAGGTGATTTTCTGGGACTGTCTGGCTGTTGACGCGATTCTGTGTGAAACCGCCTATTCTCCACTCACCTTTTTCTTTTTTAAATTACTTTGAGGAGCACTGGTAATGCAGTGCCGCACAGAAATACCGTACTTTTTTAAAAAAAGTTTTTTAAAACTTCTATGTATTTGCAGACGCTTCTAACAATCCCCTCCCCTCTGTCTAAAAGGAAGGCAATTCTTTTCTGTTACGCATTAGTCCTTGCCAGGACTGTCCCCCTTGCAGTCATCCACACATGAAGGGCATCTGACAAGTAACTGACTGGGTCTTCACCAAAGTCCTGCAACTGCCCTGCTTCCCTCTCAGACACAAGAAACCGCTCCTGCCAAAAGTGTTCTGCCTGGGAAATACTCTTTTGGTTTTTTACAACAGGTTTAAAATGAAACAGATTTGTTTGTGGAAGACTAGGCTATGACAGCATGACATTGTACAGAAACATGAAAAAAAAACCTGCACATGAGATGTGGGAAATACATGATCTGGAAGCAGCCCAAGGGAGACTGAATTTTGCCACTGGACTACTGTACACAAATTTGCACACTTTATTTTGGTTTTAAAAAACTGGGGAGGGGTTAGGATCTTTCTCTGAAGATGTTTCAGCTTGTGGAAGGGGGCGATGAAGCATTCAGAAACAACAGGAGATGCAGAAACGGGCTTCTCTGGATTTCATGCTTGTATTTGAAATTCCCTAAGAAGGGCTTTCCTTCATTTTCATTTTCCTCACTTATGTGTTCCTGTTGCTTTGGGGTATTTTTTCTGTTCCATGTGTTTTGCTTCCTCTAGTCATCGATTTGATATTACACCACTTTATGTCTGGCACAAAAAGCCTGCAGTTTAAATCTGCAGGGAGATATGTCAGACATAACAGAATGTAATATCAGATTGACCCCCTATAAGGAGCAAAACACATCCAGAACAGAAAACCCCCCAAAGAAACCGGAAGACACAAGAGAAGAAAATGACAATGCAGAACAGCCTGAAGTCTCAGTTATTCTTTAAGTGTTAAAAGCTTGTTTCCTTTTTTTAATTACAAAACAAAACATGATTCTCAGGCTCTCCTCCCCCAGTCCTCTGTCACAGCATGGAAATGATTCAATAGATCAACAGGCCAGTTACATTTTCCTGTGATCTGAAATCATCTTACTGTGGCAATAAATTCTTATTGAGAAAGAGCAGTATTTTACAAAACAGAGGGAATGGTTGGCAAAGTTTTGAAATATGGCTGAAATGGTTAAGACTTAACTAATTTAATACACAACAAAGTTAGAGTTCAGTGGCTACTGGACTCAAACTTTGTTTTGCTGCTTCAGACCAACACTACTACCCACCTGAATCTAATTTAATACAGTCAAAGAGTAACTGCGGTTCTAGAAAACCTTTCCAGCAGGTCTTGACATTATTTCATTGATTATATGAACTTTAGTCATAGTATACACATTTTTACAGATCACTTTCTTATCTTTGATATTGGATGCGTTTTGTTGTCCTTTGTACTTGTACTGCATTTTAAATATATTTTATATATCTAATAACGTTAAAAAATACAACTCTCTGGTCTCCATACCTGCAGATTCAAGGGCGTAGTCAACCATTCCAATGCGATCCTCACTGTAGCGTCTTAGGGCCTGCTTCACAATGCGGTCCACTTGCTGAAACAAAACAACAGGGCTGACTTACAAAGACAAGCATTACAGACCTCTAAAGCTTGATTTTCTTGAGAGGTTCTAGTCGAGAGAAAGAGATTGAGTTTCTAGACACTCTAAATGACTGTGCTATGGAGCAGATGGTCACAGAACCTACCAGGGGAGAGGCGATCCTTGATTTGGTCCTAAGTAACACTCAAGACCTGGTGAGAGATGTAAAAGTGATTGCACCGCTTGGGAACAGTGATCATAATGTTGTTGAGTTCAACATTTGTACAAATAGGGAATTGGCCAAAAAGACTCACACAACCACTTTTAACTTTAAAAGGGGTAATTTTTCTGATATGAGAGGAGATGTGGGGAGGAAACTGAAGGGAAAAGTAGAAAGGGTCAAAACCATTGGGGAAGCTTGGAAACTATTTAAAACTACGATTCTAGAAGCTCAAAAAAATATATTCCACAGGTTAGGAAAGGCACAAACAGGTATAAGAAAAAGCCTTACATGGTTAACAAACAAAGTAATGGAAGCTGTAAAAGGTAAAAAGGATTCCTTTAAGCGGTGGAAAGCTAGTCACAGTGAGGGGCTGATAAAACGGAACACAGGCTATGGCAAATAAAATGCAAGTCTGTGGTCAGGCAGGCAAAAAGGGAATATGAGGAGCATATAGCAAAAAACGTAAAAACCAACAATAAAACTTTCTTCAAATACATTAGAAACAGGAAACCAGCCAGGGAGGCAGTGGGGCCCTTGGATGACCAAGGGGTAAAAGGAGTACTGAAGGATGATAGGGAAATGGCTGAGAAGCTAAATGCATTTTTTGCCTCCGTCTTCACTGTGGAAGATGAGAGGTGCTTGCCCACTCCAGAGCCGCTGAGTTCGGGAGGGGTGTTGAAAGACCTGAGTCAGATTGAGGTGACGAGAGAGGAGGTCCTAAAACTGATAAACAACTTAAAAACTGATAAATCACCAGGCCCAGATGGCATACATCCAAGAGTTCTGAAAGAACTCAATTGTGAACTTGTGGATCTCCTGACAAAAATATGTAATCTCTCCTTAAAATCAGCCTCCATTCCTGAGGACTGGAAGGTAGCTAATGTCACTCCCATCTTTAAAAAGGGTTCCAGAGGAGATCCGGGAAATTACAGGCCAGTCAGTCTGACGTCGATACCGGGTAAATTGGTGGAAACCATTATTAAGGAAAGAATTAGTAGGCACATAGATGAACAAAACCTATTGAGGCAGACTCAACATGGGTTCTGTAAGGGAAGATCTTGTCTCACTAACCTGTTAATGTTCTTTGAGGGGGTGAACAAACATGTGGACAAGGGGGATCCAATAGATATTGTTTACCTTGACTTCCAGAAAGCTTTTGATAAAGTTCCTCATCAAAGGCTCCTAAGTAAGCTCAAAAATCATGGGATAAAAGGACAAGTCCTTTTATGGATCAAAAACTGGCTAATTAATAGAAAACAGAGAGTGAGTATAAATGGGCAGTTCTCTCAGTGGAGGGTGGTAAGCAGTGGGGTACCGCAGGGATCAGTACTTGGTCCACTGCTTTTTAACTTGTTCATTAATGATTTGGAGTTGGGAGTAAGCAGTGAAGTGGCTAAATTTGCGGATGATACGAAGTTGTTCAGGGTGGTGAAAACCAGTGAGGATTGTGAGGCACTCCAAGGGGATCTGTCAAGGATGGGCGAGTGGGCGTCAACATGGCAAATGGGGTTCAATGTGGCCAAGTGCAAGGTGATGCACATTGGAGCCAAAAATCCTAAATATAAATACACGTTGATGGGGTCTGAACTGGCAGAGACTGATCAAGAGAGAGATCTTGGAGTTGTAGTAGATAACTCACTGAAAATGTCGAGACAGTGTGTGACTGCAATAAAGAAGGCCAATGCTATGCTGGGGATTATTAGGAAGGGTATTGTAAACAGATCAGCCAATATCATAATGCCGCTATATAAATCAATGGTGCGACCTCATCTGGAATACTGTGTGCAATTCTGGTCACCACACCTTAAAAAGGATATTATAGCTTTGGAAAAAGTGCAGAAAAGGGCAACTCGAATGATAAAAGGGTTGGAACACTTTCCCTATGAGGAAAGGTTAAGGCGCTTAGGGCTCTTTAGCTTGGAGAAACAACGACTGAGGGGTGACATGATTGAGGTTTATAAGATTATGAATGGGAAAGAGCAGGTAGAGAAAGGGTTACTTTTCTCCCTTTATCACAATACAAGAACTCGTGGGCACTCCATGAAATTGCTGAGCGGTCAGGTTAGAACAGATAAAAGGAAGTACTTCTTCACCCAAAGAGTGATTAACACTTGGAATTCACTGCCACAGGAAGTGGTGGCGGCTACAAGCATGGACGGCTTCAAAAGGGAATTAGATAAGCATATGGAGCAGAGGTCCATCAGTGGCTATTAGCCACAAGGTATAGATAGGGACTCTGGGGCAAGTGATGCTCTGTCATCTTGGTGCTTGGGGGGGTCAACAGTGGGATGGCTTCTAATGTCCTGGCCCCACTGGTGGACCTCCTGATGGCACTGGTATTTCTGGCCACTGTGTGATACAGAGTGTTGGACTGGATGGGCCTTTGGCCTGATCCAACATTGGCATCTCTTACGTTCTTATGTTCTTAGGTTAGCGTTCCTTCATACAAACCACAAGGGCTTTCATAGAGATAACTGTGCAGCTGTGTTGACAAAAATCCACAGGCTCGTTGTACAATCAGCAGCACACCAATACATGGCTAGACCACTGGAGCTACACAACAGGCCAACATATGACACCAGTTACGTGGGACAATTCGATGCTACCCACTTCTCAGTGAAGAGACATCAGTTGCTCCCAGCCACACACATAATACACACAGTGTCTTAGGTCTCTTTTACATTGGCTTTGGAAGGCAAACAGATTTTTTAAAGGTTTTATATACATTAAGGATAAAATGCGAAAAACAAACAACATTTTGTTTTGCAAAACTCAGATCAAACTTCACTGTGGGAGGACCATGTTTCATCTTTAAGGTGTGTGAAAACTTTTTTTAAAAAATCTGTCTTCAGAAGCCAAAGTGGACTAAAGAAACTGTATGAAAGGGATTTGCGTTGAAGTCAATGACCTGCTGAAAGCGAGCAAGAACTGTCAACACCCTCACAACCTTATGATCGTTTGGTAACAGACACATAGCAGGGGAGATAGGTCAAGGCTTACCACGTGACAGGCCCAAATGGTATATAACCAAATGAACAGGCAGACGTGGAAAGAGGCAGTGGGATGGCTGAGGCTGCCACCTGGTGAGGCCTGTTAGTGTTCCATCCAGTTTGAGGCAGGCTCCATCATCGTGTTTTCAAAAAAACTATCACTGTACATGTGTATGCACAGGGATGGATTTTAGAAAAACAATGGCGGCCACAAAGAAAACACTGCGTATCCATTAAAAAAAAGCAAAAACATATTCATGCATGCAATAGGAGCAAAACTCAGGGCAGCAGAATGGAGGAACAGGAGTTAATCTCGAGGGTGGCAAAATATGCCCAAGGCTAGTTGTGAATGTGATATATGGATCATTTACTAAATGAAACCCAACCACAGGCTGTAGGAAAACATTCCCCATAAGCAGCACACTGAAAGCTCTTGGGCAGGCATGGGAGTGGTTCAGAGGGGAGGAGCTGTCCAGGTGCAGTTGGGCTCTGGAGGCTGGATAAACCTGGGAGCTCCAGGGCTGAGTAAACTATCAGCCATGCACTGTTGTGCTGTAGGCACAGCGTTTCAGGGCTGAGATATGATGCAGAAAGAAGGAGGCAGGGAAGATAACACCTTACACAGGGTGGGGTGACTTATACTGTCTTTAATAGAAGGCCTAAATACCACAACTACTTGGACAGGAGTGACAGCAGCAGTTAAGTGGTTAAAGATACAAGGAGGGGGAAGAGAGTAACTGAGGAGGGAGCCTTTTGCAGGCTTTACAATAGGCAAAGGGAACACAATAATCTCTTCTTTTTCCCTTGATCTGGGGAATGCCTGATGTAACTTCTCCATGGGAGAGAGTTATCATCCCAGCTTCCTAGAGATGAGACAAGGCAGGGAGCCGCTTCCACGACATTCATCATAGTTCAAGGCAAGAAACCAGCCACACATGACACAAATCAGTTCCATTGGAGCATGAGAATTCAGTCCAACAGTCCAGATATGTGGACCTAACAGCACCTCCTGTATGAACAGCATTCGCCATAAAAATCCCACAGATGCCACTCGGGACAGGTGGCATGCAGGTTCTCACCTCTGGCGTCACTCCTGTGACTCCTTCCATTTGGAGTGCTACCCCGACGTCCCGTGCAGACAATCGCTGGTCCTCAGAGACTTTGGCCAGGATCTTGAGCTCCAGTTTGCGGAGCTGTTCCTGTAGATCCTCACGCTGCAGGAATACACTGCCTTCTCCATCCTGCCTAGATTGTGCCAAGAATTGGCTAAGCCACCTGGGGAACTGGATTTCCACCTAAAACCACCAGAGAGAAGAATGGGTTGGTGAAGACATTCCTCTCCTCTCATCCCTACCTCAAACCAGGCCTCTTACGAGAGCATGTAAAGTGAATTTCAATAGAGATAAGTGCAAAGTCCTTAGGTACAAAAAATTAAAGGCACAGATATAGAATGGAAGGGACTTGGTTTGACAGCAGCACATGTGAAAAGGATCTAGGTGTTGTGGTTGATCACAAGCTAAACATGAGCCTGTAGTGCGATGTGACTGAGACGAAAGCTAATGCAATCTTCGAATGCATTAACAGAAGCATTGTGTCCAGATCACGGGAGGTGGTAGTTCCACTCTATTCTGCTATGGTCAGGCCTCACCTGGAGTACTGTGTCCAGTTTTGGGCACCACATTTTAGGAAGGATGTTGACAAGCTCAAGCGTGTCCAGAGGAGGGCAACCAGAATGGTGAGAGGGTTGGAATCCAAGTCTTACGAGGAAAGGCTGAAAGAGTTGGGTATGTTTAGCCTGGGAAAGAGAAGGCTTAGAGGGGACATGATTGCAGTCTTCAAATATTTGAAGGGCTGTCATGTAGAAGATGGAACAGATCTATTCTCTCTTGCTCCAGATAGCAAGACTAGATCTAATGGGTGGAAATTACAAGGGAGTCGTTACCAGCTAAATATCAGGAGAAACTTCCTAACTGTAAGAGTGGTTGAGCAGTGGAACAGCCTGCCTCAGGAGGTGGTGGATGCTCCTTTGCTGGACATTTTCAAGCGGAGGCTGGACAACCATCTTTTGGCTATACTCCTGCAGAGTGCAGGGGGTTGGACTAGATGACCTGTAAGGTCCCTTCCAACTCTAACATTCTATGACTCTATGACTACAGGGAATGGGATCATTACGTCAACTTCAAATTCATCAACTGTTTCTGTGGGCCATGATAGATGAGGATACCTCCACTGACCCACAGTGTTTGGGGCTATCATGTCGGCTGCATGTCAAGAGACTCAAGTCACTGCTATGGGGAAAAACTGTGGCTTTGATTTTGATACCGAAGTATTATTTTCCTGTAAATTGAGCTAAGTGTGCCATAATCTGATTCACAACATCTGTGATGATTGTAGAAAAAGCTTACTTGTTTTTATCTATTTTTGTATTTGAATAGCTTCCGTTTTTCTAAATAAATATTTTTTGTTTAATTTAAGCCTGTTTTGCCTCGGAATGAAGGAAAGAACTGCATCACATCTCTGGTGGAGACTGACTAATCTGCCTGGTTTCAAGTTTTAGCAGGGCCTCATATTTTTTGTAAAGAACATCAATTTAGAAAGGAAACTGGAGCTATCAACAGGCTCATATGTGTTGAATGCATATATCACCAGGTCTTCAGAGATGCCTATAGATAAAGGAAAATTACAGTGGTACTAGTGCAACTCCTCCCAGCCACATATAAACTGTATGGTGATCTGGAATGTGGTGGAATTCATAAGAATGATCATTCATGTTCCCACAAGGCCACTTTATGAATGTGACTTGAAAATGCCCAAAATAAGGCCACTCACGCATGGGTTGTTTGCCACTGCATGTGCGCTATCAGGAAGTGGATATTTCCCCTCACTTCCCCACAGCATGAGGGTGATTTCATGCACTTCCCAGGATTTCCCATCTTTCCCAAACCAGCTTGGCTGTGACATTTTTGGAAAGATTGCAGTAAAGTCAGGATCTTCCCAGTGCTGACCACATTAGGAACACTTTTCCTGCCCTAGTCCCCATGCTGGCCACCTCGACCCCTGTACCGTCAGGGTTGTTTTTTTTAGATTTTCCTTAAAAATCAGTACTTGATACATTATATCAATATACGATATATGTCATTATGTCATTTATTTATTTACCCAACTTATAGCCCGCCCGCCCCTGTACAACAGGGCTCAGGACGAGTTACAACATTCTAAATTTTTTTTTAAAAAAACAATTAAAACATCAAATAATTCTATAACACTATAAATACAATAAAATGGTAACTCTGACACAGCTAATAGATGGCATGAAAATCCCAGGAGGGGAAAATATCCTGAGGTCCGCCTAATGTGCAAAAAGGGGGAGAGGAAAAAAAGGGGGGGGGAGAAGGAAAGTCAAACTAAGATGGACAAACCGTTGCTGTCCTCCACTGTAGGCCTGGCAGAACAACTCTGTTTTACAGGCCCTGCGGAACTGCACCAGATCTCGCAGGGCCTGGATCTCACCCGGCAGAGCATTCCATCAGGCCAGGGCTGAAAAGGCCCTGTTTCTGGCTGAGGGCAGCCAGACATTCTTTGGGCCAGGGATCACCATAAGATTGTTATGACTGGAATGTAGTGCTCTTTGGGAGGCATACTAGGAGAGGCAGTCCTGAAGATTTACTGATTTAAAAATTAAACAAGGTTCACAGGGGGAGGGGAATGCCCACTGTGGGGACTGGGGGAAGTCTGCCACGTGGAAGCCCCATAGTGTATAGGAAATGCAGGAATCTTCCTTATGGTGTCAGAATACGACTGGTGTGACTAAATGCAAGGAGGATGAATAGTCATCTGATTCAGTTTGATGAAGGTTTATGCTACTCCAGTCCCTACAGAAGCAACGGAATAGCAGAGTGCAGATTGCTCAGATGAGCTGTCTGGCTGTACCAAACCAGGGGTAAAACCACAAGGCCACACAACAGAGGAGGAAAAAAAGTAGGAGCTGTAAACTCACATCCTCTTGTACTCTCTTGATCTGTCCTGGAACAGACTCCACTTGTTTCGCCAAGGCCTTCTGATCTGTGGCCAAGGTCGAAAATTCCTTCTTCAGGCCTGCCAGCTGTGCCTCCAGCATACCCATCTCCTTTTGGAAGTTACCCATCAGGTTTTGTTGTGTAGAGCTTGAAAAGCAAAACAGAAAGACTGACGATGCCCCTGATGTGTAACTGAAGTAGAAAACACTCGAGAATTTCTTTCCTATCACATGGTCCAAAAAGTAAACTGTACAATCAAAGTAGCATAGCTTATCTGTTACCATCACTACACAAAAACAGACCCTGATATTTTGCACAGAATGTGGAATCCTGAGAAATGAAGATTCATCTTATGATGTCTACCCATATGGTTCTTGTGGACAATTATGGGATAAGCCAATGAGTACAGCTGTTTATTTGCTCTTGCTATGAAATAAAAAAATGGCACCTTTATGAATGTTATTCAAAAGGCTCTTTTTGTAGCAGGAACTCCTTTGCATATTAGGCCACACCCCTTAATGTAGCCAATCCTCCAAGAGCTTACAGAGCTCTTCTTACAGGAGCTACTGTAAGCTCTTGGAGGATGGGCTACATTAGGGGTGTGTCGCTTAATATGCAAATGAGTACCTGCTACAAAAAGAGCCCTGCCGGGTACAAAGATCTATTGAGTATGCTGAACACAAAATTACTGGCTCCACAGAGTATGGCACATAATGGTGACAAAATACGTACTATAGACAAATCAGAGAAGGGAATGCAGTGCAGAATTTTTTTATTATTATTAAAGATTCGTGGGTTAGATCCCACAGATCCATTCTGCTAGCAGAGGTGCTTTTCTCTGGTAGAAGAAGTTTGCTTTGATGAGAGAGGCAGAGCCTCTTCTGTTTGGAAAGGCTTCTTCCACCGTACAAAAGTGCTTGCCCTACCTGCATTTTATTCTTTGTATGTTTTGTATGATTCATGTTTTATAAACAAAAAGGATACACAAGAGGTGAATAGAGTTGAGTTCAGATGCATTGCTTCATAAACCTATCCTGCAAATATATGGCTTTACTTTCAAAGACCAATGTTGACTTGAAAATAATAACCTCTGCACACTACACACATTCCCACCACTGCCATTTACAAAAGATTGGAAATGCTGGGTTACAGCTACTTGCTAATGATGCTCAGACTACCTTTGCCACTGTGAAGTCATTTGGACCATCCGAGTCTCCGTATCCTGTAGTCAGAGAAGGGAAACAGAGCAAGGTAAGATAGATATTGTACAGAAAAGCACAAAGGCAGACGTACTACCATCACTCTCAGTCTCCATGGGTCATTCTGCAGGTGGTGGCGGCTACAAGCATGGACAGCTTCAAGAGGGAATTGGATAAACTTATGGAGCAGAGGTCCATCAGTGGCTATTAGCCACAAGGTATCGATAGGAACTCTTGGTCTGGGGCAAGGGATGCTCTGTATTCTTGGTGCTTGGGGGGGGGGGCAACAGTGGGAGAGCTTCTAGTGTCCTGGCCCCACTGGTGGACCTCCTGGTGGCACCTGGTATTTTTGGCCACTGTGTGACAGAATATTGGACTGGATGGGCCTTTGGCCTGATCCAACATTGGCGTCTCTTATGTTCTTACACTTCTAAAATCAAATTATTACCTGGGAAGCCTGAGACACTTTCTCCAAGAGACTGTCAAAATCTTTCTGCACCCGGGATTGGAAAGCATCCAGCTCACTCTGCAGTGAAAAACAGACAATGAAAAGCAGCACAGAGATAACAAGTTCCCAGAAATGACTAGGGCTGTAAACATACTGGAGCTACAGCTGATTTAACTGACTAATAATGGACTAATCTGTTCCAAAGCAAACAAAACAAGCATATATTTACATATAGTGAACCTTTAACAAGTTTTGACTCATTTCTTAGGAAGACCGTACTGCAACATCAACATAATCTTTATTTTAGAATATTTATACTCCACCTGTCTAGTTAGAATAAATGCTCATGGTGCCATATAAAAGAAAACTTTAAAACAGGTCAAATAAAATACCAGTTTTAAATGAGATTAACAATCATTAGCAGAGTCTAAAAACAGAGCACTGGAGAACAGTTTAACTGAAAAAGGCCTTCAGAATGAGGAAAAAAATTAACAGATGAAGGCCTCCAGTTTCCAAATCACTTACAGTTCAGGAGATGATAACTAAGTGAGGAGCTAAAACTCTCACTAAGGAGATATAACATCAAAAGCAAGAACCATGGATATTTTATTTTACATGTTTATAACATGTATAACATGTAACATTATTCACTACGACATGGAGGACGTTGAAAATCCCAACGTTTAATGAGTCGATAACGAAGATTATGGAATGTGCTGAAATGGACAGACTGACAAACATACTAAAAGGAAAAATGGAAGAAAAATTTATGGGATCATGGAGGGTGTTTTATGACTGGTTAAAACGTAAGTACTGAGAAACTAAGACTAAATGAAGAACAATAAGAAAGATGGTTATAACAGTTGTAAAATTTTTAGGAGGAGATTTGCATGCAGAATGTCACATTTGTTTTTTTAAATAAATTAAAAAAGTTTATATATAAACTCTGTATTCTTTCCTTTCCCCTTTTCTATATATAAACTAATAAAACTTTTTTTAAAAAGCAAGTTTGTTAGGGAAGTAGATTTTGGAGTGAAATCATGAATTAACTCATGAATACAAATACAGAATACCGTACCTCAGCATGAGTAATGTTATTAGTGAGCTACAGTAGAGGTGCAATGCTGCACCATAACCACAGAGGAATTCTCCCAGTTTCCAGCAGAAACCAGATTTTTCCTGCACTGGCTGGTTGGCCCTTATGTCAATCATGAAATTACCCAGCCCCTTCTCAGAGCAGGACTATACATTGAACTGAATGATTAGCTGTTGTCTCAGTCACAAAGGTACTTCCTTCCCATTCTCAGAGCAGCTCATCATTTAAATGAAAGGGCTAAACAAACAGCTGACCAGATAGGCATGCAAAATGTTTGATGGAAAAAACCCCCAGCAACCTGTCTGAAGCACTGAGAATGGAAAAGAGGAAAAAGTAATCAGCATTTCATCTGGAGCTTCCTAAGTATGTTGCTTGAGTAGCAAAGTTACACAGCAGAACCACCCCCCAACACTCCTGTTTTTGGGTACATGTAGATGCACACCTCAGCAAAATCTAGAAGCTGTTACTGCAGCTAGTTACTGAAATATGCAAACCTCCCCACTGCACCCAAATGATGCCGCATTCTACTGGGGATGCAGTGCACTGCGCACTCACCCATGAGAGAGGCTTAAATTGATTCCTGCTTCAGTTGGATTTGCAATGTGGATATAAAACCTATGTTGGCAAGAACACCCATGTACATTGCAAATCTCCATTCCTCTGCTCCGTCTCTCACATGAAGAACAACAGATGCTAACACAAATATATACAGACCTTCAAAGGCAACTTAAGCCTTCAAAGAGGCAGCTACTGCTAACCAGTGCAATCCATCTCATTCCAATGACTCCTTCCTTAGAAGCAACCATATCAGCTCTTCCTGGCGACCCCGGATTCCCCAGTCCTAGCCATTCTCTCTCTTTTTTTTTACAGCATTATGTAAAAGGAACAGGAAATGTGGCTGCCAGAACTGAGATTCTAGTGGCAATCTGGAAGAGCGAAGAAAAGTGCAAGGCACTCGTGGGGGACTGGTGGGGAGGAGAGAAAATAGAGAGGTCCACTGGAGGGGCTGTTAGCTACAGGCAGTCAAGCGGAGGTTCTAGATACTTTTCCAAGTGAGACAAGAGAGCTTTCAAAACCGGAGATTAAGCATCCTAAACAAATTAAAACACACAGCCCCGCAGTCTATTTCTTCTAACTCTTCAGTCCCCAGGTGTCTCGATCTGCCACAGCTGCCCTACCTGGAGATGAAGCTCTGTCTCTGTGCGGAAATCTTCTCTCATGGCCATTTCTCGTCTTTTCACCACCCCATCCAGAAGCACCAAGACATCATCTTGCTGCAAAGCTGCTCCTGTCGTGGCTGTGCCTTTCTGGAGTTCCAGCACTGATGCAACATCCTCCAAAGTTTCAAAACGCTTCTCCAGGGCCTGAAGCCGAGATAAAACCCGCTGCTGGGCCTTTTCATCCAGAGGTAGTAAAAGAGGAAGAGAAAAAAAAAAAAAGGTCCATAAGGCTTCCTTAGTTCCATCCCTGACTGAATACTGCTAAGTGGCCTGTGTGGGACTGCCCTTGAAGGTTGTTCAGAAGCTACAAGGCAGGACAGTGTGGCCTGGGTTGCCTGAAAGGTACAAGTGGCAGGGAACATACACTTGTCCTGTGTCAGCTGCACTAACTTTCTGTTTGCTTCCGAACACAATTTAAGGTGCTGGGCATTACCTTCAATGCCTTTGAAAGCTTTGGCTCACTGTCTATTTGGGGGGAGGCTTTGCCCAGATTAACTACTTCACATGTTGCAATACATGGTGAAGTATCTCCCCAAGGAAGAAGATAGGAAGGGGGCAGAACAGGGCTTTTCTTCAAGTGACTAGTCAGTTGCAGTAAGCCGTCTCCAAAGAGGCCCAACACAGCCCCTCTTTCCTGTTTCTTACACGTCAGCGATAACAATTTTGTTTAAACTGACATTTCTGTATGATTGTCCACTTGCTTTACTTCTGTAGCTTTGAAAGCTTTTCCAGGCCCCTTCTCACCAGACTCTGACAAGAACAAGTTGCTACTGTTTGAGGCCCACTGGAGAAATGCAACCAAAATAGACAGGCCTCTGCCCCAAGGACCTTACAATCTAAATTTTGATAGCAAAGTAGCGTGGAAGGGAAGGGAGTGGCCACAGCAAAAAAGGTAATGCAAATAAGCAACAATATATTCCAGTGGATGCCACTCGCTAGAGCAGGTCTCTAGGGACGAAGACAGATGGAGAGTCAAAAAGTGAAGAGGGGATTTTGGTAGTTTCCATCACCTCAACCACATTTGTGCATCTTGGCCCACACTTTATTTTTTGCAGAGGTCTGCAGATATTCCTCATGGTTCCCTTTGTACCAGGAAAAAAATGCCGGCTATAGTAGCCCCCCCCCCCCCCCCCCTGCAGCAATTTGGCCATTGTGTCTATGTATATTAAAAGTGCCATCACGTCTAGAATCTTTTATTTGTGGAGTTTTTTTGATGGTGGGATAAGGTGGATGAATGACTGTAGCCATGAACACATATGTCTTGCTTTAATAACAGCAATATGAAATGCAGGCAGACTACCTGATACATAAGAAACAGGTTAGGACTAAGGGTTGACACAAGTCACAAAACAAGGTTCACAAGATGGACGACAAAAAGCTGTGGTGAGTCCCTTTAGAAGGCTGTGTCTGTCCTCACACTGGATTACAGCTCAGTAACAGCCAACATCCAGCAATGAACCATACAGACCTCCAGACATGGCACAACAGGAAACTATTAAAAGGGGAACTCCCAGTGCTGATCTGTATTTCTGGATACTTGGGAGAAATGATGGGTAAAGAGAAACGCTACTGCTAGCACCCCCCCCCCCCAAGGGCATCTCAGAGATGTTTGGCACTCACCTCATAGAGTGCTGTCAAATCTCCAGCTCCATACACCTTCTCGGTAACAGGGGGGGACAACTTTGCAGCTCCCCAAGAAAACATAGAAGGATAAAGCCCAAAAGGGTAAAAATACCAAGCACCTAACGCCAGAGGGGAAAAAAGACAGAGAAGAATCAGGTTAAAGAGAACTTGGGAATGTCCAATAGAGTCCATAGAAGTGTTACGAAGATTTTTTGTTCAGTCGCAGTCGAGTCCGACTCTTCGCGAGCCCATGGACAAGATCACGCCAGGCCCTCCTGTCTTCCGCCGTCCTCCGAAGCCCACTAAGAAGATTTACTTGTCTCTTAATACCATCATATTGCCTTTCAGAGCCACCCAGTAAAAACTACTGGTAGTAAATTTAAGATAGATAGGAAGTAATTCCTTTCCCCAGCACCTAATTGACTTGTGGAATTGACTGCAAGATACAGCGATGTCCATTAGCTGAGGGGATTTTAAAAGATTAGGCAAGTTCATGGAGGATCTGGCCAGCAAAAGTGATTAGCTGTGACTGTAAGATAGAACCTGCGTGCTCAGAGACAGCCTAACTCAATTTGCAATGAGATGTGGAAACAGCAGGGGGAAACTGACACCACCATGCCCTACATTTGGCTGGCCGCTGCATGAGAAAGAACAGACTCAACAGGCCTGAACCAGGAAGGAAACACGTATTTATTACTTTCCCCCTTCTTTCAAGGAAGGCATGGTGGCTTTGATCCTGTGCTTTACACTCCAGCCACAGACTGTGCAAAGGATGCCGAAGAAACTCACCATAACCAATAGCAGTCAGCAGCAACAGCAGGAGCAGCAGCAAGAGAAGCCTCTTCAAGACTGGATAGCTCCTGGCACCAAACGACAAGAGAAGGGAATAAGCATCCATGTGATTTCTCCCAGAGAGACTCCAGATGTTAAAGAGGCCCGGGGGTCCCCATTTGGCTCCCCTTTCTTTGTATCGCCCACTACAACACATTGTATGTTGTGACATCATTGCACTCTGCGTCTTCTTACTTCCACCCCACACCACTGGAGGGGAGGGAGCAGGGAAACACACAGCACAGGCTGGAGAGCAAGGATGGTCTCATGGAGAGGCTATGATGGGGGGGGGGAGCATAGTTCAGAACCCCACTCAGCCACGAAGTTCACTGGATCTAGTACTTCACAGGATTCTTGTGAGAACAAAACAGGGAATCTGGACTCCTCAGATGAAGGGCAGAATTAAAAGGGCAATGGACAGGTTGATGGATGTTATGTTGTGGTTACTGATACAAAGAGGGAGCAAAGAGACAAACAGCACCACTAATTCTGGATTTCTTATTATTTTCTCACCAGCTCTTGGGTCTCCTTACTATTAGGTTGCATATAGGGATAGCTAATAACAGACAGCCTGGATGAAGATCGGAGGCATAACTGGTGCAGACTGCAGGACTGTGTATGAGCTGTGAAAATCTCAGGTTTCCTATTTTTGCTTTGCGGACTAGCTTCACCTCTTGCCTCCTCCATCCATTCAGGAGCTCTTCCATACCCCGTGTTGTTCCCAACTATTGTGTTGCAAATTCTCTTCTGCACTGACCTTGTTAAGATAAAGACGTCCAGGAGCGAGGCTGCAGTTGTCAGGCGGTACCACGTGGTCCCGATCCACCAGTATAAAAGCCCAAAGAATCGGCCTGCAAAACCCCCGAGGAAACATTAAAACAGCTCTGCCCTCCCCCTTTTGTCTTCTGCCAGGGCACTAAAATGCCACCTTCCCTCCATCCCCAAATCGCTCTTTGGCTGGCATTTCTGAACAAAAGCCTTTCTCAGGATTCGTTTGTCCATTTCCTTGCAGAGAACAGAGCACAGTATAAAAGAGGCTGCCTTTGGCCCACCCAAGGCACTGGCTAAGGCCATTCGATTGCTAGCTTG
>NW_015171503.1:3182610-3201910 GCF_001447785.1 Gekko japonicus | reverse complement strand
GGAATGCTGAAACTCTGTACTTGGAATCATGGCCTGGATCTCACAGATCTGTTTCACTAGATGCTGAAGGAAAAGGCCATGATTGGCAGAATGGGTCTGTGGGATCCTGCCCCTCCCCCACTGCTTCCTCAAAAGATTACTAGGGATTGTTTGATTAGGACATTAATAGAGAACAAAGCACCCTTTAAAGACAGTGTCATTACCCATCTTCCCTTGCAAAACAATAATGCAGGGAAATCCTGGGGGTATCTGAGGGCATCTAATACCACAGTTTGCAGGGAGCTAACTGCAGGGCCAAGGGGCATATGTAATCCCGTCCCCAACTGCACCTATCTTGGAATGCGCTCCAGTATTCCCAGCAGCACAGATGGGTTCCTTGATATTTAAATCAATGTGGGAAGGTTTCCTGAAGATCCAATATTGGAATCAACTACAGCATAAAATGTGAATCAAAGTACAATATGGACAGCAGACAAAACCAACTACCTACTGCATAAAACAATATGCTATCTTCTTCCATGCAGGGGCACGTTCAGGGTATATGAGAGATCTGCATCTTAATCCTAAACTAATTTAAGCAATGAAATGAGTGATATTTCTGCATCGAACCACGATTTGAACATGGCAAGCCACAGAGACTTAGGTCTGCCTTGAATCTGCTCATGCCAGTGTGGCTTTATCACCTTCCTGGTTCTTTCATCCTCGCTTAAGCAGCAGCACGTTCAGGTCAGAGAAAGGTGTGGCTTTCTTGCAACCAGAGTTCAAGGGCTTCCTTGAGCCATGGGAGAGAGCTAGGCTTCCCTAGGCTTTAAATACCAGCCTTGGGAGCTTTCGAACCTCCCCTGCCAGAATTGAAAAATAAGAGATCAGGAGAAAATTCAAGGTGTTTTGGAAATATAATTGTGCCCTCAGAGTTTCTCTGTGCAATAGAAGACCAATCCAGCAAATAAAACACTTAGCAGTTTCCCCCCATTTACCTGGTGATGTTAGCACCAGCCACAGAAAAGAGCCTGCTTTGGAGAGCGCACTCCTGAACACAGAACCAGAGGCATTCTGATCCAAGGAACTATGACCTACAAGAAACAGAACTGTTAGCCAGGAGAAGAGGACATCCTCTCCCCACCCTCATCTTTGGTGTGGAATATAAGGAAAAAGCAGGACGGAGCCTTGCCCAAGAAGGCAGAGGGGATAGCTAGGAGACTTAGGGGCTGACTGTGCCTAGGCTGGGTCTTCTGAATACTTTGGCTAGCCCAGTAGGGGGCAGCACTAATCTATTCCATCCTAAACAGGCTTTACACACACCCTTGTTGAACCAATCAAGGGTCAAACTAGATGAAATTTTAGAGAAGAATTTGACCATTTAAAAATGCTGTGAGGATTGGGTTCATGGTGTTCCCCTCCTGTCACTTTTTCAACTGCCAAAACTAGTCCCCCAACAGGTCTTCAGAGAACTTGAAAAGGTGGGGGGGGCGGGGGATGACAACCAGATCTCAGGATTTTGAAATAGTCATCCTGCTAGCTGGTCAGGCTGTTTCAATCCAAAGCAGCAAAAACCCCAGAGGAGTATATGAAGAGGGGGAAATATTGGCTAGTGCTGGTAACAACAATACACACACACACATGCACGTGTCTTCTTCAGATCAGTTTTGAAATTATTTTATTTGGCAAGTGAAGGATGAACACATATGCATCTGTTACCCAACTTTTTTTCACAACAGGGCAGACTCACAGTGGCTGCGTTCAGGGAGACAGCGTTTCTGTACCTGCATAGTCATCCTCAGAGGAGTAGCCTGACGAAGAAGCATAGGTGTCATAGGTCTTCCTTTCCGCCAGCCCGTTGATTTTACTGGACTCTGTACTTCCAGTGCCTCTTCTTCTTCTAGCTAAAGATTCCTCGTCTATCCAGGAAACATGAACTCTCTTTAGGGAGAAACTAGGCAATTCTTGTTCATCTCTGTCTCCACAGTAAGTGCAACGGAATTCCAAAGGCCCCAGGCTTGCTCAAGCACACTTCCCACGTTAAAGTCGTTCAGAAATTGTACATCCCACTTCCTCTCCAACAGGCTTCCCAGTTTGTAACTTTCTCCATAGCTTTCAAGTATGCAACCCAAAACTGCATTTAAAAACCCTCAATATTTTTGTTCAAGCTTATGGATCCAAGCAATCTACCAGCTGGTATTCCTTGCATGTGATTCTGTGGCCTTGTCACAGATTCTCAAAACACAGCCTCACCTGGTATTTCACCACTCCACCGTTCAGCCTTTTAAATGCAATCTCAACATATTGAATCATAGAATCACAGAGTTGGAAGGGACCTCATCTAGTCCAACCCCCCGCACAATGCAGGAAATTCCCAAAACCCCCCCCCCCCCCCCACATCCCTAGTGACCCGTTCCATGCCCAGAAGATGGCAAAAAAAAACCCCTCCAGGATCGCTGGCCAAACTGGCCTGGAGAACAATTGATGCCTGATCCCAAAGTGGCAATCGGCATCTCCCTGGGCGTGTAAGAAAGGGCCACAAGAACTAAGCATTCATGCAACCCTTCCTGCCCTCCCTCTCATGAACTGCCTAAATTCACACGATCAGCATTGCTGTCAGATGGCCACCTAGCCTCTGTTTGAAAACCTCCAAAGAAGGAGAGCCCACCACCTCCCAAGAAAGCCTGTTCCACTGAGGAACTGCTCTGTCAGGATGTTCTTCCTAATGTTTAGCCAAAACCTCTTTTCATTTAATTTCAACCTGTTGGTTCTGGTCTGACATAGCTGCCTGCTTGCAAACTGGAGCATCTGAGAGCATCGCCACCCAGACACTGCTTGAAAGTGTTTTTACATTCTAAATGTTTAGGACATTTGTGACTGAGCACCCAACCGCACGGGGTTTTGGAAAAGAAGAAAATATAACTGCCATCTTTATCACCAAAGGGAATAATCACAATGACTGTGCTTACACTGTCAAGCTACAGACCAGGTATGTACTGCTGCAATAGAGAGGACATTATCATACAGGTTGTGGATCAGCTTTGCAAGAATTGTAGAATAAATAAAATACAACTCGGGGGGGGGGGGGGGGCGGCACCAACTGTGCAGGACTTCTGTGCAAATTGTGCTGAAGAGAGAGGAATACTCACTCCAGTAAGAACTGCTGTTCAGTGGCTCATCCAAGGCAGCACTGACCCGGGCAGAACGCCCCCTGCCGTCACTCAGGTAGGACTCGCTAACCACGGACTCACTGTAGTAGGTGGTATGCCCAGCAGTGTTGGATCCCAGGCTTGGGGCCGGAGAGGGACGCTTTATGCTGTTTGACTTCTTCCGTATGCTCCGGCTGCAGGAGTGGAAACTGTAATGAGTTCACATGCTGGCACGATAGTGGGACGCAGGAGAAGAAAGGAAAACAGGGAAGGGGAAAGGCAGAGCATGCTTCTTCCCGGGGCCGTCCACATAAAGTTGTGCTAACTGATAACAAACCTCTTGTCACTGGATAGCGACTTCCTTGTGAAGAAAGAGGGGAGTGAAGCATCTCTTAGGTTGTGATGCACTAGACAACATACCAGTGGCCTACAGTGTCCGTAAGCACAGATCCAGGTGGGGGAGGGGAGCACAATGATTAGATGAATGGACTTGGACCAAGGAAGCCCAGGTTCAAATCCCAGCTCCACCAGGACACGTATTGGAGACCCCGAGCTGCTTGCTATTTTTCAGACTAGCATCACAAGATAGTCATGAAGATAAAATCAAGTGTGGTGGAGGGACACTCAGAAAACGTGCGCTGCAGTCTGAGCCAAATGATGAGCTAATGAGAAAGAAGAAGGGTGGGATAATAGTGAAATGGCACTTATCGATTACACTTCTGTTCTGCAGTTCCTTTCGCAAGTGTGAGGCTGTGCACCTGGGTGACCTTATTTTACCTTCACCTTCTGAGATCAGGTGGGTTGGTAGAGAACCTAGGATCCAGCGCACCCGATTCTCAAATGATGGGGTAAGGCATGTTTGATGTCTTGGGCAAGGAAAGGGCCCTCTCCCATTTCCTTCCCTGGGAGAGCTTTGTTCTAGCAGAGTCTTCGTGCTGAAGCTTTTATTATGGCCCCCTTTCCATACCGGAGCGGCCCGAATAGCCCAGCTTGGCCTGAGCTAGAGAGGCTTGAGCGCTAAGAAGGGTTCAGCCACGGTCAGTACTTGGATGGGAGACCTCCAAGGAAGACCCGGGGTTGCCATGCAGAGGGAGGCAACGGCAAACCGCCTCTGTTCATCTCTAGCCTTGAACACCCCACGGCCGGGGCTGCCATGAGGCAGCTGGGACTCGACATGCTGGTGTTGGAAGTGGTGCTCCGGTCCACAAACCCCATAGGCAACCGTGGGCTGCACCATAAGCAACTGTGCATGAGTTTACCCACAGAACAGATGGTTTGTGCCAGGGGGAAGAGAAAAGGCAGAGTGGGCTTACATGGTCTCCCAAGTGTTAAAAGTTCCAGAAACACTGAGCTAGCCACAGCGGCTCACATTTGCTGCGGTGGCGATGGGCTTCCTGTCTCACTGCTACATTTCTTGATTAGATAACGGCTGCTCAGGCAACTGCAAAGCCCAGTGTAGGGACAGGGATTTCCATCTCAGAAACAAGCCAGAACTGCTTTTTTGCTCAGAGTGTGGAGCAACGTTGTGGGTGATCCAAAGGCAAACCTTTTGACCCTGCGGAGATTCAAGCTCAGAATGGGTGATGTGTTTTAAAAAAGCACAAGCAGCTATTTCTGCCTAGCACTGCAACCTTTGCAAAAAAACCCAGAAACATCACAGGCAGGTGGCAACATCTTTCAGCTGCCTACGCAAGCAGAGGAGATGCGCTTGAGCACAGAGAACACGTTGCCCATGGTTTCGCCCATACGGCTTCCTTCCTGCTTCCTCTGCAGCAGCTGTGGGTTTCCAGGACAGTGGCAGCATCTAGCAGCTGCTCACAGTGAAGCAGAAAATGAAGAAATTTATTTCCTCCAAAGATTAAGCCCATTGCTAACAGGGTTGCCCAAAACAAGAACACACATCCTGGCTGGCATTTTCCCCTTCTGGGCAAAGTCAAGGACAAAGGCATGTTTTTCCTCTCAGCTGCCTTTTATTTTCTTTTTTAAAGGTGTACATTTCAAGTGAATCTTTGCACTGGGCTCCATTCCACGTTGTTGGGCACTGCTCCAGAGCCACCAAGAACTGTTGGGATCCAAAGCCAGACACTCCCCAAATTGCTGGGTCCCACCTCAGCTCTGTCCCCAGACTGACGTGCTCTGCCCTGATTCCAAGAGAGCACCGCTCTGAAGGTCCACCCAGGTGCTAGAACTTTTCATTTCAAGAGGTGGCACCTCTAACGTCAACCAGGCCTGCATCCACACATGTAGACAGTCTGCTATTGATGCTACAGCAGTCACTCAGAACTGAATTTCCCTGTGTGGACAAGACAATCCAGTGCAACATCCACAGGTGCAGATGAAGAGAAGGCCATTGTTCTCTGCAGCCCCGACTAAACTGCTGTGCTCCCTTAAGAGAGCCAGTTTGGTGTAGTGGTTAGGAGCGCAGACTCTAATCTGGGAGAACCGGGTTTGATTCCCCACTCCCCCACCTGCACCTGCTGGATGACCTTGGGCAAGCCATAGTTCTGGCACAGCTGTTCTTGAAAAAGAGCAGTTTCTGTCAGAGCTCTCTCAGCCCCGCCTACCTCACAGGGTGTCTGTTGTGGGGAGGGGAAGGGAAAGGAGTTTCTAAGCTGCTCTGAGACACCTTTGGGTAGTGAAGGGCGGGGTATAAATCCAATTTCTTCTTCTTCTTAATGAAGTGCTTCTGTTGCAAGGAAATGGCACTCTTTTACTGCTGCTGTATTTTGTTGCTGAGAAAATGCTCTTCCTTTTCCTCAGCAACCATACCCCCTGCTATCTAGAGTGCTGTACACAATACAAGTGATATCAGCAACCAATACAAGGGGTAAAGGTTGCAATCCTAAAAGTGCTTCCTGGGAATAAGCCTCATTTAATAACACCAGACCGATTCCCAAGAAGACCTGCTTATGCTTGCCTCCATTGGCACATATTGGACAGCTTCTGTAGTGTTAGTAACAACAAGAAACACAACTCCCGTTTGTCATGCCTCTGGTTGTGTTTTCCAAATAGTCACAGGCTGACATACAGCAACAACAGGGCTTCCATGTGGCAGGTTTTCCCCTGCATTTTCTCTACCCCAGGTCCCCACAGCAGCCATCCCACTCCATCCAGGGCTTTTCCAATTGTTATGTTTATCAATGTGTCTATCTTGTTCCCTGACTTTCCAGTTTAAAAAGAAGTAGCCCCTTTCCTTGCAGAGATATAAAGGGAAAGACATATCTCCACAAGGAAAAAACAAAACAAAGCACAAAAGCTGGGAATTCAGAGAAACTGACAGATATCCTGGATCCATTCCAGTCCGGCTTCTGCCCCAGCCACAAGACTGAGATGGCGCTGGCCGCTCTCACAGATGACCTCTGGAGATGCCTGGACCAAGGCGGTTCGGCACTGCTCTTGCTTCTTGACTTTACAGCAGCATTCGACACAGTGGATCATAACCTACTGACCCGCTGCCTCGCCGACATGGAGATACGGGGGACAGAGGGTGGCACTCAGGGAGAGGATTTTACCACAACACTCGCTGGTGAGTGGTGTCCCTCAGAGGGTGGTCCTCTCCACGGTGTGGTTTAACATCTATATCTGCCCCCTTGCACAGCTAATCTGGGGGTTGGGGCTGGGTTGTCACCAGTATGCTGATCACCCAGCTGTATCAGCCAGACTCAGCCCCAGATATTTCGGACAGGGCACTGGAAGCTCTGACTGGTTGCTTGTAGCACAGCCGGCTGAAATTAAATCTATCCAAGACACAGGTCCTGTTTCTGAGTTGCGGGAGGGGGGGGGGGGGATCTGGGAATTTGACTCTCAGCCCTCGGTGGGGCACCCTTAGTGCCAGCGCTGGGGGGCAGGAGTGAGGAGTTTAGGAGTGATACTGGATGCCTTGTTAACTATAGAGGCACAGATCACCAATGTTGCCTGGTCACCCTTTTACCCCCTCCGGCTGGTTCGGCAACCAGTTCCCTACCTCTCCCCCTGGAACTTGGCTACTGTGATCCATGCAATGGTTACTTCCAGATTAAACTACTGTAACTCACTTTACATTGGGCTACCCTTGAATCTCACCTGGAAACTCCAGCTAGTGTAGAACCCAGTGGCACGCCTTCTGACTGCGACGTCTGCACGGGCGCGCATTTAGCCGGTGCAATGACAACTGCACTGGCTACCAAATGAGTACCAGATCTGGTCCAAGGTGTTGGTGCTAACCTTTAAAGCCCTATGCGGCCAGGGACCAACATATCTGCAGGACTGCCTCTTCCTATATGTGCCTCGTAGAGCTTTACACTCAGCAGAGCAATCTACTGGCAGCCCCCAGCCCAAAAGACATCTGCCTGGCCTCGACTAGGGCCACGGCCTTCTCTTCCCTGGCCCCAGCCTGATGAGACATGCTCCCAATTGAGATCAGGACCCTGTGGGACTTGTTATGGTTCTGCAGGGCCTGTAAAATTTTATTTATTTATTATCAAATGTATACCCCGCCCTCCCCGCAAAGCAGGCTCATGGAGGTGCTCCACCAGGAGGTGCTCCACCAGGCTTTTGGCTAACTGGCAGGTGACTGCTGTTTCTGGCCCCTCCTGCCCAAACTGCCCTCATACTTGTTCGATGGTGTAGAGGACAATGGTTTCCGTTATAGTAACCAGACTACTATTATGTTTCTGCCCACCTGCCCTTCAATGGAAGGACTACAATAGATTATTACTGGCTGCCATCGGTTTTAAAATTGGATTCTAAATTGTTTATGGTTTTATAATGTTGGTTTTATTGTTTATATTCCTCTTGTGACCTGCCCTGAGCCCACTTGCGGGGGAGGGTGGGATAGAAATAAATAAATAAAGCTATAATAATAATAATAATAATAATAATAATAATAATAATAATAATAATAATAATATTCAATTGCTGGTAAGGAAAAAACCCCTGTGGGGGACTGGGCTTGAAAAATGGTGCCAAGGCGGGTGGGCACTTTCCCATCTGGGCTTTTTCAGCCACAAAACCCGCTTACGGAATGCCCTTCTCCCCTTAAGGCTCACTTGGCATCTACATGGCCCGTTAATTTAACAACAGAACAAAACACTTCTGTTCACCCACACTTTTAGTCAAGGATGTGATTTTTAAAAAACATTAGAAACTCTTATTTTAAGCTGTCAGTGGTGTCTTTATGGTTAATGTTTGTATGCCGAACTGGATTTTTAAATATTGGGTTTTAATTACCTTTTAATGTTCTCTATTATTTTTATTTTGTAAGCCACCTTAGGCAGGTTCCTGGAGATGTGGCATAAACATTTTCTAAATAAATAAAATCCACATTGGTGCCACCCCACCTCTGCTGCCATCTTTCTCAAAATATCACAGCAAAGCAGGTTTGGGAAAGATCTCAGGAAGGATCGGGAAAATTCTGGAGGTGCAAGGAAATACCATGGTGCTGTGGGGAAGCTGGGGGGAGATACTTGCTTCCCAGTAACATTCAAGCCGAAGCTAGCTACTCATATGTAAGTGACCATAGATTCTTCAGGGTGGTTAAATTATGCATTTCATGGGCATGAGCTCCCAGTTGTGCCACTGTGATTCTGGAGTGCTCTGCTACCACTTACTCTTTTTAGAAAAGCAGCAATGCAACATTCACAAAGGGAATGGAAAACCTTTCAAAGTGAGCTTTGTTCACCTTGAATTAAACAACAAATGCTGCTCTCACCTTCTACAACAAAATCACCATTTCTATCATGTGGGACTGGCTATCAACGACAGATGTTATAATGGGCCAGAAGTGTATAGAGCTACACACAATTTTTAATTGTTGCTCAGCTCTTGAAAGAATAACACTTGTTCAAAATACTGCTTGTAGCTTTGAAAATGTCCCAGAAGAGCAGGCTACTGAGGAACTGCAGTCATACAACTGCCCTGTCACTGTGCCTCTGGCCTCTCAAAGATGCAGCTCCCTCTATTTCAGGGCAACCAGAGTCCCGGAAAGCAGCCCACAAAAATGGTTTACTAGCCCACCTGCCAACATGTAAGCAAGCAAACTACTTGTGACACACTGATAGCCTAGAACAGGGGTGTCAAACGTACAGCCCGGGGGCTGAAACCGGCCCATCCAGGGTTCTTATCTGGCCCGCAAGCAACTAGTACGAGAGAGGTAAGGCAAGAGGCTGCTGGAGGGGGGAGCAGGCATGCAGGTACACATGGTGAGGTGTGTGTGGTCGAAGCTGTCAAGAAATGAAACGAAATGGCTATGGGGCGGGCATGGTATCCCTTGGAAAAAACATAATCTTGCATATGATTAACTACATTTATTGGGAATTTTGTGGATTCCCCAATAAATCAATTGCTTTTACTGTCAGCTAGCTGCCATTTTAAGTTGCTTCTGTCCTTCCCCATTCCCGCTTGCTCGCAGCTCAGCGGCTTGCAGTAAACATTGTCTCGGAGACCGTGGGAGCTGGCTCGGCTAGGCGGCGGTCTGGCCTTGGGAGGAAGGGAGGGCTTGCGGTCCACCACTGGTGTGACTCTTTCTGCTCTCAGGAGCCCTGCGAATCTCCCGCTCATTATGTAACTTCCCGCCGGGAGAATTCCCATGCACACGCTTGAAGTTCATTTGCTTAGCTATTTGCCTTGTCCAGCTACATGCACGGATGTTCCCGCCCTATAGTTATTCCTAACAATAATCCTGTGGATATGGTATTGGTTTTGTACTCTAATAAAGCATGCTTTATAGGAAATGTGTGTAAAGAGTTACTTGCTGTGGAACCTGACATTCACTCCTACAAATAAATTGCTTTTGTTTGTATTTTGAGTAAAAAACATCATTAATTGGGTTTGCCTGTGTCATTTATAAAGATTATGTCTCCATTACATTTTGCAGCATGGTCCGGCCCGACAAAGTAACATTTATGTCAGATCCGTCCCTCATAAAAATGAGTTTGACATCTCTGGCCTAGAAGAAGGCAGCAAACCACTCTCTTCCAGTTTGAGAAAGTCTTTCTTTGCCTGCAGGTCATTCCTACTCACTTTAGGGCAATATGGCAGGTGGCTTTCATAATCATGGTCTAACAAGTTCTCCTTGGACATAAGAGCATCGTCTAACACAAGAGAACTCCTCTAATTGCAGAGAACTGGAATGGAGAGAACAGAACCTACCTGCTCTAAACTGCCAAGTTCCCCACCCTCTATTTTTTACAGAATTAGAGAAGCCAAAGAAACTTCTTCTCTGATATTGTCCTGTCACCCATCCAATTAAAGCAATGTGGTAATGAATCTCTGCATCAGACAGGGTATGAGGATCACACAGCGACAGGCAGAAACCAAAGTAGAAACTGTGCAAAAAAGATGCTAAAACCGTACCAACAGATATATATTACATCTTTATATATAAAATAAAGTCCCCTCACTGTAAAATCAACACCCAGGCCAAACCCCTGGACCTAGAAACACGAGATTCGGGGAGAGCGCTCCTACGATGGCGTAGATGCTAAGAAGGGATTTTTTTAGAAATCTGACCCAAAAGTGGGTCAAAAGGGGGATAATGTGCTCCCCCAATTGATTCCTATGTGGCTGCCAGGCTGCTGCCTCCTCGCACCCCGTACTCTCTGATTAGTCAACTGCAAAGCTCAGTGTTCTGAGGTAAAAAAACCAGTTACAGGGGACTACAGAGAGCTAATGACAGTTGAGGAAATCAGGAGTGGCCAACTGCTTGTGAGGTGAAGCAAAGCTGCTGGCCCAGCCTCCCTATGGCGTCAAACATTCTCCCCCCTCCTATACCTGACAGGCAGTTGTCTGTCAGATGCAGCAGCAGTTGTAGGGTGCTTAAAGCCATGAGGGAGCCCGCCCCAGCAGTAACGCCTTAATGACCCTGCCAACCCCACCTCCACAGTGGCTAATACTCCTCCCCCTCCTACACTGGGCAGGCAGCTGCCTGTCAGGTGTAGGAGAGGAGGTGGGATGCTTACAGCCACCGGGGAGGTTTGCTCAGCAAGACTGCCTTAGCCCTGTTGCTGGCCCAGCCTCCCTGATACCTTTAAACATAATCCTCCCAACACCAGACAGGCGGGTGTCTGTCAGGTGTAGGAGCAGGACCAGGGTATTTTAATCCATCAGGGACGCCGCCCCAGCAGGATCACCTTAGTGATGCTGCTGGCCCAGCCTCTCTGGGCCAGCAGCATACCTCAGAAGCTCATGAAAATCATGTTTATGAAAAACATGTAATAGATAATCGAAACAAAGTTATTAATATCTGGATCCTTCGAAATTATTCATACCTTTATGACTTCGTTCTTTGTACCTATATGACTTGCATGTAACTTATCACACCAATTTTTTTTGTACAAATCATAATTGAATTGTTTTGAACCTCTCTGATACTGTATATGTAATATATATCTGTTGGTACAGTTTTAGCGTCTTTTTTGCACAGCTTCTACTTTAGTTTCAGACAGGGTGTGGCCATACTACTGCTTGTCAAAAAAAAGAGCCAGGGAGGTCTCTGGGAAATTGGGAAGGTTATCACAAGACAGGCGTGGGAGAATCTGGCAAGGATGATACTGAAGAGCTGAGAATGAAGAGCCTAACAACTCATGACAAGTCTGCAGAATTCCAGGCAATACTGCCTTGATAACACTGCTGAGAAACCAAGATGAGCTGAAACTAGTTCCACAACATATCTCCTCACGATATCTACATTGCAGATTTTACATTCTGAAAGCTGGAATTCTGAGGCTCAGACTCAACTCCTGCTGCTGAAACCCTGCACCAGGTACTGAAAACCCAAAATGTAAAATATAGGGTATTTTTCTTGTTTTTGTTTTTAATTGCTGGTATGCATGGAATCAGACTTGATAGTTCAGTCTGCTTTTAATTAGCTAGAGCTCCAACACAAAAGAGCACTGGATACTTCTTCCTATCTCTGTCTTGTAGACTGCAGCTTGCCAACCCAGGGATGTGGAAAGGAGTGACAGCAAGCTTCTGTTTCGAAGGAAGATGAAAAGAAGCTCAGATAAAGGGAAAGGTACAGGTTCTCTTTTTCTTTGCTCCCACTTACCTGTTGGAACTGTCTTTGAAGAGGGTCTGCTGGCTACCAAGCAGTAAACTCCCACCGCTGCCACTACTGCCCTCATCAACATCATCACTTTGGTAATAACGGACAGTGCCAAGGCGCTGGCTTCGCCGGGACATGATCGAGGAAAGCCACCACCCTTGCTAAGACACCTGGAGAAAAAGCAAAGGAAGGGGAATGTAAGAACTGTGAATTCACCAGCTGTGACCAGGCAAAGACAGAGGACAGGTCTTAGAAATATCATTGTGTCATGCATAACGGGGAGGGGGGGGAGCTGTCCACAGAAACCCATACTGAGAGAGACTACCCCAGGGCCTCCTTCCTTTTTAGACTCTGTTCCCAGAGGTAACTAAGAAAACTTCACAGGGACTAGAATGCATTTCTGTTCTGTAGCCTGCCCAAAACACACATGCTAATTAGGGAATGGATTTATTTTAGTACAGTATAGCATACATATACATTAAGCATTCAAACTTGAGTGAAAGGGATTGGTATGCAATAACACTTGCTTAGGCTTTCATCTAGGCCAAACTGACAAATAAGTGGCTGGGCCTGCCACTCTAAGGGTGCGTTCAGACGGGGGCTTTCTGCCGGCATAAACTGCACCGGTTGGAACCGGTGCAGTTTATGCCGGCAGAAACGCGATCAGACTTACCTCCATTTTGCGGATCCCTCCGGTGTACGCCCGCTCACACGCCGCGGCGTCGGCGAGTTTTTTTTTAAAAAACACAGTTTGAGCATGCGCATAGGCAGCCATTCACAGAATGGCGATCTTTGTGCATGCTCAACCCCCCCATTACATTTAAACTTTAAAGGTAAAGACTTACCTTTAAAGTTTAAAGCCCAACCTGGCCTCCCTTAAGTCCCGGACTCCTCCGGGAAGTTAAACTAAGGGCTTTAAAAAAAAAAAAAAACGCTCAGGGCGAAGCTTCGCCCAAGCGCATATCACCTAGTTTAAAAAAAAATGGCGGGGAAAGCCGGAAGCCTCAGGCTTCCGATGGAAATGGCTGTGGAACGGTGGAGACCGATCAGACGCAGGGGTACATCGTTTACAACCGTTGCACTCAGTATACCACCACTTGGGACCTGGTGGCAGAGTGCAATGGTGTAAAGGGCTTTACACCGGTTAGGAACAGGAGGCAGATGTGCCCCGTCTGAACGCCGGTGAGTACAACGGTTGGAACCGGCACCCTAACCGATGTAAAGCCCCCGTCTGAACGCACCCTCAGTGTAACTTCACTCACCTAAAGGTAAAGGTTCCCTTGCTCGAGTCTGACTCTAGGGTTGCGGTGCTCATCTCCGTTTCAAAGCCGAAGAGCCAGCGCTGTCCAAAGACGTATCCATGGTCATGTGGCCGGCATGACTAAACACCAAGGCGCGCGGAATGCTGTTACCTTCCCACCGAAGTGGTACCTATTTATCTACTTGCAATTTCTTGCTTTCAAACTGCTAGGTTGGCAGGAGCTGGAACTAGAGACGGGAGCTCACTCCGTCATGCGGCACACTCGGGTCTCGAACTGCTGAACTACCGACCTTCCACAGCTTGCAGTTCAGCGTCTTAACCACTTGAGCCACCGCAGCTCACCTACCCCTACGTTAGTTTATCCTGCTTCTATCACAATTCCCTTTCAGTCTAAAGAAATCTACAATCCTACAAATCAGCCTACTGCCATCTCTTTCCATCACACAACTCTAATTTTACCAGCTCAATGCAGCTACAAATAAGTTACAACAACACTTCTGTCACAATTGTTAAAACATCAGACCCCATTTGCTTTAGCCCTATTCCCCTACTCCAGCAGGTGGCGTCCTTGTATGAAGGACTGTGCTGAAACTGTCCCCCATGTTCTCCTCCAATGTCCCTTTTATTTGGTGCCCCGCCAGGATCTTCTGTACCCTATATTAGCTCAATTCCCAGAGATTCCTGACGATTTTAAGGTTCTGTTTTTGCTTGATAATCAAGATACGGAAATAAACTGAAATAGCAGCAAGGTTTCTTCTTAGTGCTATGGCTATATGTTCTGATGTAACCACTAGGTTTATCTGCTTTTATGCTGTTTTTCTGCGCCATAGCTCCAAATTTGTATTTTCTGATCTATATTTAATCTGATCTCCTATTGTAGATATATACACATGCCAATAAATGTTTGTCATCCCTATTCCATTCTCCAGCTCAGACCCCATTTGCTTCATCCCTATTCCATTCTCCAGCTCAAAGACGCTCCCTGGGAAATCATGGGGGTAAACAAACAGGTTATCCATCATCCCAAAAGAGAAGCTGCCTTAGCCTAAGATGTTTAGTCTGTAAAGCATGGTAAGATGTGTGTCACAAGCCTGTTTAAAACCTGCCTCAACCAATCCAAACATGCCTGAAATACAAGCTTGAATTAGTTTCAAACCAGTGTAGCTATAGGAACTATAAAACCCTGGGAGTTAAAGAGTTTTGTGGAGAAACTGCTTTAGCACACTTACAAAATTGTAGGTTTCCAAAGTTCCTTGGGCAAAGTCAGAACACTGAAACCAGTTTAGACAGGACAGCACAGAGGTAAGTGAGCTACCTAGTTCTTCCTTTCAGAATATCTTCCTTCTTCAAGTCCTAAGCTTGGAGGAGGGATGCAAGCAGGGTGAAAGGGAGGGCTGGGATTCCCCAGGGAGATGTTGGTGTGCAGTTTGTCACCTGACTAGCAGGGAAGGAAGTGGTAAGTTGAAGGATTTCTTTTGGGAGAGGCTGTAGGCAGCTTAGCAATTGTTAAAGGATCTCATGCAGCAGGTGCTGGGAGATGCCTTTCTCAGTCTGAAACTCAGTCAGTTTTCTGCTGGGAAGAGCAGACAACAGAGGACAAGCAGTCTGGTGCAGTGTGAGATGACTTCATACACTTGTATGATTCTGCTTGAAAAAGTGTGTGTGTGGGGGGGAGGCATGTTTCCTTGTCCAGCAGGGGACACAGCAGTGGGTGCAGCTGTCACGACAACCATCCCTCCCTCCACAGCATCAGTGCCTCCAACTGGGTAGCATTAGCACGTGAGTTTCTAACGGGGCCAGCAGACAGGGCGAACCACATACTTCTTTCAGAGCATCAGGAGCCAAATGCGTCTGAACTTGGCAGACAACGGCCAGAGAGCTCTTAGCCAGGACAAGAACTCAAGTCCCAGCCAAGAGTAAGACCAGGCCCGTTCGGAGTTTGGCAGGACTCCTGTGAGTTTGCCCACCCTTCCGCAACCTACACCAGCCACCCCACAGAGAGGCTTGCCAAGATGCAAAACAGCATGAGCAGCAGAAACGCGGCCTGACCTCCACTTTTAACTTCCACCCCTCATATGGCGTTGGCTGGGCTCCTTTCCAGTCACAGCAAGAAAGCCCATTCACATGGGCAATAAAGCCCCTCTTTCTAACCCACGCCTTGGTGGAAAGAGGCCCTCCCACACTGCAGGGAGCAGGGCAGAGGGTAGCCAAAGTCACAAGGTTGTAACGACCCATGGCTTACAGACGACGTGCACGCTGTGGTAACAAAACAGCGAAGTTTCAGCAGTACCACAGTACTGTACTCTCCCCCCCCCCCAAAAAAAGGGGGGGGGGGGGAGTCACCATTTTCTTTCCCTGCCTGGTCACATGGCAAAACTGCCCAAGATCCTTTCCCCTCAATCCCTGCCAAATCCCATCCTGTCACAAAACAACAATAAAAAACACGTTGTTGGAACTTCCCCCTACTTTACGATTGCTGTGCTGCAAACAAATAGGTCCCCCCCCCCCAGGTGCGCTTATCTTTTGGAACAGACCAAGCAAAAATATTAGTTAAGCAGCGAATTGAGGATATAGAACGCCAAACTGATCTTCCCAGCATACAAAACATTAAGATGAGGGCAATTATCAAAAACACTGTGGGTCCAGCCAACTATTTAACATCTCTTGAAGTAAAAGGGTTTAGAAGAGCCTTTACTCTGGCGAGGTACTCCGCCCTCCCTTCTGCTGTACTTGAAGGAAAATACAAGAATACTCCTTTCTCAGAAAGGCTGTGCACCTGCCCATTAAGGGAGGTTGAGACTACAGAGCACATGTTTTTTAGATGTCCGTATTATAAGGTGGTGCGTAATAAAATCACTCCGCTGACTGAACAAATTCTGGGCCTTTCCGAAAAAGCTAGACTCGAGTTTCTTCTATCTGATAGAAACCCCAAAATTACCCACCAAGTAGCCAGTTTCTGTATGGTGATACTCAGATCATGGAAACTCTAAGGTAGCTAGTTAGATATAGCTGTTTGATATTAGATTAAATTTTAATTTGCTTTTAATGTGTCACTGATGTATCTTAAAATCTTGGAATATTGCAAAGGTGTACTTCTTTTTGTATGACTGGTCTAAGGACTGTAGAAATAAAGTGATTGATTGTGCCGCAAACACAGCTTTTTAGGTGTCACACCCGCCTCTCCTGTCAATTTACAAAGAGACTCCTCTTCCCCCAAACAGGCAGGAAACAACGAGAGAAAAATTAACACCAAATTCCCAGGGGGCAGAAGAAAGTACAAAGGAATCTGTTCAGCGCTGTTAGGAAACCGCATCCATCCCTGGGGTAACTCGATTGAAATCAAGCCCGGTTTGGCGTCTTTTCAGAGGTGAACAAGGGAAAGTAGGCGCTCTCTCCTACGAAGAAGGCTTGTGTCAAGCCACTTCCTGTGTGCATGTTCTAGGCACCACCACCTTAACTGTTTTCTTTTTCGCACATGCTAATCCCCCACCCCACCCCCAGGGGTGCGGAGCGAAGGAAAACTCCGCAAAAGAGGGAGCTCGGGTACCGGCGGAGTTGTCAGATTTTTTTTGGTTTTTTGGAAGAGCAAAACGCAATGCTCAATCCTGGCGACTTCCTGCAACACCAAGGCTCGCTCAGCTTTGCGGCGTGCGAAGAAACTGGTTCCCAGCAAGCCCAAAGCCCATTTCTCTCACCCCTGAGCCACCATGGTGGTCCCCCTCCCGCGCCCCACATCGAGCCTCAAGGCCGGGAGAGGAAGCCCATTTTTAAAACTCACCAGTAGTAACAAACAGTACGGTATCTATTACCCATTGCGTCCATCCCCCCGCCCATTTTGCAAATACTACACCCATCTGGCGTAGTGGTTGGAGCAGGATTGGAGGAGGCCCCGCCGTTTTGAAGCCGCTGTGCCATGGAAACTTGCTGGGTGACCTTGGGCCCGCCACCCACTCTCAGCCTAACGTCCTAACCTACCTCACAGGGTTGTGGTGAGAATAAAATGGAAGAGAGCAGAACCAGGCAAGCCGCTTTGGGGAGAAAGGCAGGGCATAAACACATAAATATCAACCGTGCCTCGATAACCGACTGCAGCGTTTGAGAAAATTATAAATAATGAGCGGGAGCCTTAAAGCTAGGGAGCGGAGACAAAAGACATCGCAAGTTAAATAAAGATAATGTCCTTTGGAGGTTGCAGCAGATCATTAGTGAGTAAGCCTCTTACAGGATGACGTTTCTAGCTGGTGCTTCTTAGCACCCTCGGGCCGCAGTCCTCTGCAGGCTTCCTGGGGAGCAAGTCCCGTGTACTGACTCCAGAATAAGCACGCCAAGGCTGGAGGCTGCGCCCGGTCTCCTTGGCCCTCCCCCTCCCACCCTTTCCCAGCGTCTCCCGCCAAGGAATCCCTCCCTGGCAATCGGCGGCTACATTGACTTCTCCATAACAACAAAAGCAGCACGCGACTCACCCTTCTTGACGGGGAGGAGAGAAAAAGGAAGGAAGAGAAAAGCAATTCAGACTAGCTCTCTCCCCCCCCCCCTCCGTGCGTCTTCATTTAAAAGGGGAAGGAAATGAATGCAAGGGGAGGGGAGGGGCGGAGAAGGGGAAGAAAGCTTTACCTGGGATGCTCGGGGCGGGGGACAGGCGAGTAACTCGGAGACTAAGGAGCGAGCCGAGAAGAGAAACGACCTTTCTTCTTTTGCTGTCTCCTTTCAGCGGCTGCAATGCATTTATTTCCAACCGAACGTCCTGTTAAATGCCAGCCACAATCAAGGAGAAATTGATCCAAAGTGCCCCTCCAGAATGCAAGGTCAGCAGAGTGGCGAGTCGTAGCGACCCCTTCACTTGAGGAAGCGAATCCGCAGCCGAGGAGGGTGGGGGCACAAGAAGCCGCCGGTTCCGAAGCCGCCCGCTTGAAAATCCTTTACACACACAGTCCCCCAAACAAACCCAAACCGCACGGTAACAATATGGCCTTGGGTTTTGTGCGTGCGTCTGTCAAATCCCTGTACAGACAGCCCATTGGCAGGGGCCGCACCTGACCCCGGCTGTCAATCTCTCGCAATGGCCTGCGTCCATTGGCTGGTTTGAACAAAAAGCCTCGCTCATTCCTTCCCTCCGCGCCCCTCCCACTCCGCCAGCTCCTTTTCTGGCTTCAGCTGTTTGGCGTTGCGTAAAGGACTCGGCTGCGCTTGCTGCAGGGCTAGGCTCCACCCCCCCCACCCCACCCCCGTGCTTTAATAACAACTTTCCGGCGGGAGCGAGCGGGGAAGCACTTTTCTTTTTACGGCACGCCCCCGCGGCTGAAAGATATGTGCTCGTTTCTGGTTTTTTACAGTAACGCCCCAGGTTTGCAATGGGGTGGTGGTGATGGGGAGTCCCCAGCTCCTGCCAACCTAGCAGTTCGAAAGCAAGAAAATTGCAAATAGATAAATAGGTGCCGCTTCGGTGGGGAGGTAACAGCGCTCTGTGCGCCTCGGCTTTAGTCATGCCGGCCACATGACCACGGAAACGTCTTTGGACAGCGCTGGCTCTTCGGCTTGGAAACGGAGATGAGGACCCGCCCCCTAGAGTCGGATTCGACTGGCTTTGGAGCAAGGGAAACCTTTACCTTTTCCGGTTTCTGAATTACTGCCAGAAAATAAAAGAGGGGAGCTGGCCGCATTCATTATCGCAGAGCCAATGCCCATTGCTGCGTATTACGTCGTACGTTGGCAACTCAAAACGAGTTTCTGTAAACTTTTGGTTCTGACTGCGCACTTCTCACGGAGAGAGGAGGACAAGCCAAATCTTTCCTTCTGAGTTTCCGGGAGGGTGAAGATAGCTTGACAAAACCGCTGTTCATACTCCTTGCCCGCTGGTTTCCTGGCAGCGATTCTTGTGCCCTGGCCTGG
>NW_015171503.1:3179383-3182574 GCF_001447785.1 Gekko japonicus | reverse complement strand
ATCATTTCCCCTGGAATGCAGGCACACACATCCTTTTGGCTGCTGAATGCCTGTCTCAGAGGGCTTTAGCTGTTCCTGGGTGAGCTCAGTGGGGAGGAGGCAAAGGGCCGGGGCAGCCGACCACAGAAGAGAAACAAGATCAGCACAGCTGTCCTATGAAGGCAGGGCTGAGTGACAGGGCCGGGTTTTATTCTGGTTTGGTGATGTAAGAAGGACCCCCCCCCCCCAATGGCTCTTGATGCAACAAATGGCCCAGCCGTAGTTTGCTGTTCCGACTAGATGGAGATCAGTGCTATGGGGGTGGGGGAGAACCTGGAGAAACACTTTTTTCCCCAACTGAAGAGGTGTGGGCATTTTCTTGTTTGGAATAAATGAAATTGTTTTAAAAAACAAGTTAACATCAGCGTGTGTAGTGTGAAAACATTTTATTTGAGACATGCTCCTATAGCACTAGAGAATAACTCCTTTGTACACTGTGGACATATATAACATACTTTCAAGGATATGTTCATTGTTTAAGTGGATAGTTTTGGTATCAATTAATATGCCATAGTGTACGTTAAAACATTTAGATAGTGTTTTCCATGCCTGGTTTGATTCTCATATGCGCAGTTAGTCCTATTAGTGACTGCATGAGATTATTTCTGTCTAGATAATACGAACATGAAATTGAGCCAACTTCAGAGGACAGCAGAAGACAGGAGGGCCTGGTGTGACCTGGTCCATGGGGTCGCGAAGAGTCGGACTCAACTGTGTGACTGAACAACAACAAAGATAATACAGCTTTCTTTTATTTGCTACAAAATTTGTTTTCAAAATTCAGTTTCATTCCCCTCCTCCCAGACAGCAAAATACTTGTGATAAGGTAGCACAGGGTGCAGCAGATTGCAGCTGTCTTTCAATTATTGGGTATAGTTGTCATTTAGCTTGTTTAAAAATTCCTAAAAGGATTAATATTAATTTACAGCATTTATAACCCTTTCTTTAAAAAAGTTCAAGGTGGATCACAGATTAAAACCAATCCGTGACAATAAAACTTGAATAGTAAATAATAATAGAATATTAAAATTCATAAATAGCAATAGAACATCTATAAAACAAGATTAAAATCCGTAGGCCAATTTACAAAAAAGTGCTCCTAGAAAATTCTGCCTTAGATAAGTGTGTGGAAGAACAGAAGGGTGGTGGCTCATCTAACTTCCTTTGGTAAGTTGTTCCACTGGGTAGGAGGTAAAACTGAAAAGGCCCAAGCTTAGATTGTAACAGATTTGAGAGAATTTGTTCGGATGAATGGCACAGGAAAGCGTAACTGGAGAGGCAACGCTATCGATAAAGCAACTCCTGGGCTACAGAGGGTATCATCAGTAATAACGAGCATCTAGAACTGAACCTGGACGCTAATGAAATGATGGCAACATATGAAATGACCACTCTGCCTTGATCCCAACAGTGATCGAGCTATGGCAGCTTGCACAAGGTGAAGGTTCCTAAGCAACTTTGATGGCAGTCCCATGCACAGTGTGTTACAGTAGTCTGGTCTTGAGGTTGCTGTGGTGTGGGTTTGTATGGCCGGACTGGCTGAGTCAAAGTGGGGTGCCAACCTCCATGGCAAGTGAAGAAGCAGTTTTTGTGACAGAACTCACCTGTATCTTCAGCAGCAGCACTGGATCAAATGAAACCCCCAGACACCTAACCCAATCCTCAGTGGACTGGCTGAGGTCAGTTATGGCAGAATCTGATGGTTTAGACCGAGAAAGATATAGCTGGATGTCCTTTGGCATAGTAACGAAATATGTCAAATTCGTATAGTATGCTGACAATGTTATACACCAAAGAGCCAGTTTGGTGTGGTGGTTAAGTGCACGGACTGTAATCTGGGAGAACCGGGGTTGATTCCCCAGTCCTCCACTTGCAGCTGCTGGATGACCTTGGGCAAGCCATAGTTCTGTCAGAGCTGTTCTTGAAAGAGCAGTTCATTAAAGAGTTCTCAGCCCCACCTATCTCATAGGGTGTCTGTGGTGGGAAGGGAAAGGAGTTTGTAAGCTGCTCTGAGACTCCTTCAGGTAGTAAAGGGTGGGGTATAAATCCAATCTCTTCTTCTTATAACAGATGTATTTTCTAAACCAGTAAAATAAAGTTTGGGTTTGGTTGGAAAGCAAGTATTGGTGATCCAGGGAAGTCAGCATGGATCTGTCCCCAACAGGTCCTGCCAGACCAACCTCATTTCATTCTTTGATCAAGTGACTAGCTTACTGGATCGAGGGAATGCTGTTGATGTTGTTTACCTGGATTTCAGTAAAGCTTTTGGCCTCACTTCAAAAAAGATGTGGACAGAATGGAGCGTGTGCAGAGAAGAGCGACCAGGATGATGGGGGGACCTGGAGACCAAGCCCTATGAGGAAAGGCTGAGGGGCTTGGGAATGTTTAGTCTGGAGAAGAGGAGTTGGGGGGATGATGATTGCTCTCTTTAACTATTTGAAGGGCTGTCACTTAGAGGAGGGCAGGGAGCTGTTCCTGTTGGCAGCAGAGGAGAGGACTCACAATAATGGGTTTAAATTAAGGGTGGGAAGATACCAGCTGGATATTAGAATTTTTTTTACAGTCAGAGTTGTTCAGCAGTGGAATCAGCTGCCTAGGAAGGTGGTGAGCTCCCCCTCACTGGCAATCTTTAAACAGCATCTAGACGAACACTTGTCAGGGATGCTCTAGGCCAGGGGTCCTCAAACTACGGCCCGGGGGCCACATGCGGCCCGCCGAAAACATTTATCCGGCCCGCCAGGTGTTTTTGCCACTGTCCTGTCCATATGCTGCCCAGCACAAGGGGCCCTGGCGAGCGGTAGGGGTGCCATTCCCCTCGGCGCGGCGCCGCTTCCACTTTCCAGGGCCGCAAAAGTTTGCTTTTCTCTCCAACCGCTGGGGACCTGCCAGAGGGCCAGGAGCGCCGACAGCCAGGCCGGCACGCCCGCTCTCCCTTCCCAGGGCTTGGGCGAAGGTTCCCAGTGCCAGGCGAAGGTTCTGCCCCTTTCCCCTGAAACTGTCCATGGGCTAAGGAAGAGAGACGCGAGGCTCTGCCAGCGGCAACTCCAGGCTGCACCGCTGGCTTGGGAGAAAGTCTGTCACTTCCCCTGAATACAGGCCTGGGATCGGGGTGTCAGACCACCACCACCACCACCTGCACTTCCATGCCACAT
>NW_015171503.1:3164796-3178822 GCF_001447785.1 Gekko japonicus | reverse complement strand
CCCCCCCCACGCCCAGTCCGCCATTTCCAGCTGACCCATTCCCCTCTTTTGCAAGCCACAAAGTAGCGCTTGCAGAGGGGGAATTTTTGTTTTGTGTGTGCTTCATCTTCATGAACAGGACATACAGCTTTTCTGTAACCCATTTTCTATTGACATTGAAAATGTGGATACAATTTACCAAATGGAACTGGCTGAACTGCAGAATTGTGACTCTCTGAAAAAAGCATTCAAGTCAAGCAGCCTTCCTAATTTCTATGCATCTCTCCCCTCTGAGACATATCCTAATCTCAGGAACCATGCACTCAAAATGGCAACCATCTTTGGAAGCACTTATGTCTGTGAACAGACTTTTTCCAATATGAAACATCTGAAATCTCCAACCAGATCTAGACTAACTGGTGCACACTTGCATCACTTGTTACAACTAGCAGTGACAAATATGGAACCGGACATTGACCATCTCATTAGCCAAAAGCAGGCCCATCGTTCCCATTGAAATACTGGTAAATTTGTTGATTTAACTTTACTTGTTCTTCATTTTAAATATTGTATTTGTTCCCATTTTGTTTTTTTGCTTCAAAATAAGATATGTGCAGTGTGCATAGGAATTTGTTCATAGTTTTTTTAAAAACTATAGTCCGGCCCTCCAACGGTCTGAGGGACAGTGAACTGGCCCCCTGTTTAAAAAGTTTGAGGACCCCTGCTCTAGGCTGATCCTGCATTGAGCAGGGGGTTGGATTAGGTGGCCTGCATGGCCCCCTTCCAACTCTGTGATTCTATGATTCTATTGCATATATTTAATTTTCCTCCCACATTTCCATTTATTCCACAGAAAGCAGGGAAACAGTTTTTCCACATGGCTTAAAAATTTCTAGAAATCTGGCTCATAGCAAGGGGACTCCAGATTCCTACATGAAGGTATTTATTTAGTTTACTTATACCCCACCGTTCTCCTCAATGGGGGACCAGAGCAGCTTACATTGTTCTCCTCTTTTCCACTTTATCCTCACAATGACCCTGTGAGGTAGATTAGGATGAGAGTGTGTGACTGGCCCAAGGTCACCTAGCAAGCTTCCATGGCACGCATGGGGATTAGAATTGGGGTCTCTCAGATCCTAATCTGATGCTTTAATCACCATAGCACTCCGGCTCTTCACCTTGCTTCTGCCGCTTGTTTTAAAATTATTTCTCCCTCACCTTCACCAGCACCTTTGCAAGACCATCTGGGTCTCTCACTAAGGGATGGGGCCCACTCAGGTGAGTAGGACATGGGCATCCTGTTGAAGGCCATCGCCCATTGTTCACCAAGCACCTTATGACTTCCCCCTCTTCTTTGCCCAATTCTGTCTCCTTTCAGTCTCCTTTCCCTTTCCCTTGGTTTTTGTGTGTGTGTTTCCACCATTATACCACCCATCGGCTCATTCTCTCCAGCATTTCTTTGTCCCCCAGTCACAAGAGTTTCTATAATTGTTTCAGTTTTTCCATTTTCCTGTTTCTTTGCTGCAATTGCTGCTCCATCACTTAAATAGTGGGCCCTTTCTTTGCTCCTTCCCTCCAGCTCCTTGCCTTCACCCCAATAAAACAGTAAGCACTTGTCATGGAATCAAAAAAGGAACCAGAAAGGATTGGAAATGTAGACAAAAGCTTGGTGAAGTCATGTGGCTTTGCACAGTGTATGGCGTCACCAGGGAGGTTGCTATTTGAAATTTTTCCAGAAGGCGAAGTCCTACAAAAAAAGGCTGCAGACAGGGGTCGTTTCCTCCCGGAGCAGCACTCCGGCAGAAACGAGCTCAGGCCCCCCCCCCCGAATTAAATGCCTGGCTTCCCAGCCCGATCTTCTCCAGGTGCTGGCTGGAGAAGGAGGTGGAGGCAGGGAGACATGCCCTCCTTTCCCCCTGAGCCTCTCCGCAAAAGCAGAGAGACTTGGGGGGGGGGGAGTTAAATGCCTGGCTTCCCACCCTGATCTTCTCCAGGTGCCCCAGCTGTGAGGCACCTAGAGAAGATTGCGCAGGGGAGCCAGGCATGTCTCCCTGCCTCCTCCGAAAGGGTCTTGTTCTTGTCTTGTTGTTGTATATTCACTGTATACAGGTCTATGTGTAATGGAACAATCTGCTCTTCCCTTAATATCTGTGATTTAGTTTGGTCCTCTTGGAGCTCTTTTTTCACTTTCGTTTTTTATATGCTGAATGGACCTGAGAATGGCTGGCTGAGTGAGTACTCTAGCCTGGGAACTCACAGCCAGGGGTCATTTCCTGCAGGAGCGCACAGGGGGTGGGCACATGCAACAAGCCACACCCCCTGCTCCCCCAATAGCTAGCAATCCAAAACAGTCCAGTGGAGCCTGAGCGGTGGGTGTTGCCTTCTGACACACTTCCGGTGATGTCAGGGTGTGTGGCATATGCAAATAAGTTATGCTAATGAGTTATGCTAATGAGCTCCTGCACCTCTTTTTCTACAAAATGACCCCTGCGTCACAGCCAAAGTTGGACGTTACATATGTAAGCCTTCAAGCTCCTTTTTAACTGTTGGTGGGGGAATTTCGAACTTGGGGAAAGCAAACATGCACAGAGGCTTTCATTTTCTTTCCATTTCTTTGCTCCCTTTCTTTTCCTTTCCCCCATTTCTTCCCTTTCTTTGTTTCCTTCCCTTTCTGTCCCTTTCTTTCTCTTTCTATCTATCTTTCCTTCCTTCCCTTCCCCTCCATTTCTTTCTTTCTTTCCTTCCCTCCCTCCCTCTCTCTCAGTTAATGAGTTAGGCTATAACCAGCTTAAATAAAGGTTGACAGTCAATAAACACAAAGTGTGCCAAACAAAGCTTGAATCCAGTGGCACCTTTAAGACCAACAGAGTTTAATTCTGAGTCTAAGCTTTCATGTGAATAAACTTTGTTGGTCTTAAAGGTGCCACTGAACTCAAACTTTGTTCTGTTGCACTGGAACAGATATTCTTAAGTACCACTCCTAATGAAATATTGAGCTGCTACCCTACCTTAAGCATGTGGACAGGAGGTATTGGATCTACCTATTAATTTGTTCAAGTAGCTTTGTGAAGTCTTTTTATTGCCTGTGTAAAAGAGCCCTCTTGAATAATTCAGGTTTGCATAGATGCAGGTGGGTCTGAAGCAATAGAGCAAAGTTTGTGTCCAGTGGCACCTTTAAGACCAACAAAGTTTAATTCTGGGTATAAGCTTTCGTGTTCATGCACTCTTGTTCAGATACATTGAAACAGAGTCATCAGCCATTACATGTAGGTAGCAAGTGAGGAGGATGTTGCCCATATCTATAGACTTCTGCAAATGTGGGAACTGTAGCCTCTGTTCATAACTGGGTCACTGATCACTTCTTCAGCGATGAAGTATCTGTAGAAGAGAGCAGTGGCTCACAAAAGCTGATCCCCTGCTACAAATTTTCTTTGTGCTTTTGTGCTTTTGAAGCAGTTTTTCTCCAGGTAGGCTCGCCAGCTCTGAGTTGGGAAATACCTGGAGATTTTTGGGACTGAGCCTGAGCAGTGGGTGTTGCCTTCTGACACACTTCTGGTGATGTCAGGGTGTGTGGCATATGCACATATGTTATGCTAATGAGTTCATGCACCTCTTTTTCTACGAAATGACCCCTGGCTGCAGGTCTTATACAGGCCAAATGTGCCTTCTAAAGAGAAGTGTCTTTTTTAAAAAGGATGGTAGACCAGCCTAAGATGGTGGAATCTTTAGCTGGGAATTGATGGTAACTACAAAGTATATTTCATTACTTTTTTCTGCTGGGTCCCAGGTATTAGCCTAGTTTTAATTTGTGTTCAGGAGCTGTGGTGGCTCAAGTGGTTAAGACGCTGAACTGCAGGCTGTGGAAGGTCAGTAGTTCAGCAGTTTGAGACCCGGGTGCCGCATGATGGAGTGAGCTCCTGTCTCTAGTTCCAGCTCCTGCCAACCTAGCAGTTCGAAAGCAAGAAATTTCAAGTAGATAAATAGGTACCACTTCGGTGGGAAGGTAACAGCGTTCTGTGTCCCTCGGTGTTTAGTCATGCCGGCCACATGACCACGGAAACATCTTCGGACAGCGCTGGCTCTTCGGCTTTGAAATGGAGATGAGCACCGCAACCCTAGAGTCGGACCCGACTGGCTTTCGAGCAAGGGAAACCTTTACCTTTAATTTGTGTTCAGCAACAGAAACAGCTCTTCCTCATGTAGAAAGGTTCAGGAACTGAGGCTGACATGATTTGTCCAGGGCCAGACAGTGACTCCAGGAGAGGGGGAAAGCTAGCCAAGGCCTCTTAGATCAATTCAGGCTGATACACTATCAGAGTTCTCTCCAGTCTGTTGTGTCTACTGGCAAACTTGGATCTGTGCAGCATTGGTCCTCCTTCCGTTCTACTTAGAATCCAAAATGTATCTATTAATCCCTGTGGAGCAAAACAGATTTATTTAGTTCTTTTAAGCCTGCAGCCTGGCAGCCTGGCCATTCCTGGGGAAGAGAGCACCTAAGTACAATCTATTAATAACAGCAGCAACTGCACAAAATAACATTTTGTACTCTCCCTTCCAGCTACACTATTTGGCATAAAATAGTAGAGATAAGCATCCTGCGCCCCCTAGAGGAGTTAGGAGATAATTCATGAGCTGAAAAATGATGTCGGTTCATTAATTGGATTGTTTTGTAGAATGTAAAGCTAGGGAGGCACAGCACTCAGAGAAATTCCCCATCACTTCTAATAGATTAATACTAGGGAAATAAAATTTCCAGAAATTCTAAAGCCAGGGAAAATTGAAATTTTGGATTAATTTAAATGTCTATAAAGCTTATTTTGGGGGCAGCGGTGGCTCAGGTGGTTAAGACACTGAACTGCAGACCGGAAGGTCGGTAGATCAGCAGTTCGAAACCCGAGTGCCACATGATGGAGTGAGCTCCCGTCTCTGGCCCCAGCTCCTGCCAACCTAGCAGTTCGAAAGCAAGAAATTGCAAGTAGATAAATAGGTACCACTTCAGTGGGAAGGTAACAGCGTTCTGTGTGCCTTGGTGTCTAGTCATGCCAGCCACATGACCACGGAAACGTCTTTGGACAGCGCTGGCTCTTCGGCTTGGAAACATAGATGAGCACCGCATCCCTAGAGTCTGATTCGACTGGCTTTCGAGCAAGGGAAACTTTTACCTTTACTAAAGCTTATTTTATTAAACAGACTTATTTTACTGCTTTAAAAATATAAAAAGCTTTATGTATAATTTAGTGCATACAAATGTGCTCTCTGGCATATTTTTATTTATTTAAAATCTTTTTATTCTGCTTTTCCACCCAGTTTAGGATTCCCAAAACAGCAGACTATCAAAAACAGTAAAATAAACTTTTGAAATGCATAAAAACAATGATTAAGCAAAACACATGCTCAATACACATGCACAGAAGGGAGGGTCAGTGAGAGAATGCCAGTGTAAATGTAATAGTATCAATAGCTTTGTTTTCTAGAAGCAAAAAAACAAATACGTGCAATACCAGAGAGAGAGAGAGCTGCAAACTGCTGTATTACCTTAGGACATGCATATTTCTTGCCCTCTGAGAGATGGGGGGGAAAGCTGAAAATAGAAAACAACACCTCTTGTAGTAATAAAGTATAAATCCCATCATAATAGGGATAGGGGCCACGGTGGCTCAGAGGTTAAGACGCTGAGCTACAGACCGGAAGGTCAGTAGCATGGCAGTTCAAGACCCTAGTGCTGCGTGGCGGAGTGAGCTCCCATCTCTGGCCCCAGCTCCTGCCAACCTAGCCGTTCGAAAGCAAGAAACTGCAAGTAGATAAATACCATGTTTCCCCAAAAATAAGACACTGTCTTATATTTATTTTTTCTCAAGAAGACACACTAGGGCTTATACCACAAATGCATAGAAATCCTGCTAGGGCTTATTTTTTGGGTAGGTCTTATTTTCGGGGAAACAGGGTAGGTAGCACTTTGGTGGGAAGGTAACAGCGTTCCATGTGCCTTGGTGTTTAGTCATGCCGGCCACATGACCATGGAAATGTCTTCATACAGCACTGGCTCTTCTGCTTGGAAACAGATGAGCACCGTCCCCTAGATTCGGATTCAACTGGCTTTCAAGCAAGGGAAACCTTTACCTTTAATAGGGATAGCACATTTTGGAGGTATCGAGTTAAAACTTTGCAATATTGAACTATTTAGTTGTGTATTTTGTATATATTAAAGTACATTAGCAGTGGACAGAATAAGTCAATTTAAACAAATACATACACTTGAAAATGTGTTGCATGTGTACAGTATACACAAAAATTATTGCTATCTGTTACTGTAATTTTTGTTCTCAGAAAACAATGAAGGTGGTGCTGGGAGGGACAGTGTCCTTGAGATACCCACTGGAATGGGGGGTTCCTCAAGGGGCACTTCTCTCCCTGATGTTCAACATCTGTATGCACCCCCTCACCCAGCTAGTGTGGAGTTTTGGACTGGGATGCCATCAATATGGCATTGACACCCAGCTATATCTGTTGATGGGCGACAGGCCAGATACCATCCCTGGGAATCTAGCCGAGGGTTTGGAGGCTGTGGTGAGATGGTTAAAACAGAGTCAACTGAAACTGAACCCAGGAAAGATGGAGGTTCTGTGGCTGGATAGGGGGGGAGGCTCGATTGGGTTGCCAGCTCCCAACTCTTGAGGGTGTGCCTCTGTCACCGGCACAGTCCGTCAAGAGTCTGGGCGTGACTCTGGACTCCTCTTTATCCATGGAAGCCCAGGTTGTGAACCTGGCATTTTTCCAACTTCGCCAGGTTAGGCAGCTGGCTCCCTACTTGTCTCGCCCTGACCTAGCCACGGTAATCCATGCAACGGTCACCTCCAGGCTGGACTACTGTAATTCGCTCTACGTGGGCCTGCCCTTGCACCTGACCCAGAAGCGTCAACTGGTCCAAAATGCAGCCATGCGGGTCCTTACAGGGACCTCCTGAACAGCACACATCCAACCAGTGCTGTATGAGCTGCACTGGTTCTCAGTGGAGCACCGGATCAGGTTCAAGGTTTTGGTATTGACCCTTAAGGCCCTTAGTGGTCAGGGACCTACATACCTTCAGGACCGCCTCTCCCAGTATGCCCCTGGAAGGGCATTATGCTCAGGAAATAAGAACTTGCTGGTGGTCCCTGGCCCAAGAGAAGCCCGGCTGCCCTCAACCAGGTGGAATGCTCTGCCGGAAGACATCCGTGCCCTGCGGGAGCTGTTACCTTTCTACAGGACATGCAAGGCGGAGATGTCCCGCCGGACTTTTGGTTGAGGACAGCAGCAGGACTTCTTCTGGCACTCTCATACAATTCCCCCTCCCCCGAGGGCCCTTCCCCCCCAGGGAGGCTGGGGAGTTAAGATCCTTCCACCATCTTATATAGGATACATATAATGTTTTTATTTACTGTTATTTATTATTGGATTGTTTTAAATGTTGTTTCACATGCTTGTATAGCCACCCGAGCCCTACTTGTAGGGCCTAGGAAATCAAATTAATTAAATAAATAGCAAACCCACCTACCCACCCATTGTTTTTCTGATTTCCCCCCCTGAGCCTTCCTGCCTCTATTTGGTTCTCTGTTTTCTGCAGGAGCACTCAGAACAATGTTAGAAATGCACGTGTTCTGCTCTTTCTCCTCCCCGCCATCAGAACTTTAAAGACCCTTAGTGCAAAACCCCAAGCTTGGAAGTCTGTGTTGCAGGAGTTGGGGAGGGAGAAACTGTGGTAACTATCACCTACTAACTGTAGTTCATTCATGGAAGGGACAACTGTGTGCGTAAACCAGGGGTTAAACTCCAGGGCAATGTAACAGGTCTGTTACAGCCAAAACAAATAGGAGTCTTGTAGCATCTTTACAGGCAGAGAGCCTTGTCTGAAGCCCCAGCCTGGAAGGAGTTAGGACTGCAACCAAGTCCGCTGGTGGACCCTGAAGATTCACCATCTCATTGGGAGGTACACCACCAGCAACCCCAACAGCATTGTCAGTGTAACTTCTACATGCCAATGGTCCGATTCAGCATAAGTCAGCTTCATGTGTTCAGCCCTCATTGCAAAGGGGGAGAAGGCAGTCCTGTTGCCCAGCAGGTCAGGCAAACACAGCCAACAAGGCTAGTTAGGGAAGGCCAAGCAAGGGGGGGGGTGCTGCCACAGTTCTGTGTGGATCTACTATTCCTAGCTTGTCCAGGGGCAGCCGGCAGCCTCTTATAAGCACAGGGCAAACAACGCCCCTCTCCCCAGGAAGAAGAAGAGATTGGATTTATACCCCGCCCTTCCCTCGGAGTCTCACAGCGTCTTACAAACTCCTCTCCCTTCCCCTCCCCACAACAGACACCCTGTGAGGTGGGTGGGGCTGAGAGAACTCTGACAGAAACTGCTCTTTTTCAAGGACAGCTGTGCCAGAGCTTGTGACTGACCCAAGGTCACATCAGCAGGTGCAAGTGGAGGAGTGGGGAATCAAACCCGGTTCTCCCAGATTAGAGTCCGCACACTTAACCACGACACCAAACTGGACAGTGCCCCTGTGGCGGGAAGGGAGGAGAAGGCAGCACAGTGAGTGGCCCAGACCCCACCTGACTTACCATGTGCCCATTGAGTCGGCTGTGGGTTTTGCACTGGGAGGAGGCAGCAATGCGGGCAGAGGTGGATCAGCTGCAGCTAGAGGAGGTGCTGCCTGCACTCTGTGACCATGTCCAGTGGTACAAAGAGGACCTCCTCCATCCGGGTGGACCTGCAACACCCCCTCTTCTCTCCATATTTATTGATTGGATTTATATCCCGCCCTCTCCGCATAGCAGGCTCAGGACGGGTTCCATCATACCAGGCAACAGGTATATAAATACGCCAATGACCGTTAGAACCAATTAAAATCCATCAAAATTAAAATACAAGTTATAGATCCTGATACTCCAGAGCCTCAACAGATGGGGTCTACTACAATTTGGGGTCATTCAGATTGGGGTTGCTTGAGGGGAGGCTCAATAGGGTGTGGACGTCTGCCACCTCAGCTAAAAGCCTGGTGGGAGAGCTCCATCGTGCAGGCCCTGCAGAACTGTAAAAGGTCCCGCAGGCAGCCAGTGCAATTTACGCAGCACCAGGTGGATATGCGTCCGCACAAACGACGAAGTCAGCACCCGAGCTGTTGTGTTCTGCCCCAGTCGCAGTTTCCAGAGCACAGCCAAGAGCAGCCCCACGTAGAGAGAATTACAATAATTCAATCTGGAAGTGACCATTGCATGGGTCACTGTAGCCAGGTCACAGGGGGTGAGATATGGGGCCAGTTGCCTGACCTGCCTCAGATGAAAAAAGGCAGACCTGGAAGTGGCGGTGACCTAGGCCTCCATAGTCAATGAGGCACCCAGGAGCACCCCAAGGCTCTTCACCGGTGCCAGCACCAGTGGGTCCCTGTCAAAGGCTGGGAGCCCAAATCCCAGTCCCCCGCAACCCAGGTGTGGGTCCTCCATCTTCGGTGGATTCAGTTTCAGTCAGCTCTGTTGCAACCATCCAGCCACGACTTGTAATGCCCTGTCTAGATTTTCTGGGGATGAGTCCCGGTGGCCATCCATCAGTAGATAGAGCTGGGTGTCATCTGCATCTTGGTGACAACCCAGCCTGTACCTCTGGATAATCTGGGTAAGTGTCAGCTATGCTGCCATATTGTTTATGGGCCCGGGTTCACTTTCATGACCTATGTACCAGTTGATGCCGCATTCCTTTGTTATCGCTGACCTTGTAGCCTGCCTGTGTAGTGTCTTCCCATTTTTATTTTTTTTATTTCATTGCATTATACCCCGCCCTTCCCACGAACGGGCCCCTCAGTTAACGGTGTGACTAGTTTTGTTTCCCAGCCTTGGCTCTAACTGCCTTGGCCCTCCTTCCTGCCCACGGGAGTCAGGCCGATTGGCCCATGGTTGGTGGGGGGTGTGCATTTGAATATCTCTATCTGCTTTATGGGTGGTAGTTATTGCTAACAGTGAACTTGTTCCTGCAACCATAAGGTAAAGTAAAGGTAAGGTTCCCTTGCTCGAAAGCCAGTCGAATCCGACTCTAGGGTTGCGGTGCTCAACTCCGTTTCAAAGCCGAAGAGCCAGCGCTGTCCGAAGACATTTCCGTGGTCATGTGGCCGGCATGACTAAACACCAAGGCGCACGGAACACTGTTAACTTCCCACCGAAGTGGTACCTATTTATCTACTTGCAATTTCTTGCTTTCGAACTGCTAGGTTGGCAGGAGCTGGAACTAGAGATCGGAGCTCACTCCGTCATGCGGCACTCAGGTCTCGAACTGCTGAATTACTGACCTTCCACAGCCTGCAGTTCAGTGTCTTAACCACTCGAGCCACCACAGCTCCTCCTGCAACCATAGTACTAGCAATAAAGTATAACCTTTCCAAAAGTGTGTACTCGATTGTTTAACTGTGGGTCCTGACAGTAAGGGGGCACATATAGATATTAAACAACATTGGGGAGAGAATAGCTCCCTGTGGCACACCACATTCCAGTGGGTGTCACTGAAATAATCCCCCCCCCCCGCCAAGCGCTGCCTGGGGCATGTGGGAGGAGCAGGGACCAGCCACAGCATCATGATGGGAGGAGATCAGATCACCTCTCTGCAGCTTGTTTGGGGGAGCAGCCTCTCCCTTGTGCTGCAGTGTACCCCCCAGAGGAGTGGTTTAGCCCAACCCCCCCCCCCCAACACCCTTTGCTAGCTTTTGGTGACCCTGAAACATGTTCCCCATATTCTCTGCCCTTCTGCTTCCTGTTGGGAACGACATTTTCTTCCCTCCAGGGGGATTTCCCCCACCCAGCCTCATGTGGATTGTGACTTTGGCATGCGGAAGGCAGAGGTGGATGGCCGCCAGTGTGCCCCTGAGTGAGTGCAACGCCTCTGTGGTGCCTTTGCCCAGGATGGGGGCTGCCAGTGTGCTTTAGGGTTGCACACAGTGCTTGGGATTGCTGATAGCTCCCCATGCGTTGTTGCTGGGGGAGGGGAGCGCCCTCCAGGGACAGATGCACCAGCTTCCATGCCTGGGAGTCATGCCTGGGCCCACCCAGCAGGGCTGCCTGGCTGTCTCTTGTCTCTGGTCAACTGTCTGCTCCATGCTGGCTGCTTACTCACTTGTGCCCAGCGTGGGATTCCTTTCCTATGGTGGTGCTCGGTTAGTGTACCATTGGTGCAAGGGCAGGGTGTCTTTACTGGATTAGACAGAGGGCTGTGGGTATTCTATACCACTGGTTCCTTGCCAAATGATGGGTGTGTGTGTGGGGGGGGGGGAGGAATCCATTCTGTTTATTTTCTTCTTTAGCTGCAAAATTAGAATAGCCAGAAGTAGGCTGTAACCTACAAGAATGCGTGCGGCACAAAAATTGCTCAGAAAAGTTGCCGCTGAGTGCCAAACTACACATTACTCTTTACATGAGCTTGCCATGGGGACTTGCAGCCACACTACAGCTGTGAGTTCTCAGTGGCAACTCCATTTAGAAGCATCATAGAGGTGTGATTTGGATTGGGACTGTGCAGGGAAGAGGGGATCCTGCCTTACCTCCACACCATTTTCCTGAACGAAAGCAGCCAGGGGTGGGGGGGATCTTGTCCAGCTTGTCATGGAAGGGCCAAGAATTTAGAAACTTAAGGTGTAGCTGGTGGCTTCAAATTCCACTTCTGTCAGAAACCCAGTTGTGTCAATCACCCGTTTAGCAAGAGGAGTATAATATTAGCCTGTTTTATTTATTTAGGTTCTTTATAGTCCACCTTTCTCACAGGGACTCAAGGCAGATTACACAGTGAGCCAGCACACTCACAAAAACTGGGACATTCAATAACCAGTGCATTAGGATTTCAGAAGTCTGGAACCATCAGAAAGAAATGAAACATAACACAACAAGAAGAAGAGATTGGATTTACACCCTGCTCTTCACTCGGAGTGACTTACAATCTCCTTTCCCTCCCCCTCCCCACAATAGACACCCTGTGAGGTAGATGGGGCTGAGAGAGCTCTTTTGAGGTCTGCTCTTGAGAGAAAAGCTCTGAGAGAACTTGTGACTAACCCAAGGTCACACCAGCAACTGTATGTGGAGGACTGGGGAATCAAACCCAGTTCTCCCAGATTAGAGTCCGCACTCTTAACCACTACCCCAGACTGGCTCTCACTATTCACATGACACATGAAGTGGTTCAGAAATTACATAAATAGGATCCTACTTACAATAAGCTAAACACAACAGTATAGAACACAGTCCTTAATCAAGACGTAATCAAAACCAAAGAAGTTTGTAAAACCATTTTGTGCAGTGCAGCCCTATCCCCTGCACAGAAAAGCCTTCTTGAGCAGTACAATTTTGCATAGTTTTCTTACAGGGCTGTTTGTGAGAACTACTGCAATAATTAACTGACATATTTTGAACGGGAGACATGTTGTGTAAATGCTATTGTATGGATTTAGGCCAAACCTTTGGAATAACACAAAACAGTTCCTACATTCTGACACAGAGGAAAAGGGTTATTCTGAGAAAACACACTTGATTTTTGTGACCTCTAAGTTACGCCAGCATTTTATGGAACTGTTAGGATAGCTCTGATCAGGATATGGTCTTCCCTTTCCAAACAGATTGCCACTTTTGGTAGGGCCAGTGACCTCATCATGTGGTTCTGACCCAATCCAGACATGCTTTGTTGTATTTCTAATTGGAAAAGCAATAAAGTGAACCTCTGCCCCTTCTCCTGAGGTGTGTAGAAGGAGCAGAGGTCAGTTTTCTATTGTTAGGATATATCTGCAAAAGCTGTTTTATCTTAAACAAGAATCCATTCAGTTAGAAACAAAGCAAGGTAATCCAGTTGTGTGTGCCAAAGTTTTATCTTTGGCCCTACTAGGTAGCCAAGGCAAATATAACATTGCTGATCATATGTCGTACAAACCAGCTGTGCTTTCAGTACCTCATGTACCATTTTTCTTTCAATTTCCATTATTTATAGACTCCCTAATACCTGGAGAGTTCTGATGACAAACTGAGGCAAAGAAGGACCTATAGGAACCCGGAGGGGCCATTGATCAGCCCGATGGCATCTTTTCAGGGGGGGAAAGCAGCACACAGCAGAGCCATTTCGATAAGCAATAGCAGACTGGTTCATTGTTATTCATGGAGTTGCCAAGGGAGCTTTCTCTCATTAGGCAGCTTCAATCTTTATTTAGAGAAAATAATGAGAGAAACAGCAGATAAATTGGCAGGCATCATAATTAAAAAACTGTAACACCAACGTTTTGACATATGCAGGAGGCAAGATGGCCTTGGCTGCTGCTTCCTTCTCTTGGAAGGTCTTTATCGGATAGCCCCAAGTATCAATTGTAATTTGTCTGCAGAAGGTGCCGGTTCAATCACAGGCATCTCCAGCTAAAGCATCTCAGGTGGCAGCGTCGGACTGACCTTTCTCCTCCTGGGACCCTGGAGGGAGGCAGCCAGTCAGTCACAGCAGGTGATACTGTGTCAGAGGAGGACCCAATAGTCCAATGTCATATAATGCGGCATTTCAAAGATAGCACAGTTAATGTATCCTGGAATCCCAGAATCTCTTCCATCAGCTGCAGTGTTGGCAGCTATTGCTGACGGGTCCCACTGGTGCAAAGGATGCTGGAGTTCAAGCTGCGCTGCTTGCTCTCCCGTGCACAGAGCAGGGCCTTGAACCCGCCTGCCCTGCTTTTGCTGTAGCGGTTCAGGCCTCTGCACCATTGCAGCTTAGTATACAATAGGGCCCCCTGAGTTTGAAGAGGCTAAAAAGGCAGCAAGAAACTTATCCGTTACTTAACAGCAGCTCCCCTCCAATACCATGGTTGTAAATAATCATATAGATATATAATCTATCATAATTCGAGGCAATGCATTTAAGGTGAGTGTCCAAAGAAGCAAACGTTCTTATATTTTCACTCAGTGGACTGTGTTGCTATATCCCCACCCATTATTTAAAAGTTTACAAGAAGGACAACTCATTGAAACTCCACATTTTTTTAATAACAGTCTTCTAGCAGCATTCTGTCCCCATCCA
>NW_015171503.1:3099294-3164781 GCF_001447785.1 Gekko japonicus | reverse complement strand
GGGGGATAGGAAACGAGCCGTTTGCTGGACAGGCATAAATTCACAGCAGGAACGTAACACACAATGCATAATTAATGTATGCAATTCACTATGGCCAGATGCGATGGGCAGCATCTTAGCTGGCTTAGAGCCAGGGTGGTGGTCAGGGCTAGAGTGACAGACCAGGATCTGGGTGATCCCCGTCCAGTTCCCTGTTCTGCCCCGGAAGCTCGCTGGGTGACCTTGAGCCAGTCACATACTCAGCCTAGCCTACCTCCCAGGGTTGTTTTGAGGGCGAAATGAATGAGAGGAGAATGATGCAAGCTTCTGGGTCACCACTGGAGAGAAAGGCTGGGCATAAATGAAGTAAAATGAACAATTTCTGGAAAGGATGAGACAAATTTATAGAGGACGGATCCATGGCTGTTAGCCAGTTAAATAAAATGTATACCTCTGAATGCCAGGTGCTAGGAACAAAGAACAGCCTCAGGGTCTACTTAGGTTTTTATGAGAAGGGATACTGCCGTTCATCTGCTGCAGTTGCCAATCCCACATTATTATTCCTTTCTCGCCCTTGACCATAAGTGCAGGTAAGTGATAACAGCACAGCAACCCTGTTCACACAATCCGTATTTTGGCCTGAACCCCCTTCCAGGTAGACACTAGACACTAATAAGAGGCTGAAGGGGTGAACCAGGGGTCAAGAGAAATTGCAAGAGAGTCAGCCAGTCCTGAAAGACCCAGAGCAGCTGCCATGTTTCTCTTTCATCCTCAGATAAAGTTAACATTATTAACAGCAGTTCTCTGCAGTGGAACAGACCACACCTGGCCCCAGGTAAACAGCAAGGAGAGCTCTGTCTTCTCCATCTTGATGATGTGAATGACTCTCAGAACCACAGGAGGGGCACCTTCCCTATAGTAGCTCAGGAGCTTAATTTTACAACAGGACTGGAGTGGAACAGAGATCTCCGCTAGGGGAGTGCTTTAACCACTAGGCTACCTCTGCACTCAGAACTATTTCTTGTCCCTCATGCTTAACAAGGCTTTTTTCTCTAAAAGCCTCGGCACTCCTCAAGAGGTGGATGCTAGCAACTCTTTCTTCCACACTGACACCAAGTGCCTAATTGTGTTATTTACAGATAATTCTTTATTTTCCATTTCTGCCCCCACTCCCCCACCTTTCCCTAATAGATTATAAGCCTCTCTGCTGTAGGTTTGCTCACTAACCCGTCTCTTTAAAAGACACAGCATGCCCAGTGACTTTTCTGCAGCAGATCCATTGGATGCAGAGTTAGAACTGAGGGGGGTGTTTTAAATTAAATGAGTTCAATAAAAGGCTGGGTGTCCCAGTCCCTTCACGCTGCACTACTCGTCTCTTTTTCTTGCTCCGAGGTCGCAGCCTGTTGTCCTCCTTGGTCATCTAACAGCACTACTCTCTCCTCTCCATTCGTCAGACAGCTCTTCACCACGGCCAACACTTTTTGGAGCCGGCGGTCCAGTGCTCTCAGGTGGGGCTCAGACAAGACTGGTGACAGGTGGTCAGCGGCTAACGACTCGCGCATGACATCGCTCAGGCGGTACGGCTCGGTGGCAAGCAGCTGCAGCCGCAAGAATGTTGACTTTTTGATACTAGACCCATGAAGAAAGAGAACCGTGTAGCCATTAAAAACACCACTCAGTCATCACATTCAATATTCCTATTAATATAGGCATAATAGTCTCCATGGTACTTGGAGCACCTTTCTCATGAGGCAAGGCTTAAACAGTCCGGGACCTTTCAGTTTAAATAAGAGGTGATGGGGGGGGGGGGCACACACACATAATACAGGTTTATAAAATTATACATGGGGTAGAGAGAGCTGACAAAGTGAACTTTTTCTCCCCCAAAATACTAGAACTTGGAGGCATCCAATGAAGCTGATGGGCAGTAGATTTAGGACAGACAAATGGAAATACTTCTTTACACAATGAGTGTTTAGAATATGGAATTTGCTGCCAGAGGATGTGGTGATGGCCACTAGCATAGAGAGTTCTAAAAGGGGACTAGACAGATTCATGGAAGATTAGTTTATCAGCAGCTATTAGCTATGGTGACTAAAAGGAACCTCCACATTCAAAGGCAGTCAACCTCTGACTGCCAGTGTCAGGAGATAACACCAGGGGAAGACCTTAGTAGCTGTGCCCTGTTCTTGGTCCTCCAGAGTGCAGCAAACTTCCTGTACCAAGACTCTGGAAAGGAGATAGTCCTGAGATGCAGCCCAGTGACTGCCCATCACAGTCCTACAATCCAGCACCTGCATTTGCAACAAGGTGCACAATGGCAGAATTAGAGATTTGATCAGTCTCACAGCCCTTAGAACCTGGTAACTACTTGGGGTTACTAAGGAGCATCTCTTCTCTTTTCAAGAATAGTTGGGTTTGGCACCAAAAAAATCTTGTCACCCTAGCTGATGACCTGTCTTGATCTCAAAAGATAAACCTTCCTTGTAAGACAGAACAAAGGCAGAGGGAGGGGGAAAGGATCCTTACATGCAACACTGCTGGAGAGGAGCCAGGATGGACAATTCATCATGGGAGTGTCTCCCAAACCTGAGAACAAGAAAACAAATAGAACTGTGTCTGCTTTTCAGGTGAGGGTAATATTTTGTGTGTGTTAAGTGCCGTAGCGCAGCTTCCAACCTATGGTGACCATGTGACTCGTCTTGTTTCAGCAGAGAAAATAGAGCTGCTCCATCTTCTGCTTCTGATTATGTAATCTATTTGGTTTCTGTATTGGCCATCCGGTGATGTCCACGTATACAATGGTCTGTTTGGTTGCCTGAAACATATTCATAATGCACAAATTGTTGTCTTCACAGAATTCTGAGTTGCTTTCCTGATTCATTTTGTGCTCCTAGCCCAAATCTTCCAAAATATTTGATTCTGCTTTGTTTCCTACTTTCGCATTCCAAGAAACAAAGCAGAATCAAATACTGTTAGAAGATTAGGGTTTTATTACCTCCCTTTAAAGCAGGGGTGTCAAACATGTGGCCCGGGGGCCGGATCAGACCCCCAGAGGGTTTCTATCAGGCCCGCAGTGGAACTGGCTGTCTTCTGCTTCTTCCAGTTCTGCTGCTGCTGCGTCATCATAGGTTTGCAGCTTACAGATGCACACCCGAACAGCATACTCAAGATTGCAACAGCACAGACATTTTGATGCAGTAATTCAGAGCGAGAGGTGTCAGTTATCAGAGACTGTTAAATAAACAAAATATTGTAAGAGTGCTAATATTTTAAGCATGTTTTTATTTTAAGTAAAAAAAACCACCTTTGTGTTTGTGTCCTTTATAAAGTTTATATCTCCGCTACCTGGCATTACATTTTATGTCACACATGGCCTGGCCCAACAAGGTCTCATTTATGTCAGATCCGGCTTTCATAACAAATGAGTTTGACACTCCTGCTTTAAAGCATGTTCTGTGATTTACCGTATTTACTCAAATGCAAGACTAGGATTTTTCATAGGCATGCGATCAAAAAAGGGATGGGGTTGTCTTAAATTCTGATATAAGTTACAGTTACGTCCAACTATAATTTTGTGTATAACATTTTAAAGGGGGTCATCTTACAGTCATGGTCATCTCCCTTTTAGGTAAATACGGTAAAAGCCCTAGTTTTACATTTGGAATATACTGCATAAATTGGTCATGTTTACATAATTGCAACTGTATGCCAATAAAGGTACTGAAACTGAAACATAGTTGTGAAGCTGAGGTTTTTTTGGGTAGAAATTTAGGAGGCTTCTTCTGCCATGACGTGGAGAAAAGGACGAAGCGGGTGGGTGTGTCCTCCACAGCTCTCTCATGCTAGCTGTTCTCCATCCACCACTACCACCCTAACCTAGAAATACAGCAGGAAGGGATAAGTGGGTAGGGCATCATGGGGAAGTACTGAAGAGTGAGATGAGATCCAGCCAAAAGGGTGTTCACCCCTTGAACACTACTAAATAATCAGCAGAAGATATCTATGCATTTTAAATAACCACCCCCCCCCATAACCATTTGGTATGGAAAGTTGTTCTTTTAAAAGATAGTTTTGAGGACATCATATACGACAATATATTCCGCAAGTTGCAGAAAGGTTGCAGCAACATAACACTGGGCGTACTCCCCCCTCCTCCAAGGCCTATTCCCTAGGCAAATGGAGGAGGTGGGGGGAGCCCACCAGAAAGAGAGGGGGAGCCTTTGAGGACATTACTGCACTTTGAAACTGAACTGAGTGGTATGCCTTACAATAATGGGGTGGTTGTTGTTGTTCAGTCGCACAGTCGAGTCCGACTCTTTGCGACCCCATGGACCAGATCACGCCAGGCCTTCCGGTCTTCCGCCGTCCTCTGAAGTTGGCTCAACTTCATGTTCGTTGCATCTATGACACTGTCTAACCATCTCATCCTTTGCCGTCCCCGTCTTCTTTGACCTTCAGTCTTTCCCAGCATCAGGGTCTTCTCCAGTGAGTGCTCCCTTCTCATTTGGTGGCCAGGCTCATGGGGTGGTGGTAGTGCCATATAGCTCTGGCGTAATTACCACCCATCAAGCACTCTCTGGCGTGCTGAAGTCATTGCTTTTAAGCACTGAGACCTCAAAGAAGTTTGATGAAGCTGCCAGGAGGTTATTCTGAATCCTGCGCTTCCCATTTTCAGGTGTCTGTCGTATAAATCCTACTTTCAGTTCAGCCCATTCCCAGAACAGAAGCTTATCTGTGGTTACAGTTTGAAACAGAAATACTTCAACCGTTTCTTCAGTGATGTAGATCCTACAACTCACAACCTTCCCGTAACCCTGCAGGAGGACACGTTGCACTCTTACCCTCGGCCATTGTCCAGATGAAGCAGAAAGGTGTCATTACCAAACTTTTCAAAGGTCTCATAGTGGTGGCGATCCATGTTCCCTGAGCCGAGATAAGACAGGCAGATGAGGATTGTGAAAGACGAGAATGCCACCCCAACCCCGCAATGGCATTAATAAAATAAGAAAACTGAGCATATGTCATGAGATCTCCCTATTTCTCAGTACAAGTGATCGTGGAGGGCTCTCTTCGTTGGTTGCCCTCCCTCCAAGCAATTTGCCATCACATACAGAATTAGGTTTTTAGTGCCTCAAAACCCACCATGAAATTAACCTTTTTGGAAGTCTACAGTTTTTTTGGCAGAATCTACCCAGAACTTTTGAATGTGCATAATCCCATATGGTGAACAAGAGATGTGCAGTGGCCTTTTGAAATGCACAACACCAAGAGTTTGGCCCTTCGATTAGAGCTGAGGTTCAGATATCAGACCAGCTACAACTATTACAACTGATCTCCAGGTGACATAGATTGATTCACCTGGAGGGAATGGCCGCTTTGGAAGGTGAGCTCTATGTGGCATCTTACCTCATTGAAGCCCCTCCCCAAACCCTGTCCTCCTCAGGCTCCCCTCCCCCAATCTCCAGGTATTTCCCAACCCAGGGCTGGCAGCCGTAGGCATCAGTGACAAAAGGGATGAGTGGGACCTGTCCAGTTTATGTATCTAATTAAAGTGTTCGGCTTTAATAGGACATTTCCCTCAAAATCCCCAGAGAAACAGACTGCCGTGAGATATGAAGAGTTGCTAGCATAGCCAAGTTTATGAAAGACAAGAGGTAGGTTGGACAACAGCACAATGGCCATATTAACAGGCTAGATGGAAAATGCTGATTATTCTGTAGCAGAAGGTGGACCATGTAGGCCTGAATCTGATTTACAGCTCTTGGCGACTAATCCAAAGAGCATTATTTCCCTACCCACTGATAGCTACTTAACGCATGGTCATGGGTTGTGTCCACACCATGAATTTTGGTCTAAACTGGATCAGTTGTCATGGCTTGACCCAAAGAGTCCTGGGGACTGTAGATTTCAAGACTGCCAAGAACCTTTGCTACGTGTTTCTTAGCAGTTCTCAGGGTTCCCCGGGGAAGACTATGGCTGCAATCGGAAGAACTCTTTCCTGAGAGTGAGGCCCACTGAATACAATGGGACTGACTTGTTAGTAGGCTTGTTAAGGATTGTCCTGCCCTGCCCTGCCCTGAATAGCCCAAGCAAGCCCGATCCTGTCAGATCTCGGAAGCTAAGCAGGGCCAACTCTGGCAACTACTTGGAAGGGACGCAGAGACAGGCTAATCGAGCCACCTCTCTGAAAAACATCCAGTAGGGGTTGCCAGAAGTCCACCATGACTTCCAGGCAAGCACATAAAACACACTCAGATAGAAAGACAGATGCTAGAGTGATAGAATTGCCCTCTCTACTTTTCAATTGATTTTAATATGAGTTAACTGTTTCATTTTTCTAATTCAATTACATATGCAGTTAACAGTCCATTAAGATAATAATCGAAATAATTATCAGTTGAGTTAACAATACTAAAATTCCAGCCAGATATTCTACAAAAAAAGAAAATCTCTTAATTATAATATAATCAAATAACATTTCCCAGCCAAAGTACTGTAATATTACTAAAAGCCAAGTTTAAAAACGTCTAGCCATCTTGATTACAAATATGCTACTTGTTGACATAGAAGGTAATACCGGTAGGGTTGCCAAGTGCTTTCTTACCTGGAGCGGGGGACTCCCGGGTTGCGTCTGGAGCGCGTGCACACACCGCACGCACGTCACCTGGAAGTGCCGTGACAATGCCGGGCACGCTGGGGCACCATAGAGATTTCCCTCGGATGACCATGGCCCTGCCCCCAGCATGCCCCGCGTTGTCACGTCACTTCCGGGTGACGTGCATGTCGGGGGGGTTTCTCCCCGGGGCCCGATCCCCCGGCAGCGGGGAACGGGCCTCTGGGGCGGGGGTTTCCCCGCCATCCGGGGGGACTTGGCAAGCCTAAATACCGGGTACCATATTGCCACAAATTTTGATTGATTATTTGTTGTGTCTAAATGTGACACATTCTCTGAAATTTCCCCCATTATAAACTGGTCCCAAATCTTTTCATGCCAGCTAGCTATTGAGGTGTGTGTGTGTGTGTGTGTGTGTGTGTGTGTGTGTGTGTGTGATCTTTCCACTTTGCAGCAGTTGTTAATTGAGCAGCTGCCAGTAAAAGAGCAATCAACTCCTTGGTAGTACTTATAATAAATATGTCAGGCCAGTAATGCTTCTGGAGTAAAATTTAGCTCAATACCTGTGACATTCTTAATCCGGGTTACAATCTCTGACCAAAATTTATTTATATGGATACATTCCCACCACCAGCAATACTGGTAGGTTCCAGCTTGGCCTCCTCTTTTCCAGCAGTTTGGGGAATTAGAAGGATGAATGTGAGAGAGTTTTGTTGGAGTAGGATACCATCGTGAGTAAGCTTTAAAGGACTAAAACTATACATTAGGACTTAGATTATTACGGATTTTGTCCCATAATTTCAAAGAAGTATATAGAAATTCATTATGTAATTTGAGAGGACCTGAAGGGGGGGGGGGATTTGCCAAATTGTTTCTTGAAGGGAATTTGGAGTAATAATATCCAGACAGTCTTCTAAAAATGGAAAATTCAGTATTTTAACCAAATCGGCGGCTAAATAATACCTTTTAAAATCTGGTAGGTCCAATCCACCATACAACATGGCTCTACACATAATGTGACTTTTGAAACATGGCTTCTTATAGGTCCATATAAAGTCAGTTAAGGATTTTTGCCACTTTCCAAGTTCTTTATCTAAAAGCTCAATAGGCACAGTGTGAAAAAGAAACAAAAATGCTGGTAAAATGTAACTTTTAATTAAATATATTCTATCTGGCCAGGAAGAGTGTAGTAAATTCCAAGATTTGAATTTCAATAAAATTTCCTGATAACTCATTTTATGATTGCAACTAAATAATTTCCTTAAATCCAGGGGAATATTGATCCCAATGTAGCACCAAAAGTTGGAAATCTAATTATAAGGGTATTGTGATTTAATTTTCAATTCTAATTGTTGAGTTATATTTATGGGGTAAAGATCTGATTTAGTCTGATTAAACTTTAGACCGGAAATACTTCCAAACTCCTGCAATATCGTTTGTAGTGTAGTTAAAGAAAGATCTGCCTCAGAAATAAATAAAATGTATGTCACCTGCATACATACTAAGTTTTTATTCCTTGCCACCTGTCTAGATACCTTTAAACTGAGGGTTAATTCTTAATGATTCTGCCAAAGGGTCCAAAGCTAAGGCAAAAAGTAATGGGGATAACGGATCTCCTTGCCTAGTCCCTCGAGTTAAATTCAGTTTGGAAGATCGGAGACCATTAACCCTTATTTGAGCAGTAGGATGATCATAAATGGTCGTTAACACTTTAAAAAACTGTCACTGAAACCCATGTAAGTCAATAATTCCTGCAAGTAAGAAATTTCTAAAGTATTGAAACCTGTTTTGATATCAAATGATAATAAAATGGCCTGTTGTTCCTTCATTTTACAATAATTTATATACTGAGTGTTTTCCGGACGTTACTGGATAGATTTCTTTTTAGGTATAAAACCAGTTTGGTCACAGAGTATGTAATAAGTAAATAAATGCTTAAATTTAGAGGCCAAAACTGATGAAAAAAATCTTTGCATCCTGATTGATGAGGGCAATCGGTCTATATGAGGCTGGATTAGACCAATCCTTATTTTCTTTTGGGATTAGCACTGAAGTCGAATCTCCCCATGAATCTGGGAACTTTCCTGAGGTTAAAATATGATTAGAAACTTTAGCTAGGGGATCAGCTAAACTGAACTTAAAAGCTTTATAAAATTCCAACTAAAACTGTCATTACCTGGTGCTACATTTGTTTTAAGAGATTTTGTAATATCTCTAATTTCCTGGGCACACACCCGTTTATTAAGGAGATTCCTGTGTGTCTCTGAAAGTTGCTTAATATATTTGTGTGAATTTAAGTAATTATGAATATTGTGCACAGAGGGCTTCTTAGAATCATATAAGGCTTTATAAAAAATTGTTAGCACTGCCAATATGTCTTTAGAGGTTGTATATATGTTTCCCAATGGATCTCTCAATAAGTGTATAGATCTGTCTGTTTCCTTTTGACCCTCCATGACAGTAGCTTCATAGATTTTGCTGATTTTTGCCAATTACGTTGTTTCATCTAGAGCAATTTTTTTTTGTATCTGGGACAAATCTGTAGGTTCCAACCACTTTCTTTCTGCTAACAATTCTGTAACAATTCTGCTAACAATTGTAAACTTGTTTAGAACAAGTACGTTTATGTCCACATTCCAATTTCTTAATGTTGTCTAATATCTCTAATTTTTCATGATTTTGTCACTTTTTTAGGGACACTTAGAGAGTTAACTGTTTTAGGGATGCAGACTTAGACCTTACTCTGATTTCAGAGAAGTCTGTCAATACAGTCCTCCAAATGATTCAGAATGCATACAGTAAGTAACTTGCTTGAAAGCACCTGGCACGGGGACATTTTAACCAGTCGGGAAAGCTTGGCTGGCTTTTCCTGCTCAAGGTGATCCTTGATGTGGGGATATTTTCAAAAAACACTCCCTATTGCCCATTCTCAAGAATCTGATGTGGTGCATATCAGTTTTTTCATACATAGTTGTGAATGGACAGGGATGTGCATCCGCTGGTGAGAGTTAGGTGGAATCTGCACTGGCATTTTCCACTGCTTCGGCTACACTCTCGCTCCGTCTCCAGAAGAGATGTCCACATCTCTTTAGGTTTTGCTCTCCTACTGCACTGTTATAATTTCTGCTGTCTGCATTATTTTATTGCCCTGTGGTTTCGGCTCCTGTCATGATTGTGGCTTCTCTCCGGCTCAAATGGATGTGCTTAAAAGCACTTTAAGCCCCCCCCCCCAAGTGCTAATCAGAGGCTTATCTGCTCTGTTTACCTTCTGACAGCACATAGAGGAATGTAAGAAACTTTTCCCTTGCTTGACAAGCTAAGAGTGAATGATTTTATCTTGTTTTGTGATTTTTATATTGCCTGAAAAGTTAGAGAAAGATCCCTTCTACATGCATACATGCATACATTCTGCAAACTAAACACCCAGTCTTTAAGGTTTTTTGGCTATTTTGGCTATTTTGGCTTTCTTGTTTAAACCAAAAGCTGGGCAAAACTGAAAGCTGAGAAAATCCTTCTCTTTGAATGTAAAGAGAAGTTTATAGCTTGCTGGCTTGTTGCCTTAAGTAATTTATTGCCTTGTGTAAAGCTAATGAGTGCCAACAAAGAGGGAGGAGAACAACAGCATTCGCGGCCAGCAAGCAGGAAAAAATAGCAGATTTTTTCGTACCACTTTGAAAAAAGCATCACACCAGTATAAAGAAAGACGGGCATCAAGACTGCTTTAAAAATGAAATGCAGATTTGGCCTTAATTTTTATTCAATGTGGAATGTAGGCAAAAAGAAAGCAGAATTTATTAATGCAGCACTGCAGTGTTCCCACTAGAGGGCACTGCTCGCTGTCATATTCCACCTAAGTAGCCATAGTAAGAACAAGAGGAAAATTAGGACTGCTTGATATTATTTTCCCTGCTTGCATTCTGCAAAAACTTATAGGGAAGCAGCTTGAAAATGTGAAAGCTAGCGTACAACAGATAATGCACAAAAAGGTGAATGCTGGTTCAACAACAGAAAAGAAGCACGAGCATGGGAAGCACTTCTGCTGTGACATGCAAAATGGGATTGTCATAAAACTCGGTGAGCGTAATCTGCCTTCTTCTAATAAGGAACTGAGGTGAGTAACACAACTAGCGGATTAAAATAATATGATACAATCTGAAATCAACATCGCTTCAGCACATTGTAAAAAAATCACCCTATTCTACACACAAATGTGTGCAACCAATTCCCACAGCCTCTTCTTGGGAAAAGCAACCACGGGAGGGGGGGGGGGGGGAGTTTGGAGCAGACAAGCAGGGCGGATGCTCAGCTCTTTCCCCAGTGGCCATTCTTCCACTGCTGCTGCCCCCTCCACCCCTCAGGGTTCCAAATGTGCATTCAGCACCCTTTCCCTCCCACCACATCGCTGCTTCAGATTGCTTCCCCTAGAAGCGACTTTGCATGCTGCGAATGTCTGCCTGGGATTGACATTACCCCTGCGTGATCCATAATCAGGGTCCCTGCAGTGCTCCAAATGATTTCAAAAAGGAAGGAAGATTTTCTCACAAAAATTGCTTGAAAGATAAGCTGCATGTCCTGCAGAAATTTTAATGACTCCTTAGACAGGGATAGATGATCCAACATGCAATGGGGATTTGATATCAGCAGAAGAACTTAGAAGGGGGCAATGAACAGCACTGATTAATAATACTTTTTGTATGCCTCAGTCACTAGCTAGAGCTGCAGATGAGATCCATGGCACTCAGTCACAGCTCCCGTGTGGGTGAGCTTTGCAAATCCCACTTTGCACATTTCAGGAGATGCGTGACTCACTCCCCTCTCTTTTGACATGCTTCTAAGTGGCTCTCAGAATCAGCCATTTTATGCCTGTGTCCTTAAACGCGCTTTCAAAATGCATACATGCATGAAGAAAATAGCGCCAGGAAGGACTTTAATTGGTTTATTGTGACATGTTTCCATAGGTACCAATCTGCTTCATCTGATGTGTGAAAATTGATTGAGGAAGATGCAAGAACGCAGTCCCATGTGCTGAACACTCCAGAGAATAAACCACATTGAAAGAAAGGTGAGAACACAAAGTAACAGGGAGACAATCTGGGCTGTAGTTGTATATAGTTAACATCTATTAACTTGATATAGCCAGAAAAGCATATTCTAGAGGAGACAGACGCACACATGCAGTGGTAAGCTGGGTGTCGTGGGTACTGGCTCTGCTGACGTTGACGATTCCTCAGATGAGGAAGAGGCAGGGAGCAACCCAGCCTCCTCTGGAGTCAGCCCAGAAGAGGAACCCTCAACAGCACCAGAGGGAGAAGAGGCCCCAGCAGCTGCACAGGAGGTGCAGCGAGAGGGAGAGACTGATCCAGAGCCTGGCCCAGCACCCCCAGCTGAAGACTCCCCGAGGCCAGAATCCCACCTAGTTCTCCTGAGCGCCCCAGACGCAGGGCACACCGGAGGCTGAATGTGCAAGAGCGAAGGAAGAGTGCCAGGCTGCAGCTCTTGCAAAAGCAACAGGAGGAGCTGTGAGTCTTGGCAGATTGACTCCCAGGGAAGAGAGGACTTGTTCATAAACACCCCACGCACCTGCCTCAGCGCGGTAGCAACAGTGCAAGCTCAGATCTGCTCCTGGCTCGTAGCAACCGTTCTTTGCTCTTCGCCCCTGCAACCTTGGACTGATTTCCTGGCTCTCTGACCCTTGGCTCTGTTATTTGACTTTATTCCAGACTGCGTCTCCAATTTCCAGTATGTGGTAACCAGTTGAGCCAGTACACTGGGAATCAACAACTCTTGAACTCTGAGCTGTGTGTTCAAAAGGGAACTAGGACGGAGCCAAGCTCTTTCGGTTACAAGCTGAGCTAAAGGGTCTGGACTGGCAAAGAATAAGGCCGTACTAGTTAGGAACCTCAGGAAACATACAGCGCATCCTATGGGAAAAGGCTCGTATGGCTTACCCATCAGGAAGTCAAGTACAGTCATGTCAATGAGGTTGAGAAGACGGGAAGTCTGGTCATATGGTGGTGTCTGTCGTACCTGAATGCAGTAATTTTGGTTCAGCTCCCACCTTAGAAGAGATCGTTATCAGACATTATCATTATAAATGGCATATGATTGTTTTAACTGTCTGCACATTTCCTTTTAGCCCCTTGATATTACCCCTAGATCAGTGCTCCTCAACCTTTCCAGACTGAAGACCCACCTTTAATGCCCAGATGGTAACACAGGACCTACTGAACTGCTATGGTAGGACATCAAAGTCACGAGACAGGGAGAGGATGGGCCAGAATTATGAGCTCACTTGGTGGAGAGGGAGCCTCAGAAGAACAGGATACCTACAACCAAGCACCTAAAAATGAGAGCTGTGTTGGCAACTGAATACACACATATGAACCTGCCTTATACTGAATCAGACCATTGGTCCATAAAAGTCAGTATTGTCCACTGAAACCGCAGCGGCTCTTCGGGGTCTCAGGTAGAGGTATTTTGCATCACCTACTACCTGTTCCTTCTAACTGGAGATTCTGGGGATTGAACCAGGTGCCTCCTGCATGCAAAACAGAGGCTGTTCCAGTGGGCCCCCGTCATGTGTCTGGTGACCTTATTGCCAGCTTTCTCTGTCTCTGTTTCCCCTCCCTTCAGTCAATTGGATATGGGAATAAACGAATGCCCATGGAATTATGCCGCACCCCTCCACAGGGGTTTTGCAGGAGAAAGTGAAATGAGTTAAGTTCACTGGGGAAAGGGACTCTTGGGGGTCTTTTAAGGCATAGCAGCAACTCCCTGAGACATTGAGGAGAAATTCCAGAAGCAGAGTAAGGTCTCTACTTTGGAATCAGGATTTTGTAATGTCAGTTTTTCAAGCCAGATGTGAAGTGGCAATGGTTCAGTAGTTTCACCACCACCCTTCCCCGGGTGAGTGTTGCTGGTAGGTGGACATATCAGCACACGGCCATGTCATCATGGCCAACAAAGAACATGGTTCCTTCTGCTGTGATCCCCATTTGCTTAATTAATCTTATGCCTGTATCATATTAATTCATTTAAAATATTGTACTTCACTTTTCCTGATGTTTAAAGTAACCTGGAACATACTAAAATCACCATCGCAAAAACACACAATACTAAGTAGCCATGAATATAAATGGGTAGTAGTTAAAGAGTGAACAGGTGATGCAGTACAAGTCTTAAAAGCAACATATATGCAAGCTATTTTTATCTCCTAAAAAACCCAAACACGCAGGGGCGGCACAACAAGGTCACAATCAGTATTCCCTCTAAGCTGAGTTGGTGTGAGCTAGCTCACAGTTTTTTAGCCTCCGGCTCACACATTTTTGTCTTCGCTCAGGAAGGATGGCTCCAAAGCAAACTGATTTATGCAGCAGCCAGATCGCTCGCTCACAACTTTAATGCCGGTAGCTCACAAAGTAGAATTTTTGCTCACAGGGCTCCGTAGCTTAGAGGGAGCATTGGTCACAATCAGGAAGAACAACAACAACAACTCAGAACCAGGACAGAAACAACCATGTTTCCATCTGGCATTTAAGCACAGATCAAAAAAGCACCAGGCAAAATGGAAAAGGGAGAGAGTGTGGCAGATGTAGTGCCTCTACTGAGAAAGCCATAACCCTGGTCACCATCTCCGTCACCTCAGAAGACAAGGAGCTGTGGCTCAGTGGCAAAACATCTGCTTAGCATGCAGGAGGTGCCAGGTTCAATCCCTGGCATCTCCAGTTAAAAGGACCACACAGTGGGTGATGTGGAGGACCGCAGCCTGAGACCCTGGAGAACTGCCAGTCTGAGTAGACAATACTGACTTTGATGGACAGCTTCATGGGTTCATGTGAGCTGTAAGTAGGTTCATATGGGAGGAGATGGTCCTTTAGATATCCTGGGGCCAGAGCTTTGAAGGTCAACATCTACACTTCTGAATTCTGGCAACAAATGTAGTTGTTTAGTGTGTGTGTGTATTTTTAAGAGGGATATTATGACCCGTGCAGCATGATCTTGTTAACACCCTTGCCACAGTATTCTAGGTCACTTCTCTTCCCTTGACCCTGTGTAACTAGAACCATCTCTAGGCTGGGTGTTTTCTTTGATTTTAGCAACATACTCAGCTTTCTTGGTTTTGGAGTAAGAACGCCTCCAGGGACTTCTCCATGAACGCCGCTTAGCCAGTTTCTCACCAGGCAGGAGAGCTGCCATGGATCCCTCAAGCAGGTCTGGTTTGCCACACAAGGCATGCTCAGTGGAGCAATAGTAGGAGCATACGCCATAGAAGCACACGTTTCCAGCTGAGGTGACCCAGAAGAAAAAGAAAATGGAGGGAAGCAAAGGTCTGGGAAATGTAATGCCAGCAAAACCAGACATGTGATGATAACAACTAACAATATCATAGTCAGTGTTCCCTCTAAGCTGAGTTAGTGTGAGCTAGCTCACAGTTTTTTAGCCTCCAGCTCACACATTTTTGTCTTAGCTCAGGAAGGATGGCTGCAGAGCAAACTAATTCATACGGTAGCCAAATCACTTGCTCACAACTTTAATGCCAGTAGCTCGCAGAGTAGAATTTTTGCTCACAAGACTCCACAGCTTAGAGGGAACATTGATTCGTAGTAGGAGAAAATTTAACACATCTGGCCTGGTTATTCACACAGTTATCGCTATTCATTGGGGGGGGGACGACACAGGATACAGTTTGGCTTTGTAGGTCTGTTCTCACGGTGCTCCAAATAAGCTCAACTTGTGCAAGGTGGCTGGCTGGAAAAATACTCACCTGGGGAGATGAAGAAAGTTTTAAATAGTTTCTGGTCGGATGTGATGTCACGGATGTCCTTGGCTATATTCACCAAACGGCCAGAAACTGGAGGGATTCTTCGGAAGTCCAGGATCCTTCCCAGAAAAGAAGAGCAAGCAGGAAACTCAAACAAATTCCCCTCTCGTGGTTACACCGGGCATGCAGCTAGAGGCAAATCACAGTCTTTTCTGTATCTAATACTTCTGTTGGCTCCCACTGGATGCAGAATACCATTTCTGGGACTCTCAGGGACCTGGTTCCTGGCCCAGTGAGCCATCACACTTAGGCTACAAAGCCATCTTCAGATAGGCAGAGGAAGGAATAGGATGTGTGATGTTAGCCTCTGCAGCTGGCAGCTATGATGAAACCTCTGGACTGGTTGGTGACTCGAGGCATGTTAGTCCTGGAGCCACCACCATTTCCACCTCACCCCCACCCCACCCCCACCATGTTGCCCTCCCCTGTCCTTACCTTGCTGCCACTGTACCCTGAACACTCTCTAGTTTCACTCCTTTCATGATAGTTTGGACATCATTTTTGGTGCCCTGGCAATGGTATGAGAACGTGGGAAGCCCCCACAAGACACTCATAGCTTGCTATGTTGGTTTTAGAGACACTTGGACGAAAAGAGATTATAAGCTTTAGTGGGGTTTTTTTTGGCTTCCAGGGGGTGGTGGCAGCAAGGTAGGGACAGGGTGAGGAGAGGGTGAAAGGCTGCTGCTTCCCCTTCCCCTGGCCACCTGAGCGGTCTCTGACCAGGTCTGGAATAAATCAGAGGAGCCTTTGCTGAATGGCCCAGGCTAGTTCAGTCTCATCAGATCTCAGGAGCTAAGCAAGGTCAGCTCTGGTTAGTACTTGGATGCAGGGCTTTTTTTGTAGAAAAAGCCCAGCGGGAACTCATTAGCATAATAGGCCATACCCAACAGCAGGAACTCATTAGCATATTAGGCCACACCCCTGACAGCACAGCTCATTCACTATTAGGCCACACCCCCATGTTACCAGAAGTGTGGTCATCCAGCCACACCCACCTTTTGCTTCTTATTCTCTTTACCTTGTTTGTTGTCAAAACCCAGGGCTTTTTGCATGTTAGGCCACACACCCCTAATTGTAGCCAATCCAAATGAGTTTCTGCTGTTGGGTGTGGCCTATTATGCTAATGAGTTCCTGCTGGGCGTGGCCAACTTGGGAGCCAGCCGGAACTCTGTTCCTGCGTGTTCCTGCCCAAAAATAGCCCTGCTTGGATGGGAGACCACCAAGGCAGTCCAGGGTCACTAGACGGAAGCAGGCCATGGCAAACCACCTCTGAAAGTCTCTTGCCTTGAAAACTGTACAGGGTTGCTGTAGGTTGGCTATGGCTCGACAGCCCTTTCCTCCCTTTCCTGATCAATGTCGGCTGTGCCTTCTGCTTCCTCCTCCTTCAGCCTCCAGTCTCTGACTTCAAAGACCTTGGGCTAGAGAGCCAGCCCTGCTGGAATGGAGTCAGATACAGACACCCACAGCCCTGGCTGGGCCCTGCCACGCTGCACTCGGCAGATCTTTGTCCGTTCCAGTGGCAGGATCTCAAACTAGCCAAGGCTGGTGCAGTGATCTAGCACAGTTAAACCGTCCGCTGCACCGGACTCACCTGTCCAGGTGAAAGGCTGCTATTTCTGCATTATGACGTTCAAAGTCTGAGAAATAAAAGAAGTCTGCTGGAGTCTCCTGGTCTCGAGTCTGCCTGGGGGTGAAGAGAGGAGTTAGGGAATATTAGGAAAGGGATTGTGGATAAAACAGTTGATAATGCCCCTGTATAGATCTACGGTGTGGCCTCATTTGGAATATAGTTCTGGTCACCGTATCTCAAAAAGGACAGTGCAGAGCTAGAAAAAAGCACAGAGGAGGGCAGCCAAGAGGGTGAGGGGGAAGGAGCACCTTCCCTCTGAGGAAAGGCTGAAGGGTCCGGGACTTTTCAGTTTAGAAAAGAGATGACTAAGGGGGAGACGACATGACAGAGGTTTATAAAATGATGCTTCGGGTGGAGAAAGTTGACAAAGAGAAACTTTTCTCCCTCTCCCAAAACACTAGAGCTCGAGGGCATCCAATGAAGCTGATGTGCATTAGGTTCAAGAGGGACAAAAGAAAATAATTTGCACAGAGTGATTAAAATGTGGAATTTGCCTCCAGAGGATGCAGTGATGGCCACAGGAATAAACAGCTTTGAAAGAGGATTAGATAGATTCAGGGAGGATAAGTCTATCAATGGCTACTAGCCATAGTGACTGAGGGGAACCTCCACATTCAGAGGCACTAATCCTCTGAATCCCAGAGCCAGGAGGCAACATCAGGGGAAGGCTTTGACCTCTAGGCCCTGCTGTTGGCTGTCCAGAGGAACTGGTTGGCCACTGTGTGAGACAGGATGCTGGACTGGATGGACTATTGGTCTGATCCAGCAGTGCTCTTATGTCTTGTGAATATACATCTGCCCCCACCCCACCTCAGGTCCTGGACATGCTTGCAAGCTGATTTAAAGTTGACAAGATTCAACCAATCATTCAAAGACATCACACCAAATCAAGGTTTGCAGCTACCTCTGTTTAGCGTGCAAATCATAGTTTGGAAGTTATGTAAGCCCACCATGGTTTAGAACCACTAAAGCTCTGCTTCTGGTTTCTCAGTTCAGTCATCATACCAAACCACAGTTAGCACAAGCCCACTTCAAACTATAGTTTCTGATTTTGGATTACCAACCAATTGCAAACCACGGTTTATGACTTTAGACATTGTACTAATCCACATGAAGCTTCCTTAATTATGGTTACTGTTTGGGATTGTTTTTTAAACCAAGGGCCAAGATAAACATGATGCTGCTGGCAGATCCATGAAAGGAAGGGATGTTAGCTTCAACTGGTGAAATCTCAGGGATGAGGGAGGATGGTTAAAGCCTCTCTTTCCCTGCACAGCTCCTATTTCCATTTTATTTTAAATGATTGTTTCATCAGGTCATGGATCTTGCAGCATCTCATCTGGTTTGGGCCCCAGTGATCCACAGCACAAAGCCAATGTGGTATAAAAGTCAGAGTGTTAGACTATGTCCAGGGAGATTTAGGTTCAAACACCAGCTCATCATGAAGATTTCCTGGACTGGGTGACCTCAGGCTGGTCATTCTCTTCTAGCCTAACTCTTTCAACAGATTTCTTGCGAGGATAAAACGGAGGCAGAGAGAACTATCCTGAACGGCTTGACATGTCGGATAAAAATGCACTAAATAAATAAATAAATAAATAATTGCAAAGGTTAAACCTTTCACCACCAGAGGTCGCACTTCTCCACTGAAAACCAGCAACAACAACAAGCATGGCCCTGTTCTCCATTTACTGCAGGACCTGAAAGTTACCTAAGACCGTGGAAGAGCCTCTGCTTTGCATGCAGAAAGTCCCAGGCTCAATCCCTGGCATCTCCAAGTTTTTTTAAAAAATGATGAACGAGCAAGCCACAACACCGTCCTCTGGTCTGAAAGTAACCCAGGCGAATCTGTCCGATATAACAGTCTGAAAACAAGTTGCTTCTACCTCTTCACTGTAAGAGGTCACATGATTGGGGGAGCAGCTGGAAGAAGAATCCTTCGTTCCCTTTCAAATGACCAGCTGCAGTCCTATCCCCATCACTGGACGATGTGAAGAAATTCTCTTCCTATCGTCCACTGACCAGGAGAAGAATTCAGCAGAACCTGAAACAGGGTTATTACCATTGAAAGGTTATAGTTCTGCAGATAGGAATATCAATCTAAATTGAATAGGGGGATAATCAATCCAGATTAAGAGTTGCAGAAATGGTGACGTATTCCTCCCTGTTCACCAGGGCAGTAGGTAGAGATTCCCATGGGCAATCTTGTCATTAGGAATGTGAGGGAGCTTGGCTGATGATTCCAAGAACATGGGAAAATCTGGAAAAGCCTCTTTCACTCAACAACAGTTGGCATCGTACAGTGAGGGACAAGCCAAGGCAGTCGGTATTGATTCCACCACCACCCCCGCACGGTGAGGAAATTACCACCAAGGAAGCTTCATGCACTTTTTCCCCTACAGTTCATGCACAGCATTTTTACCTTTGGTGGAGGTGGGAATGAAAGGGGCTACCCCATCAGATTTCTATAGAAAGACTTCCTGGCTACTCATGAACTCAGAGAAAGTAAGAATGCTCCACGCTTATCTATTTGCCAAGCAGAGTCCTGCAAAGATTATTTCGGTGCATAGGAAGGGACTCTGAGTCAGAACACGGGCGCAGGTACGTCACAGGTGTTGGCTCTACTCACTTCATGGGTTTGAAGAGGGCCTTGCCTTTGTTGGGAAAGGTCATGATTATCTTCAGTTGGGTCCCTCCAGGCTTCTGGACTGAAATAACATTATTGCAAGTATTTTTAGTACGGGACCATCCATGTGCATTGTGCTTTACATTAGCAAAAAAAGAGGGGGTGGGGAATAGAGAGGTTCCTGCCGCTAAGGAGCTGCTCACCAGTTCTAAAGGCCAAACTAGACCTAATGATGGGGGTGTTTGAGGAAAAGGTCTCCTGCTGTGTGTTTGTTTTCCCAGGATTAAAAAGCAGCAGGAGAGGCATAATGAGGTCATGGTGCTCTTGCCACCATGCTATGTTTGCCATCTCAATCGCTCCCTTCCCCTCCTGCTGCCTGTTTGCACATGCAGGTTTCCGATTATATGCATGACCCACTTCTCCAGGCTGTGAAAAGTTCCAGCGCTTACCCCAGGTGGTTCCATTTGGAGGGTGGGATGCTGGAGCATTGTGGCTTTCTTGCAATGTACACTTCATGCTCAAGTGTACAATTGGGGCAAAGATGGAGGGAAAGATTTTTTACAAGGCAGCAGATTGGCTACCCCAGAAAGAGCTTTTGCACCCCCCCCAGGTGTTTCAGCCAACCCTCAGCAGCAGCAGCTCTCCACTCTTCTCTCCATCCCTTTTCACATCTAAGAAGAGGAATTCCTTTCCTCACACACACCTGCCCACTCCCTGTGGTGGTGGTGAGGGGGGGTCACCTTAGCCAATCCCTGTTGGCTGGTTGACCAGAGCCATTAAGATCTGTTGAGGGTATTTATTTATTTAAAGCGTTTTCATGCCACCGTCCCACTCAACCAGGGTCTGCAAGGCAGTCCACAATATTTATTCATTTATTTAAAGTGTTTTTATGCCACCTTTCCACCCAATCAGGGTCCACAAGGCGGTGAACATTAAAAAAAAACGCCAAACACTAACACATTCAAGCCATTAGAAATAGTTCAATTATAAAATAATTTGACTGAAAACACATAAACAAACACTAGGAGGGCCAGTAACCTTTTGGGGGATATGCCAAAGGAAGCAAAAAAGTCTTCACCTGCTAGCAAAAGACACCAATAGAGAGACAGACGGATCTCCTTGGGGAAGGAGTTCCAAAGTTTTGGTGCCACAACCAAAAAGGCCCTTTCTGGGGGTTGCCACCCATCTAGCTTCAGGTGGTGGGGGCAACCAAAGCAGGGCCTCTGAAGATGGGGAGGGGCCGTGGCTCAGAGTGGCAGAGCACCTGCTCGGCATGCAGAAGGCCCCAGGTTCAATCTCCAGCTTCTCCAGTTGAAAGGACCAGGCAGGAGGTGATGTGAAAGACGTCTGCCCTGAGTCCCTGGAGGGCCTGCTGCCAGTCTGAGTAGACAAATACTGGCCTTGATGGACCACCAGTGGTCTGACTCAGGATAAGGCAGCATTGTATGTGTGACCAGAGTGTACACATAGGTTTATATAGGAAAAGGTGATTATTAGGTATGTTGGTCCCTGGCTGAACAGGGTTTTAAATTAAGACACATCACCATTGCTCTACTTATATAGTCAGAGCCACAGTGATTGGGATCCAGCCTCTTTACAATACATTTGGGGAGGGAGGGAAGAAGGGGGGGAAATACAGTGGTATATTTAAAGCATGGTTACGGTTAGGAATGAAGATTGAGTGGCAGTTGAGGATTAAGCAGATAAAGCCAAAAGCTGTGCAGAAATTAACAAAAAATAAGAGCTCATCAGAATGCCAGAGTTGTTCCTGCTCCCTGCTAGGAGATAGAAGAAAGCTGGCTCTCCTCATTTGCATTCATATTATCTGAAAAATCCCTCATGAGTTAGCACTGATGCAGAACTAGCAAAAAAAACCCAGGAGAAAAGGGACTCTCTTTCCACCTCTCCTGTCAGGGTGGTTTCACTGGCTAGGTGCCAAACCTAGAGGGAGACAAAGTGAAATCAAAAGGGGAAGGAGAACAGGAAGGAAGAGGCGAGAAGATACGATGGAAGAACCAAAGATTAATCAGTGCAGGGATCAGAACGTGGCACACAGTACCTGAACTGACAATTTCCTGTGTGGCCAAATCCTCCAGCAAGGCATGACGGGCGGGGTCATGGCGGCCATATAGTTCATAGCGGTTGATGCCTGTGTTAAACCGGAGCCAAGGAGGGTAGGGATCCTTTGCCATTTGCTCTGTTAGACGGGCCATGACTGCCATACTGCCACTGACCCTGCAGATCCAAGACACCCACCACCACACGCAACAACAATAGTATTTGGTGTCAAACAAATGCATCTCAAGTTGTCAATGAATACTTCACATCTCTTCACCTTTCCCCAAGGTGGCCACTGATATCTTAGTCATGGCCTAGTATTGCCTAGTATCGCTTTGTATACCCCCAGAGTTATCACCACATTTGTTTAAACACTGAGGCTACAATTCTTTTTAAACTACAGAAATGCCATATTAGTAGGAGACACATGCACCTCATTTTGGGTGCTGGCAAAGGCTATGGTTCACGTATATCCTGTAAACCATCAAACATGGTAGCTAGCAATGTTCAATCTAAGCTGTGGAGCCTTATGAGCAAAAATTCTACATTGTGAGCTACTGGCATTAAAGTTGTGAGCAAACTATTTGGCTACTGCATAAATTAGTTTGCTCTGGAGCCATCTTTCCTGAGCTGAGACAAAAATCAGCGAGCTGGAGGCTAAAAAACTGTGAGCCAGCTCACACTAACTCAGCTTAGAGGGAACACTGGACTAGCTAGGACCACAGCAGCTTGAGTGGTCACTGGAGGCTGCAGAGGAAAGGAACGGCAACAAGAATGGGAAGGATCAGATGGTTCTGGATATGATGAAAGCATCGATTATTCCACAATCTGTATTTATCTTCAGCATTCAGTTACAGTGACTGTCACACAGGGATGCCCATACTAGCCTAATAGGTTTTGAGCAGTCACTACAGAAGCTCAGGAGGAAGTTCTTTTCATGCCTTGATTAGTATGGAAGGTGGCCTTGTCCCATTCGAAAAGGCTGTGAGAAAGCCCAGGCAGCTGGGTGTTAGTAGTAGAGGTGGCCGTTCAAGTCATGGCCACTACATTGCCTAACACCAAGCCCAGCCCGTGTAAGGCAGAGGGCCATGTAGTGAAGTGACATGTCACTCCACAGGAAACTTGTGTCAGATAGAAGCTTGGGAAAAGAAATAAGGAGGAGCACCTTTTAAGAATTAATATCTCTTTTATTCCAGCATAAGCTTTTGCAGACTGCAGCCTATTTTTTAAAAAATTATTTATTGAAAAAAATGTATTAACTGACTTTCTTCCTTACAAAGCTCAAAAATAAATGCCATCAGGTCTTTTTCTATTTGTCCTCTGCTAATACTCAAAAGGCTAGTATGCCATAAGTTTCACGAGACAAAGTCTGCACAGCCAGTTTCTCTGGCTAGAACTGCCTTTTCTCTTTCTGAGTCAACAGGGAGTCACATACTCAGTAGAGGAACACTATAGTCCATTGCACCCTCTAGAGGTTTCCACCTGGTAGAAGAGGTGGGATTTGAAGTGCATGAAAGTGGGTAAGGATATCGCATTAAAGGTCTTGCTTGAAGTCCTGAAATATTTGGGAGCTGGGGGAAGAGAAAGGGGAAGAGAAAGGGAAGTCTTTTGTGGCTTTTCCAAGGGTGGGGGAGACAGAGAAAAATGGCTTCAAGAACATCAGGTGGGCAGAACCAACACAAGATGAAAACTGGAACCTGTTGACAAGTTTATTCTGCCTGTCAAGATCATTGTAGAGATGTTTTAGACTCAGGGAAAGAGGAATGCATTTCTCTCATTTTATCTTTTGTTCAATAGACATGGTTGTTCCTTCCCTTTCTCTGTAACAGATGGCTTTCAGTACAAGTCCCCCCCCCTTTTATGAAATGGATGTTTTATTGTCATCTCTATGCCTAAATAAAGGGGGGGGGGAACACTCAAAAATAAATGCCACCCAGTCTAATCAAGAAACATGAGGGGGGGGGGAGCCTGGAGTCTTTTATTTGAAGAAGAGTCTTTGTCTCTTTAAAGAGAGAAGGTTCAGGCTTCCTTTAAGGACTGATCTGGCCCATCCTTACAAACTTCTCATTTTGCAAGTGATAAAAAGGTTCTTATCTCCGTTGGGGAAGATGGAACAAGAATTGAACTTTTCATTATGGTCTGGCAACTTGGAACCTGAACCATCTGAGAAAATTCCACATGCTCTTGGCAAAACAAAGATACTTGTGGAGACCATTTTACCAAGGGCCATGACAGTGGTACCTCTGAAATTTTCAGGAAAGACCCCTGCTCAGTAGCAAATCATATGCTTTCCACCTGCAGGATCTAGTGAAAGACCTTTTAGACCCTGTTAAGTTGTGCTAAGGATAGATTGTATAGATACATTATACACAGTTGGACTGGTAATACAACTCTATGTATCTATACTTAGAAAGGTTGTATCAGCACTAATGATCCATTTCGTTCAGGAATGGTCTCAAACTCAGCTCACTAGAACTTTAGGTAAAGATCTCATCTACACAAGATCACAGGGGACCAAACCGGAGGCTCAATACATGCAAGGCATGTATTCAACCACCAAATTGCACAGCTGCATATAAGATGTGTATCTTCTGAATCCATGGCATGCTCTCACCTCTGTCTCCTGTTCATAACGTGTCCTAGAAAGTATTAACAGCACATGCATATTTCAACCCTCTTCCCATATTGGGAGCCATGCATTCCTAACATATCCTTAGCAATGCCAGCCCAATATGCTTTTGATCTCTACATAATACCATGCCTCAGTACCACTCTCTAAGAGGCAAAATAAAGACATCAGAAGCCAACCATTTAGCAGCATTAGAAGCAATATCCAATATGGGAATTTAAAAAATCAGCATTAAAAGCCAGGCCAGTGAGCATAAGGTTGACAAGACATAGTCTCAGGTGTTGTCACCCAGTATTCTATCTCCACAGCCCTGAGGATCTGACTCTTCTAATATGGGGGAGAGGAGAATTGAATATTGTTTCATAACCTATGCAAGATTACATTTAAGGGCCAGCACAGAAGTGGATCAGTACCAGGATGGATGAGCCATACCACTGTCCCTGTATTCCTGGAAGAAAGAGATGGTCTCTCACCATTCATCACTCCTACTGCTTTTCAGTTGGAACTTAATCTTGGCGTTGGTAACAAACAGCTTGTCTTTTGCCATAACAGCTGGTGTTGGAATCTTATAGAGAGGATGATCAAAGAGAGCAGCAAGCTTGGACCTGTCTGCCCATACTATTTTTTCTTCGGCTTCTTGATGCTTGAAGCTGTGACCTTGGTGATCCATGTTGCTCCTGTCACCTGGATAAGGTGTACCCCCCAGCAAGCGAGAGCCTTTTTCTAGGGAGCCATTACTACCGCTAAAGTCCTGCAGAATCCTCAGGTTCAGCTTATTCTGGACTGCAGCACTGGGATCGGCTGGCAGGAGGCCCATGGGATCTGCTATTTTGGGGCTACAGCCACAGGAACCACGGCCAGAAGAAAATGCTAAATCCAAGACCATGTGTATCAGGAGAGCCAAAAGGAGAAGAAAGAAAAGAACAACTTTAAACTTCCTTTGAAGCACGGAAGGCAGATGGCGTAACATCCTCTCAGAGCCCCAGATATCAGCAAGACAAAATGTGGTAGCAAGGTCCATGTGTGAGTAGCACAATATCTGCCACAAAAAAGGCTAGAAGCATCCCATCCGGTGATGGATCAAAGGTCTTCTGGAGTTAGAATTCCAGTATTACAATCCAAAAAAGAGATTTTTTTTCCCCAGGCAGAATACAAGGCTTAAAAAGTATTCTCCGATCATTTATAGCAATGCAAAAAAAATATTTTCAGTCTCATGTAACCCCATTTCTAGTAGAAAGAATTCCTTTCGTATAGAATTCTTCTGCAGGAAAGAGGCAGGAAATAAGGTTGCAGATTGCTTTATCACCATCGATAAGGGAAGAGCAGGTGGTGCCAAGGCTAACAAGAGCAGGCCAGGCTCTCACTCGGCAACAGCAGATTGGTCAATGCCATTCATCTATTTAAACATTATCTTCTCATATGACAAACCCTTCAGAAACTTCTCTGCCCACCTCTTGTCCACCCATCTAATCTCACCCGTTTACCTCCACGATCATCCCGCACTCAGGTACATTCACTCTCCACTTACATCATCATTCATCACTCTATAAAATCTTCCCCCTAAAAGTTTCAAAGCAGGTTGCCTAATGGTGGTACACATCAGCCACAACTTAAACAAAAGTAGACTTTAAAAAAAGTTTCCTAGGATTCTGATGGGCAACATTAGACAAGCTCTGTGGAACCAGACCAAAAAAAATTCATCTCAGCCAACGTTCTGTTTTCTGTAGAATGTAGCTGGTTAGCCCGCAGAGAGGGTATGGTTGGGACAGGCCTTCACCACCTTGCGTCCTCCAGCAAATGGGATTGACATTCTCTGACACGGAACCTGGAGACTCCACCATGCTGCTGATAGCCCTGTCTTTTAGGAGTTTGTCTCAACCCAAGCCCCCTAAGCCAGTAGTCACAATCACATCCTGTGGCAGTGAATTCCGTAATCATACACTGTATGAGGAAATACCTTTTGTTGCTGTTCTGTTCTGAAGGTGGTAAGGGTGGACAGTGATGTCAAGTTGCAGCCAACTTATTGCGACCCGGTAGGGTTTTCAAGGCAAGAGAAGTGCAGAGGTGGTTTGTCATTGCTTGCCTCTGTAACAACCCTGGAGTTCCTTGGTGGTCCCCCATCCAACTACTAAGTTTGGTGTAGTGGTTAAGTGGGGTGACTCTAATCTGGGAGAACCGGGTTTGATTCCGCACTCCTCCACTTGCACCTGGCTGGATGACCTTGGACAAGTCGTAGTTCTGATAAGGGCTGTTCTTGAAAAAGGGCAGTTTCTGTCAAGAGCTCTCTCAGCCCCACCCACCGACCGGGGTGTTGTTGGTGGGGAGGGGAAGGGGAAGGAGAGTGTAAGCCGCTCTGAGACACCTTCACTACCCGAAGGTGTCTCAGAGCGGCTTACACTCTCCTTCCCCCTCCCCTCCCCACAACAGACACCCTGTGAGGTGGGTGGGGCTGAGAGAGCTCTTGACAGAAACTGCTAACCAGGGCTGATCCTGCTTCGCTTCTGAGATCTGATGAGAGTGGGCTAGCCTGAACTGGCCAGGTCAGGGTGCTCTGAAGCTACTATCAATAAATTCTATTGGGTTCTAGGGTTAGGGGAGAGGAAGAAATATTTCTGTCCGTGTTATCCAAACCATGTGTAGCTTATCGGCTTCTCTATCGTGTTCTCTGTTAGCAGTCTTCTGTCTAACCTAAAAATCCTTTCCTCATGAGGAAGGGACTCCAACAGAGGTGCCCTCATCTCCTCCCACACTGATGCAGAAAAAGATTTGTTGAGGGTGTCTCAGTTATATACACTTTTTGATATGAGACACCTCAGTGTGGGACCTTAGACCTCCTTCCCGCTCCGCAACAACCCTGTATGCATTAGAGGTGCTATTTAACAAATCACTTTTACCAGTCAGCCATGGAAGCTTAATTATAAGACCGACTGTATAAACCAGGGATTGTGGCTTCAAGCGGCATCATTCTGAATTGTCCAGGCCTGCGGGTTTTCCAGAGCCTTAGGAATCCCCACTGTGGGATGCGGAACTACACCGAACCTTTACCTGATACAGCAGGGCTTTTTTAGTTTTATGTCCGCATGTCCTAAGAGTGGGGTATTATTTCTTGTATCACTACCCTCCTTCAAAGAGCTCAAGGGGGCATGGGTGAGGTCTTCCCATTATATTTTGACAACGGCCTTGAAAGGGACACAGTGATTTATTCACCTAAGGTCACCTACTGAGCTCCCAGCTGAGTCAAGGTAACAAATCTTTGTTTCTACTGTTTTTGAGTCTTACTGGGACTGAAGGAGACGGATGACCAGTGTGGGCAAACAACCTCATTATTCTCTGAAAACAGAGTCACTTTCTCACCTGCATGCCATACAACCACACATTCTCTGCGACACTCTCTCTCTCTCACACACACACACACACAAACCACCCTCCACTGCTGAGAGAACAACGAGTTCTCTGCTCATGTCCCATGGTGCAATGGTTGCCTAGTAACTGTCTCCAGCTAATGCTTTCAGTCGCCCCAGATTCTGACAACACTATATTTCTTTCTCTTTTTCCCCCTCCCTTGCATTGCAGCAATATCACAGCCAGGGCAAACCATGTAAGCTCTGTTTCTCCCTGGAGCCTTTGCTGAAGAAATGGACACTTAATAGCAACCGTATTTGAAACTTGGCATGAGCAGAGCTTTCCAGTCAAAATGGCTGATCTCATTCCGTTTGAAGCATCAAGCAGTGGGAATCAATGATAGAGGTGAATGACACAGAAACTTTGACAATGAGCTTTATTTTTGTAAGGGATCCATATCTGCTCTAGAAGAGACCCAGACATGATGTGCTGCCCCAGGAACACATGCGTTTTCCTGTCAAGAAGAGTCATGGCTTCCCCCGCATGAAAGATGTGTGTGTGCGCACGCCCATGCCACCGTAGGGTTTTCAAGGGAAGAGACGTTCAGAGGTGGTTTCCCATGGTCTGCCTCCGCATCACGCCCCTGGTATTCCTTGGTGGTCTCCCATCCAAATACTAGCCAGAGCTCACCCTGCTTAGCTTCCAAGATCAGGTCAGCCTGATCTTGGATGTCAGGCCTTTATTTCTGCATCAGTAGGGAACGATTGTGGTTAGCCAGTGTCAAAGTTCTCTGCACATGCTAAAAGTACTTTATTATTACTGCACACCTCAAAGCTGAACTTGAAGTTGAAAGCCAGATCTGAGCCCATAATGAACACTGGACCAAATTAATTGCTGAAGAAGACCAGACATTCATCTCGGAATATGTAGCCACTGCAGCAGGCTGATAACTGACCTTGAGTCTACATAGGTTGCTATAATCTTATACAAATGGAAGAGGTGTGTGCCAAAAAAACAAGCCAACACAATGACCAAGCAGTCCACTGTGATGACTTGTGGCCTTCTGGCAAACATCATGGACAAATGTTCATCCTGGAAACAATCTCAGCACAGATGTCATGAATCAAGCAGCCTGCAGCAATCCACATGGTACAGGATGATGCTTCTGAGCACGTAACTTGAGCAGAGTCTGAAAAAGTCTCAGACATATTGCGGGTAATGTAAAATGGCACAACTCTCTAGCCCTACAAACAACTGTTAACAACAGGGTCCCTACCACTTCTAGATTTTTTTTTTGAGAGGTACCAAGTATTCTAAGGATGCAAGAAAGTGCAACTAAGTTACTTTCTCTTTTCTTGCTTCTCTTCTGATTTATACATAACACCTTGGAGTTCACATGGTCAAATATAGTTGCTTAGGCATTTTAAATTATGCCAGTTCTTTTCTGACCCAGAAGCCGGGGAAGAGGAAAGGCAACTCTTGTGCTTCCACCCACTCCCTTGCTCCTTCAGAGGAAATGGTTTTTGGTGTTTTATGTGAAACAAATTAACAGACAAATCCATCTTGGGCAACCTTGAAACTAAAGTGCCTTTGAGCCTTTCTCATATTATGTGCACAATACATGAATGTTGTTTATGCGGCATGGCACTGTAACACAAAGCAACTGAAAATGGGGGTGATGTAGGAAAGTTTAGATCAATTTAAGCACAAACCAGTTTAAGGCTCGCACCTGAAAAGGCCCTTTAACTGCTATTAGAATTCTCATTCTTTACTTCAGTCACTGTGGATTCCTGGCGGCCTTCAAATGTCAGCCTGCTCTGCCAAATACTCTCTCTGTGCCCCATGTAACAGCTGGTTTTGTGTCACAATGTGAAGTGGGAATGAGGTCGGGCTGTGATCTGGCAGCCCTGGGGCTCTGCATCTCTTCAATACTAACATTAATTATTAACTGGAAGATTCATTTAACAAGTCAGGTCTAAGCATGCAGTGAAATGACGGAGACAGTGAACTTCCAAATTTCCACCCTAGACAATGTGTTGCCATGACATCACCGCACCACAGCTATGGGCGGCCCACTGCCTATTCCTTGACGACAATACATTAGTCACATTCACGACCCACAGGAAGGCTGCTGGGCTCAGAAAGCCCTTTCCCATTGCTATCACTGAACATGTATTATAAACTAACCCAAATTAAAAAGCATCATGCCTGCTTGGTCCCCTTACTGGGAAAGCATATTATGTGTGCTCTAAAAGACCCTGCATTCTGGAACACTGGACCCCAGCAATCCATAAAGACCTTTGTTAAAGAGACTTGACTGACTCCCACCCCTGACTGGGGGACTGGGGTTTTTCCCTGATAAGTATGGGTGAAAAGTGGAACAAAAAGTACCATTATAAAAAATTTCTCCTAATTAAGGAGAAATATGTTTGTTATGAGAAATATCATTGGTGATAAAGTTATGGAATCACTGAGTAAGACATGAATACTATTATTTTATCTACTTAAAATATTTATATGGCTGCTTTTCTCCCAGACAACAGAGACCCAATTAAATTGAACACTATCAAAAATTTCAAATATCTATTGCATACATCTAGGGTGGCATTCTACAAATGAGCCAAGAAGCATTCCTCACTATGGACTGCAAAGGAAATGGGAAAGACACTAATGGCAACTCCAGAGACCACTCTTCTCTTGGGAGTGCAAGAGGTTTTTAATATTCCTGCAGTGGATTCTGATGAAAGGGCTGAGGAATCACTGAATTAGGTTGGCCATGCTGGCTTCACGCAGGTCACAGAATCTCTGGCAGCAGCTACATGTCAACTGCATGTTTACCATAGATAAGCAAAGTGGTCATTTGTTTGCTGAGATAAGCGTTTGCTTGTCATCTGGTTTCTGTGGGTCACTCTGATACTTGAATGTGCTGTCATGACCAACGTATAACCAAAAGTGCATAAAGATATGGAGAGTATTAACTTATTTCTGGAATGTCATAGTGATTCCACATAAGCAGGTTCCACCTTCACATTCTTGGATTACTTACTTTTCTTCTCCAAGGCTTTGCACCAGAATCACAGCACTGAGAAGGACTCTCTCTCCCCCCCTATCAATATGTGATCTGTTTAAAGAGTCAGATGGCTTGTTAATGCGATTCAGAGTAAAAACCATGATGCAGAACAATAAAAAGGAAAGTGCATATGTGAAGAAATGCTGACGTTTTTTCCTCCAAGGGGCTAAATCATTAGAGTGCCACTGATAGTTAGACAAATCCAGTGAATTGCCCTTTTCAGGATGTTTTGTGACATCACATTTCCCTATAACAGCACTGAGCACTGTGTTAATGACGTTCATGTGTTCAAACCGTTTATGTGTGTTAACTGTTCAGATACTCCTTCGAAATGGAGGACATACCACAATGCCAGTCTGCTCCATCCCTTGCTTTCCCCTGTAACACTCAAAAACGGTGTGTGAATTCAGTGGACACTATTTGTAATTTGAAAGAGGTGGGAAGTGTTTGTTGTCCGCTGAACTGCCCAGATATGCTGAAGGAATGTGCCACAATTGAGCTGTTTTTATATTTTGTTAATAGGCAGTTTCGCACATTTAAAACTGTCTGCTGCAGCACATGAGCTCTATCATGTAGGTAACCGGCCAGGTGAAATCATTATGACGAGCTGAAATGGGCCAAAAATGCCAAAGCACAAATATCCACCTACTAACCCTCTGCTGTGTAATCATGACCACACCTAGCCACCAGCAGACACGCTATTTCCAAGATTATTCAAACAACTCATACAGGGAAACCTTCCAGAGTCATTAGCCTTTGGGGGCAGACGCCGTATTGGATCTCAAACAAAACTATCACATTTTGAATATGAGTGATGGAATTCCCCATGGAAAACTTACTAAGGTGAAAGGTTATGCTGTCCAACAGCTTGTCTCTAGTTATGGCAATCCCCATTGCGCAAGAGAAAGGGGGGGGAGGAGTCCATTCACAGGGATAAAAAATGTCACAGCATCAAATTCCAAGATCATAAGACGTCCTTCACAACTTTGCATTACAGCCTCTTTGGCTCATGGATGGAAAACTAACTCTCTTTCCCATCCATACAGACACTTGATCTGAGTGAGGCCCCCAGACATGCCCCATGAATTTTAAAAGCTTTATTATTGTAAAAAAGTATTTAAGTCCCTTTCACACTCTGAATTCAAATAAGACATATACAAAATACAATTATGGTCATTCCATTAATCAACACCTTTGCGAAAGCATTATTAAACTCTACACAAATGGAAGTACAACTGTACTTAAAAAGTCTGAAAAACTGGCAGCTCAGATGGAGCTGCTTCCCACTACCCGTCTCTAAACAAGATAACAACATATTGCCATCATGACACCCCCCCCCATCCCACCCTGCATGCTATGTAAAATAGTCTTTATTTGTGTGCCATACGCTTTACACGCTATATCAGTGCTCTGTAGGTGTGGTGAGGAGGCGGGAGGGCAATTATCCTAGCAACCGTCCACCGGGTCAGGTTTGGAAGGCTGGCACTGCATGCTTTTCAAAAACAGGCAGCTGTCATCTGGGCAGAGAGAAACCAGTTGCCTTTCCCCCCTCCCTGGTCTTCTCCCAGAAAATAGGAAGGTTTGGAAGACAGCATGGAGAAGGCAGTTGCAGGTTAGGATTCTTCTCTCTTCTCCCATCCGGGAGGTATGGCTTCATAAACTGTGCCCCCCACCACCCGCCAAAAAAAAAAAAAATCACCATTCCCTGATTCCTCTTGCATCATCTCAGTAAAAAGCCACATTGGTAAAATCAGAAACCCTATGAGCTGGATTAGGTAGCTCAACAGATTTACACGCACGCACACGTTAATATTGTCCATAAAACTGGTATATAAATAAGAAAAAAGCCCAACATTTTATTATTAAAAATAAAGCTGCCCTTTAAGTGGTACAAAAAAACCCAATCAAATTTCTGAAAAAATCTCTCGGTTGTGGCAGGCTGGTACACAGGCTGAGTTATGTCAGGAGCACTTCCAAACACAAACTGCCAGGCTGCCTCCAAAAAACATGTACAGCAGGTTCTTCACCTCATGGGTGATCTCAAAACCAAAGCCTTCGCCAATCACTACGTGCCAGGAGGAGCCAAACTTCTTGTCCATGGTTTCCTTGATCATCTTGGCTGCACTCTGAAGGGGGAGAATGAAAATTCAACAAGAAGGGAACAGAAGCATAAAAAAGAGAGAGAGAGTTTAAACAACGGGATGTGTTATTTGCAATAACAGTCTCTTCTCTACTTTATTAATCTAACTGGACTTCTGCTGCCAATGTATGAAAGCCCAATAAAGTATACAAGAATATTTATACCGAGATTTTCTTCCTAGTCATAATAATTCCAATATATGTTGATCCAAGGAGTTAACAGAGATACCCTGAAAAGGTAATGCAGTATACTATAAAAATAATTCTGCTTAAGTGGAGAACGGAGTGGAAATACTTTCCAGCTTTAAAACTAGACTGAAGGCTGCTATTTTTCCTCCTCCTTCCCAGAAGGCTGAAGGTGCAACTGGATACCAGCTTTCCCCAGCACCACTTGAACTATCCTAGTCTGCATGACATTCTTCTCAGGACACAGAACATCTTCTCCCCTCCTTTTTAAAAGAAACCATCAAACCTCCAGTTGAGTGAGACAACTTCATTTCCATTATGGAATATTCATCAGGAAAAGAAGGATAACACCCATTGTTTGCAAAATGTGTGAATGGAGTAGATAAAAGGATGTATCATCTGGTTGGTCTCAGTTATGGATCTGCCATTCTCATTTCACTTTAAAGGGAAATGAAAACTGAGATCAAACAGCTCCTGTCGCAAAAGTGTGAACATCTATCTAAAATGGAAGACTAGCTTGAAACTAGGGACTGCAATTCATGTTGCTACTTTGCCAGACTCCAGGAAGCAGAAAACTGGCAAACTCTCCTTCTGTTAAAAGCAGGCACAGGAATGCTGCAACGCCTCTGTGCCCAACTAGGATTTTATAGAAGTTTAGTAATTAGAAGCAAGAAATGGGATTGAGGGCGCTTGCACAACTAGTTAGATTGTGATTTGTTAAAAAGAATAATATGAGAGCACACACTCATTTGAACAACACAGTGACCTTTGTCTTCTCCCTTATCTTTCAGCTAGGTCAAAAAGAACCAGAGACATTTTGGTGTAAAAAGCACACCCTTTTCAGGGCTGGCTATAATACCTCATTGTTGGTGGCATATTTCTCACAAGCAGTAACACACAACTCCATGGCCTCTACTCGCATTTCCTCTGGCATGTCTGAATGCTGGTAGAAAACACACACACACACAAGAAGAGCATCACAACACTGACAAAAAAAGGCACCCATTCTTACAGCCCCATCTGCTAGCAGGTGGTCACACCTTGACAGCACCTTCTCTTACACGCATACTTGGAGAGAAGCATGAGTATGGAGGGGAAGACGGCAGAAGTCCGGCACAGTGCCAGGAGATTTTCTGAACTAGCAACTTCCTTTTACTGTTGAGAAGCCTGTTTAAGCAATGGAAGGTGGGTGATGTCTCTAATCATCTCAGAAGACTGAGCAGCCCCAAAGAGAGAGATTTTTTAAAGACACCCACAGTAAGGAGGGTTCACAGGAGTCCTGTTTCTTTCTTCCCACCCTAATGTCGTTCCACCCAGCCGTTCTGTATTGTGATGGGGAGGTTTTCCAGTTTTAAAACAGGTGGCACCTACTACAGTTTTGAATTGTTTAAAAGTAAACCTAGTGGTTTAACTTAGGGGGGGAAGTATTTTTGAAGAGGACTGGAAAATTAGTGGGACCCCCAGTGAAGGATCCCACAATAGAATGAATTGGAGGACAGAACTGGAGCAGTATTGAATCCCTCTAGGTCAGGGGTGTCAAATATGTGGCCCGGGGGCCGAACCAGGCCCCTGGAGGGTTTCTATCAGGCCTGCAGTGAAACTGGCTATCTTCTGCTTCTTCCAGTTCTGCTGCTGCTGCGTCACTGGTTTGCAGCTTACAGATACACACCTGAACAGCATACTCAAGATTGCAACAGCACAGATATTTTGATGCAATAATTCAGAGCGAGAGGTGTCAGTTACCAGACACTGTTAAATAAACAAAATATTGCAAGAGTGTTAATGTTTTAAACATGATTTTATTTTAAGTAAAAAAAACCCTTTGTGTTTGTGTCCTTTATAAAGTTTATATCTCCGCTACCTGGGATTACATTTTATGACACACATGACCCGGCCCAACAAGGTCTCATTTATGTCAAATCTGGCCCTTATAACAAACGAGTTCGACACTCCTGCTCTAGGTCCTTTCATTTCAGGAAACTAAAACAGCTGCCTAAATAGGCAGGCCTTCTACCAGGTTGCCCCAAAGTTGCAGAACAGCCTCCCTGAGAAGCTTCATGTATATTGAGTTTCAGACACTTATAAAAGGCCCATTTTTGTGAGGGCCTCAGTCAGACAGCAGGCTTTCCAGGAATAGTGGTTTACTACAGTATATTGTTGACGGTTTTGCTCCGTGCTGCTATAATTATGGTTCTAATTATTTGCACACTGTTTTTATTATCTGTTTTTAAAAGATGTTGTAAGCGGAGCACTCAGAAATGCAAGTTAGAAATGTTTTAAATAAATAAATACTACAGAATTTGGACTGCTAGTGTGGTGCCAAAAGTAATTTTGCATAGGACCAGCATGTACACACCACTCAGGATCTGTGTGTGTTTTCGGCTAGCAAAGTATAGGATACGCTTCTACCCTTCATCAGATTTTGGGAACACCAGCTATTACTGCTTAGAGACAACTGGGCCTAAAAAAACAGACAAACAGGCATCACTGACTCCTTTCTCCATATGGCTAATATTAAATGCTATTAAATTCCTGAAAACAAGGGCTCCAGGCCAGCAGTCTCACGGACACAGAAAAGGAAGAGGCAGAACCCCAGGAGACGTTCAAATGCCAGGACCTTTTTTAGAGTTAATGAGGATCATTCTGCTTTTGGAGGATGCCAAATGGCTTCAGATCACCCTGCCTTTCTCCATTACATGCAATTAAATGTCCCAGTAAACATCTACTAGTCCTACGGTTAGATTCCACGGAGGATTTCCACAGGTGAAAGAGGCAGTCACCTATTCTGCCCCCTCTCCAACAGCAGAACTTACACTACCTTGTCAAACTATTCCAGAGGTACAAAGTTTGAGTCCAGTGGCACCTTTAAGACCAGCAAAGTCTTATTCAAAGTATAAGCTTTTGTGTACAAGCACACTTCGTCAGAAACAATGTGCTTGCACACAAAAGCTTATACTTTGAATAAAATTTTGTTGGGCTTAAAGGTGTCACTGGACTCAAACTTTGTTCTGCTGCTTCAGACCAACATGGCTACCCACCTGAACCTATTCCAGGAGTGTGTATCTTGCCCTAGGAGCAGAATTTCTGGGGGCACTTGAGGCTGCAGCAGAAATGGGGAAATGAAGAAGTCACCCTTTGTGGATAGAAATCACTTCGCCATCCACATAAATCCTCCATGGGAACGCAACCTACAGATTTTTCCAAGTTTTCTTGCCTTTTGCAGTTCTGCAAAGCCAGACTATTCTTTGTCTGCATACTTGAAATATTTCTTTAGTTCCTTTTGCTGCTTCTTCCATAATTAGACACTCATGTTTAGGGATGGGCACAAACCAGTTGACGAACTAAAGCTCATCACAAATTTTGGCTGGTTAATGGTTTGTGAAGTGATGTTCACAAACTGAAGAGTTGCCACAAACTTCCATGAGTTTTGATGCAGTTTGTGGCGATTCGTGAAGAGCAAAAACAAGTGTTTAAATGTCTCTGAGCCATTTTAAACCCCTGCTTTCTGCTCTTCACAAATAACAGCTGAGCCGTTTGGTTTAAGTGACTTGGAGCCATTTAAACCCTGCTTTCTGCTCCCCACCACTTTTCGTGAGGAGCAGAAAACAGGAGTTTAAACTTTAAATGGCTCACAAACCGATACAAACCAGTTCAGTTCGCACACCAGTCTATCAGTTTGTGGCTTGATTCATGGTTTAGCCATGAACCATGAACCAAACCACAAAAATGTGGTTTGTGCCCATCCCTGCTCACGTTCAACTGCCCATTTCTCTTCCCATCCACTATGCATGCACTCTTGCTGCCTATGTTAGCTCCTTTTTTACTTTTGGTTATACTTGTTGCTCCTTTTTTGCACCTTACGCCTTCCAATTTTCTCCCACAACTTAAAGGGCACCGTAAAGGCATTAGGGACAGGCCTCACTATATCTTCACATCTTTCACATGGATTCCTCAGTAATGTACTCCAAAGGCTGGATTCTAAGGTACAAGCCTTTACATAAAGGCAGGCACTTCTATTTCCACAAGGAAAGATCCATGATTTTTACAGATTTCTCACTGAAGCTGCAACGCTTTACAGTACAGCCCATACTGGTCCCAAGCTCCTATTAGAGAAACATGGGATGATGCAGAGTATGGAACAGATCCATTCTGTGAGCAGTGCTAATCTCACATTTTCTTGGATGTAACTCAGATCTTTCCTTGCCTTCACAAGTTAGGCAGAGGGTTGCTTCAGTTTCATTTTTCCAAAACATAGCATTTAGTATCCAGGTCATGGAAACCAAACTAAAGCCACATATTATGGGATGCACATGGTGGCACCAGTAAATTTTCGGGGAAATCATTCAGAAATTGTTAAACTACAATATGTCCCGGCCACCAAGATCCCCGTATCTCCATTACATTACGCATGCTAGTGTGAAGTAGCCTTGGAAAAAAAAAAAGACAAATGCAACAGCAAGAACTCCCTTATGTCTGTTTGGAAAAAGATTGTTGCATGTGCTTTAAGAAGTTATATTTTCACCACTATATTAAGAATCTATAGTCACTAGAATGACCTCGGGATGTCCTGACTCTCCTATCTGGATTAAGGGGCCAATGAAAAAAGAATGAAATAGCACAGAGCTCTCTGACCTGAGTCAAGAACATACCATACCTGTTTGGTCTCATTCTTACCCTGATCAGTGGGAACATGTGAAGTCTCTTATAGTCTGCCTCCTCTTTTTTTCCCTCCCCGGTGTCTGCCATTGCCGGTCCACTGTGACCCTGGAAAGTGGCAGAGCAGCCTGCAGGAAGCCAGTCAGACGCAGGCTACGAATGGTTAGAATTCAGGCCAAACAGTTTTGCATAAGTAGGGCATTCTGCTGCTTTGAGGAATAAACAAAGAACAAAAAGAAAGGCAGTCAACAATCTGCAGAGCAAAATGTTGAAGACATTGCAGAGCTGAAACCTTCAAAAGGTCAAGCATAAAGAATTAGTCACTTACGTACCTGGAATTTTATGATACTTTGAATTACTAGTTTAAATCAGGGGTGTCAAACATGCGGCCCAGGGGCCGGATGAGGAACCCAGAGGGCTTCTATCAGGCCTGCAGTGAAACTGGCTGTCTTCTGCTTCTTCTTCCAGTTCTGCTGCTGCTGCTGCGTCATTGTAGGTTTGCAGCTTAAAGATACACACCTGAACAGCATACTCAAGATTGCTACAGTACAGATATTTTGATGCAATAATTCAGAGCAAGAGGTGTCAGTTATCAGACACTGTTAAATAAACAAAATATTGCAAGAGTGTTAATGTTTTAAGCATGATTTTATTTTAAGTAAAAAAAACCCCTTTTGTTCTTGTGTCCTTTATAAAGTTTATATCTCCGCTACCTGGCATTACATTTTATGACACACATGGCCCGGCCCAACAAGGTCTCATTTATGTCAGATCTGGCCCTCATAACAAATAAGTTCGACACCCCTGGTTTAAATGATACCTCTTATTAACATAGCATGCACACTTTAATCAGTAACAATAATGAGAATTCCAGTTGTGGTGACTGTGATGATCCTAACCCACCTGCTATACCCATTACCATTTTCAAATGTCCAAGCTCCATTTTAGGGGACAACACTCATGAAGTGATTAGCGGTATGGACTCCTCTCAGTCACCCAGTCAACAGGTGGCTCTTTTGTTGCTTCATCCTGCCTAATTAATGGTTACTTGGTCACCCTCAAATAGTGTAGCAGTTTGAAAGCAACTGATCAGATTACCATAGGCAGCTATAATGAGAGAGATTCTATCTTTCCTGGCAAAGCTGCTGAATGCTTAGAATTTTTAATCCAAATTAAACCTTCATTAACACAAGAAATGGAAACCCCATTTTAGGATGGACTTATTTTGTTGTCTTTTAACAACTACTGTCTCTTGCTAGTCCCTTTGGCTTAAAATATTAACTGGTTCCCATTATAAGAAATTATCATCCTCTCAGTCCTGAAGGTTTTCCCCTTGTAAAGGGTAGGACTTCCATGTCCTCTTCCCTCATATCAACCCAATTATTGGTCTGAGGACACAGGACTTGGTTAGATCTGCTCCTGGCTGAGGAGCCATGAAGTTGAAGCTATTTTGGAATCTCTGAAAAACCCTGAAAGCAGAACATGCAGGTCTTGAACACTACTTAAGTATTATCACCCAGGCCGAGAAATGAAGAGATCTTGCTAACAGTCTAAATTGCTAAGTGCACTTGGACTCAGTGCTTTACTCCTCTGCAAATATATCCAGTAGTTTAAAAGCAGTAAGAAGAGGGTTAGCATAAAGCCACAGCCTTATGGTGACTACTGATGCGTTCACAGCAGCTGCCCATCGAGAGATCCTGCAGTGTTGCATTCCAAATTTCAATACCTAAATGCATAAACCGCTGAGATAAAACACTGAAATACACCTCTTCATATTGCAAATCCATACAACTATACCAAATGAAACTCCAGTGCAGGGGGCAACGTTTGATTAATTAGATTAATTAAGCTATATAAAGAACTCAAATTGTGCAGTTTACAAACCACAAAGTTCAGCCTAGTTGGAGCTGTGGTTTTTGCCTCATAAATCATGTCTTTATATACATTTAAACATTTGCCACAAACACCAAGGATGAGCCATAGAAGTAGGGGGAGACAGAACCATTTAAATATGCCCAAAGCAATCTTACAGACTGGTAAACAAGAAGCACTGTTATTAATTTCTCTCAACATTTCTTGCACAGATGAGCTTCCTATTTGTTTATGCTTCCATTAATAATGCCAACATACTAGAACTACAAATGGATGTTCTGGAAATGTTTGTTTGCATTTCAGGAACAGTGATTTGTGAGGTAACTTGGGCCTGTCTGCTACATTTTTCATGAGCTGTGCTGCTTTTAGTTCTCACTTCCAACCAGCCTTTTTGTAGGTAATGCAGGGAAGAACACTCCATGTGATGCTCAGATAATTTCTCCAGCGTGTCTACCTAAAACAACATTTCAGGTCATCCTCATCAGCAGTATTTTAAAGAGGTGCTGCAGCTACTCTCTGATCTGTGAAATATTAATTGTATTTACTGTTTTTGCAACCAGAGTCATAAACAACAAACCCTCATCCCACAATAAACCTCATTCCACAGGAAAACCTGGAAGAATTTAAAGGTTGTTACTGCAAAAGTTGTCATGTGATTTAACAGCTGCTAGAAATTTTGCCACACGCAGAGTAGTTTGTGAAATAAGAGCTTACACAATGAATGCAATGGGAAGCATGTACAGTTTTTCTTCTGGTAGGTGTCCTTGGCCTCTAACTGAACTATGCGATTGCACAGCATCTTTATGTTGTCTCAGTGATTTGAGAGACTGGAAGCTGGCTTCTACTGACCCAATGTTTTCTGAATACATGCCTGAACTAAGAATCAGCAGTGCTAAGAATCTGCAAGCATGAAAGATTGAAGTTTTCATGTTAATAACTTTGAGAGATCTTTTAAATACACACTGTAGACATCAATATGTTGTCGAAGGCTTTCACGACCGGAGTTCATTAAGTGTTGTAGATTTTCCGAGTTGTATGGCCGTGGTCTTGGCATTGTAGAACCTGACGTTTCGGCAGTAACTGTGACTGGCATCCTCAGAGGTATAACACAGAAAGATGGAGTACTCTCTGTGTCAATTGCCTGATCCTGTAGACATCCTTTGCTCAAGTACAGATTTTTGCCTATGCTTCACTATTATAATTTCATACTGAAGTGTTATCTTTAGTTTTATACTGATAACTTTGTATTTCATGTACAAACTTTTTTGTCTGCAAAATAAGACTCCATCTGTGAATCATCCATTTTCATTTTACTGTGAAGTTTTCACTGAAAATGTTATTGCTCCCATTCTGCCCATTGTCTTTAGGTTTTCTAAGACCTTTTCAGACCTTGGTTCCATTTTTAACCCCTAGGCAGCAGCATGGGATCCTGTGAGTTGCAAGAACCTGACAGGAAGAATGGGATCTAGTTACCTCATTGGTGTCAAGGCCAGAGACATGGGGGCCAACCAAAATTGCTGGGTACAGGAAGCAGAAGAGAGCACCAACTGGCATACTGCAGTGAGGAACAAGTCAAGGGTATAACCATGGAAGAATCCTTTCACTGCTGAATAACTACATCCCACTGTCCTGCTGCTCCTCTCAGCATTCATACAAAGAGAGGACTGGTGGCCTTGCTCTCTGCACACATGCACTAGGAGCAGATCCCTCCAAAAAGCAATAAAAATACAGTGTGAACTCTATAAGAGTTCATGAGCCAGCAGGTGGGAGTCCACAGCCCACAGTTCTAGGGATATATTATTCTATGTGGATGGATACTCCAAATACTGTAAGTACTGACCTTAGCAACAGATATATTACTGTAATACTCTCTACATGGGGCTGCCCTTGTCCCAAATCCAGAAGCTGCAGCTGGTGCAGAATGCTGCGGCCAGGCTGTTGATGGGCCTCCCGCGTCGGGAGCACATCCAGCCTGTGCTTAGGCTGCTGCACTGGCTGCCAATTGCTTACCGGATTCGCTTCAAGGTGCTGGTGCTTACCTTTAAAGCCCTATATGGCCAGGGTCCAGCTTACCTGAGGGACCACCATTCTCCATTTGTGCCCCAGAGAGCACTACGGTCTGGGGCCCAACAATGCCTATCTATCCTGGGCCCCAAGGAGGCAAGACTTGCCATTACCAGGGCCAGGGAGTTTTCGGTGGCGGCTCCTTACTGGTGGAACAAGCTCCCGGATGAGATCAGGGCCCTGCGGGACCTCTCACAGTTCCGCAGGGCCTGCAAGACGGAGCTCTTCCGCCAGGCTTTCAAATAGGAGCCGCCACCATAGTTACCATCAATCCGGAATATTGGACTGGCCCACTCTGAGCCTCACCAGCGGGACTGATTTTAAGACCCGAAGACAAAAGGAATGCAGACACAAACCATTCATCTTAAGGTTACTCTGATGTAGTGAGCACTTTATTGTTAATATTGTTTTTAAGGGATTTTAATATTTTTATTGTTTTATTTGTATCGGCCTGTTGGCCGTCTTCTGTAAGCCACCCAGAGCCTGTTTACAGGGTGGGTGGAGTATAAATGTAAAAATAAATAAATATATTAGGTTCCCATGGCACCTGGGCAGCAGTTATGCCAGGGAGGAAGTACAACATCTGAACAAAACAAAATGAAAGTAGTTGTCTTAGGACTGAAATACCAAGACATTTGCTCACGGGAAAAATACAGTTAGCATGTTGTCCTCATATTTGACAGTCACAGTGCAACCCTAAACAGAGTGATATCTTTCTGAATCTACTTACTTCAGTGGAGTTAGAAGGGTGTAACTGCCTAGGATTGCACTGTCAGAACCACAAAATAGCCACCTTGTACTTATAATTTCATTGGGAAGCAGTGACATAGAACCTCCAATTATGTGGCTTGTCCACCATTACATCCTCGGAAATGCTGGACATGCAGGCTACCCAGCCCCCATGCCAAATGGTATGCTATCTATCAACTATCACATGGCTTCCAGTACATGATTCAAGATCTGCAATCCTTATACTGGTGAAGCAATGACAAAAGTTTCACTGATTTGCTAATTCTGAAGCATCACTGTATCCTAGAATTGTTACCTATGAAAAACTTTCAGCAGATCCTATTTGCTTTACTCAAGCCATGAAGGGGGGGGGGCTCCCTCAAATATGAGGAATTAAGAATTCCCAGAGTTTCATTCCTGAACAGTGACATCTGCTAACCTGGAAATCCCTGCCCTGATCCCAGCTGCTTGAGAGTGGGCTACCCACCAGTAAGTAAATCTGCACACGCTCAAGGCTCGAAGGATAACATTATCATTGGAAATAGTTTGATGCAAAATCCTGATTCATAAGAACATAAGAGATGCCAATGTTGGATCAGGCCAAAGGTCCATCCAGTCCAATACTCTGTATCACACAGTGGCCAGAAATACCAGTGCCATCAGGAGGTCCACCAGTGGGGCCAGGACATTAGAAGCCCTCCCACTGTTGACCCCCCCAAGCACCAAGATGACAGAGCATCACTTGCCCCAGAGTCCCTATGTGGCTGATAGCCACTGATGGACCTCTGATTCAAATTCAGTTCTTAATAAAGCACAACAAACTAAGTAATTGACAGTCTGCTCTCTCTGCCAAGCTGCCTCCTCTGCCTGACATTCAGCATTCATAAAGTACTTTTATTGTCAAAGAACGCCACGTGCACTTCTTGCTGCAATCCTTGCCAGAGTCCCGCAGCGCAATATTACCTCCATATCGCATTCGGCTTGGGGGGGGGGGGGGGGGGAGAGGAGAGCGAGAGCGCGCGCGCCTAAGGCCACCTAATGAGGCCAACAAGAGTTGACCTGGATCATAGCGGTAATGGCAGGATCGGCCCTGGGCCCCTTCCGCGAACGAGGCTTCTCCAGGACCAGGAGCGACGATTTCCGTGTCAAACAACAGTGTGTGGCGAGCACGGACTGTGACGTGGGCAGATCATACCCAGGCCGACGGTCGTCCCCCAAGGCAAAGGGAGAAGCGGCACGGGCTGCTCCAGGACAGTCAAGTGTGGGGACCAGAAGCACCGAGAGTGCGGCGAGAGTGCTGGCCCCTTAATGGGGGCAAGGAAGTGCATGGAGGGATCTCGGGCCAGCGGGAGCCCGCAAGGCTCTACTCCGGTGCGCCTGAGAAAGTAACGGGACGCGGTTCTGCCCACGCGCGGTAACCGAAAAACCTGCTCGTTCTCTCTCACCTGCGTCACCTCGACCCAATACCCCAGACGCCAGCTTCCCAGTGGTTGTTAAGGAGAGAAACGTGCTTGTCTTAGCAACCGACCCCGGAAGACCCGCCTTCTCGTTGACTATAGGGCGAGAAGGATCGGTACAAAGGTCTGGATAGGTTTCTATTGTTGTCTATTATGTAAAGAGGTCCTTCGGCCTCTTCGGAAGGCGGAGTTAGTGTTTGTAAGTTTAGGTTCCCAATCAATTGCCTGATGAAACCCCGGGTGGCATGTGGGGAAAGTTGTGAGAGTCTCAGAAGTTCAAGCCTCTGTATCATTTTCATGTCAAAAAGACACAGGGAAGTTTGCAGGTGTGACATCAGCTATCCTCATCAAGAATAGCGATAATTAATAATTTAATTTTTCCCCAGGCTTGCAATGGCTCGTTTTATAAGCCCTAAACTATAACGAGGCTTTTGCTTCACCCAGTCCCCAGACAGCCCCTGTGGTGTAGAAGCTGCCGTCTTTATAAATATTATTTTTGAATTTGTAAAAATAACACTTTTTTACTAGGGTTGCCAACTTCAGGTTGGGAAATTCCTGGAAATTTGGGAGTGGAACCTGGGGAGGGGAGTGTTCTCAGCAGTGTATAATGCCATAGAGTTCACCCTCTAAAACCATTTTCTCCAGGGGGACTGTGGTTCAGTTGTAATGTGGGAGATCTCCAGGTCCCAATTTAGGGTTAGTAATGGGTAACCTAATATATGATTACAATCAGTGGAAGCTCTTTGATGGCGTTTGCATTTTGCAGTGCAATGGCAAACCACCTCTGAACATCTCTTGCCTTGAAAACCCCATGGGGTTGGCATAAGACCCTTGTGACTCTACAAAAAAAAAATCCTTCCAAGTAGGAGCAGTCTTAGTGATTCTTGGACCCTGGGCAAAAGTCCAGGATGGGCCCCCGGAATCACTGCCACCACCACTAGGGCCAAGCAAGGTCAAACCTGCTGCCAGAAGCCAGCTGCCTGAGCCCCAGATAGGGTTGCCAGGTCTGCGTTGGAAAATACCTGGAGATTTTGGGAGTGGATCCAGGAGAGGGTCCTCAGCAAGGTACAATGCCATATCCACCCTTCAAAGAAGCCATTTTCTCCAGGGAAACTGATCTCTGTCAGCTGAAGATCAGTTGTAAAACTGGGAGATCCCCAGGCCCCACCTGGAGGCTGGCAACCCTAGTCCCAGATGGGGCAGGTGCAAGCAGGAGGAGGAGCCTGCTCTCCCCCCCCTCCTTTGATGGGATGGGGCTCTGGGCAGTCAGCCCACCCAAGAATGGCACCTGGTGCAACTGACTCTGTTGCTCACTGGCTAAGACTGGCTGGTTACCAGCAACCAGTTGGAGCTAGCTGACTGCAGGTGGTATCTCTGTAAACTCCTTCCCTTTAAAAGACAGGGAAACAGATTCCATCCCCTGAGACTGAGGAACCCTACCCCCCTCTTCTAGGAAACCGAAAGGCCTTGTTTTTCATGTTAGCTGAATAGGTGTGAAACGGGCTCACCCTCTGACCTTTCAAAGGGCCCATGGACCCTTCCCCCCTTTCGCCAAACAGCCGCCCTGAGCCTGCTTTGGTGGGGAGGGTGGGGTATAAATCGAACAAATCCACTTAACCTCAGTTTCAGAATACTTGTCTAGTGGAATTTGAGCTGTCAGCCTCTGGTCTTTGATAACTATATGCTACCACCTTCAGATACTGTTGAGAAGGCAAATGGGAAATGTATACTGTTTGGAGACAACAGTGACAAAAGCAAAAATTAATCATTCACCATAATTGCCTGAGTATGGAGAAGATCCCCCCCCCCTCTTTTCTAAGTGATGTTATGGTCAGTGTCGAATAGGTGCCTCTGACTGTGACAGTTGTACAACCAATTTATACTGTCAACAGTGATGGTGGCAGTGGTAGTGTAGGGTCAGGTTTTGCCAGCCATTCAAATTTGTTGTGTTAAACCTGGTATAACTGGGTTTCCAAGTTCACAGCTTGTGACCTATCAAGCAGTTTACACAGCCCACAAGCTATGAATGTTGTGCTCATTGTGAGGGTGACTCATACCTTTCCTGCTGGTCCTGTTCCCTTTAAACCAGCAAAAAATATACCTACTGTGATCTGGTTTAAAAGGGTTCTTTATAATGGATTCAGGGGAGCATCCATGTGAATGCTCCCTCTGTCTCCAGTGCAGGGGGCAAAGTTAAGCTGCTTTCAGTATCCCTTCCCCCCTTTTAAACACTTTGAAGAGTTTTGTACCTTTCCTGGCCAAGCTGTGCTGTTATGCTTTAGTGGAGTGCATAGGGATGGGAACAAGAATACATGGACATCATTGCTGCGTGTTCCCACCCTACTGGCGTCTGCTGCCCTGGCTGGGGCACATTTTTGCATGCATGTGCACACACGCACAGTGTGGATGCAGCCCAACCTGTGCAGCAAGCTAAAGTGATAGATGCAGAACAGGATTTCAAGTCATACTAATGACAGTTGATACAATCATGGAGAAGAAAAAGTGTCATTCTCTCTTTGTGAAAAGGCAGCCATTAGTCAAATGTCCCTCCAGCACTGTGAGACACAAATGTCACTTATAAGGCAAAGCCTAACAGGAAAATGTGGTGGTCCTTAAATTAACACAGTTGGAGGTTAGTTTAGAAATTGTGCTAAGAAGTCAATGTAAGTCAGATTAGACAATATGACCTAGTGGGTGGACAGCAAGTGACCCCCCCATAAGCAAAACCCCATTTGAAGAGCAATCTTCTTATCAAAGTATCCTTCTCTCTGATAGCTGAATTTGGTATTTTCCCAAACAGAAAAAATTGCATAGTGCAGCAGCAGTAAGTTGGGTATCATGACTACACTTCATACCAAGTCTCCAGCAAGTGTATAAGTACGTTGGATGCTATACTAAATAGCTGGGGAGAGGTTTTCTCCCTTTCCTGTTACTGTTAGACCAATCACAATGGTTTGCTGTGCAGAGGAGTTTGGGTTCTGTATTCCCCTCCCTCTCTCTGCATAATAGTGTATCCTCCAATATTTATACAGTTAAATGACTGGCTGCTTTTGCTCCTCTGGCAGGGCTACTAGAAAAGTGGAGTGGAGTTTTGGGGGCAATTTTACAAGGGAGAGAGAAGAGGGCAGAGAAGGGTGGGACACTGGTGATGATGGAAAGTTTCATCCAAGTCGCAGCCAACTTATGGCGACCCCATAGGGCTTTTCCATGCAAAAGACAAGCAGAGATGGTTTGTCATTGCCTGCCTTTGCATAGCAACCCTGGACTTCCCTGGTGGTCTCCCATACAAGTACTACACAAGGCCTACCCTGCTCAGCTTCCAGGTTCTAATGAGATCCGGCTATAAGGTTGCCAACACTGAGAAATACCTGGAGATTTGGGGAGGTGGAGCCTGAGGAGGGAAGGGTTTGGGGAGGGAAGGGACTTCAGTGGGGTATAGTACCAGACATTTTCTCCAGGTGAACTGATCTCTGTCATGTGGAGATCAGTTGTAATGGCGGGAGACCTCTAGCCACCACTAAAAAGGTAAAGGTTTCCCTTGCTTGAAAGCTAGTTGAATCCGACTCTAGGGGGCGGTGCTCATCTCTGTTTCCAAGCCAAAGAGCCAGCGCTGTCTGAAGACGTTTTGTGGCCATGTGGCCGGCATGCCTAAACGCCGAGGTGCATGGAATGCTGTTACCTCCCTACCGAAGCAGTACCTATTTTAAATTATAGCCGAAGTTGAATTAAGGTGTTGTCATGAGAAAAACAGGTGGAAAAGAAGGATAACTTTGGACGTCTCCCCCCAAATGGGATACAAGAATTCTGAATCAAAGTGAGAAGGTTGAGGTTCTGGGATAAGAAATCAACAACCTAGGTAATATAATGTGTCATAAGTTGTGTAGGCCAGAATTTCAGAAATGCTAATCAGTTACAATGTGTTTGGTATTTCTTCCCTACATATTTGGCTACTTACTCTTCCAGCTCTCTCCTACTTTTACATCTTATTTATAGAACAAAGTTTGAGTCCAGTGGCACCTTTAAGACCAACAAAATTTTATTCAAGATATTTATAGCACTGTCTTCCAGAAAGGCTATGTCTCTTTCTGTTATTTTCATCAACACCCAATTTCCATTTGTCAAACTACACTTTTTTGTGTGTGGCTCCCATGACCTCTGAACCTTGACCTATTACTCAGCTTCATTTCCTATTTGCTTTAAAATCAAGATGACATGCACACCCTTTTGGCATCCCTAAGGAGCTTCCATACAGAGTTTAAAGGCTTGTTTTAATTTCCTCTTTTTAGCTTCAGTCTCAACCATCTGATTTTTCTTTCCATTGTATAATCATGCTTCAAAAATTCCATCCATTTTTTTTCATTGTTAGGCATGCTGCATCATCTGTTGTTTTCTGTGAAACTTCCCACATTCATACATATTTATAACTTTTTTTTACTGTACCGTTTTAATTAAATTCTTTATGTGGAACTATTTATTTATCTGGGGAAAATGGCTCTTTGATCTCAGTCATTCTTTCTTCCCTTTCCCCTGTAATCCTATTATGTTGTAAAATAAACAACAATCTTTGTGTTTGAATTCCACCATACCTGGTTTGAATGTTCTGTTTCTTCTTGACAATCCAACAAACAGAAATTATGATAACCAATGAATGGGCATGGGATTGAGAGCACTGGCCCTGCTGTCGACTGCCACATGGTGATGGGCCTTTTTTGTACAGACCAAGACCTAAATATGATTTATCTGGTTCTAGTAGACACTCATAACTAGGGTTGCCAGCCTGGAAGAAATGGCAGCGTATTTCCCTCCCCGAGTCGGCAGCCCTACTCTTAATGTCTTTCCTAATCTTATTCCCATCCCATACATACAGTACTATGAGTGATGAAAGAGACGTGCCTATTTTTTTCCTGAAATGACACAAATTGTTCATATCATGGTAATCAGCTCCAAGCCCCAGTAAAGTGTACCATGCAGATCTATACACAATAATACAGAAGACTTACCGGTAAATAAGTGGAAGTGGGGAGAGGGACCACAGGACAAAAGTGTGCTGTCTTCTCCATGCATTGATTTTAAATGTGTGTTGTGTTTTATGATACTGACTTTTGGGGAAGAATTAATATTACGATCGTTAGTTGCCTTGAAGTGCACTTGTGGATGGAAAATAAAATATTGAACTAGAGTAGATTTTTCCTGGGTTTCATGTAATTGATCTCAGCCCTCACCAGTTTTCTTTGTTAGTAACTTGATCTGCTCTGAATAACAGTGAGACCTGCCGGGCTTGGGGGAAATGCCTGGGGGGCTGCCTCTCATCTGATATTTTGATCCCTGAAGAAACAGTTGCAAGTTATATTGACTGTATCTCTAAAATGTGGAGTGGGATGAATTGGCACTATGTGTGATGACACAGAAGGGGTGCCTTAGCAAATCTGTGGTATGAAGATGTCCATCTGAGTGCAGACAATGGATAAACCAACCAATTTGGGTGTGCAGTCCTTACTTGTGATTGCAGATCCCATTTGCTCATTGAGTGTCTCTGTGCAACCAAAGATGAACCAACGTGTGGATTTGGGACGGTACAGACAAAGCATTGGAGAGGAGGCAGTAGAGGATGCAGAGCTGACATTCATAACAATGAAAAACAATGCAGAATCAGCTTTCAGACCTGATCTGCTCTGTCTCCTCATGCTGATCTGTATCAAATATTTTTCTAGATTAAAGCTTCCTAATGCTTTCTGTCCCATAGCCTAGAGTCATCATAATACTTCTCCTTAATGAAGACATAGTGGACAATGATTGGGCTCTTGTGTGAAGAATGTCAGGTAACCACAGAAATTACATGGCTGCAAAAAATTGGGCCCCGCTACAATGTTACTGAAGAAGACTGAAAGCTGATTTTAGGTTCTTCTCTGGTGTTACAGGATCTGGTCATCTCTGATCACATTCTTCTCCCCCCTCCCCCAAAATTATTTCCATTGCATTTCTCTCTTTTCATTTTGACATTCTTTGTTTTCTCCGTAGTGTTTTTTCTTTTGCACACCCTTACAAGAACCCTCCTCCCCACAACTTCTTTTCCCTTAAGCTTATGAAACTGCCCATAGAGAGACAGAGCATGTGCTGCTGTGAGTCCTGTTGATCAGGAGAAAAGTGGGATATAAATGTTTTAAATAAATAAATAAACCATCCATCTATTTAGCGCAGTACTGTTTACTCTGAATGGTAGTGGCTCTCCAGGATCTCAGGCAGAGAAAGGTCTGTCTCAACACCTGCTGAGATTTACTGGAGATGCCAGGGACTGAACCTGGGATGTTCTACATGTGTGTGATCTGCCCCTGAGTCACAGCCCCTCCTAGTTCTCTTTCCCCAAAACTTCCCCAAACTTGTTTTCTTCCCTGCTTCCCTTTTCTTCTGTCCCCTCTTTTTAAATTCATTTATACTCTAGTATAAGTGTGGTGTTTATGTAAAGGCAAGCTTAATTTGGTTAAAGAATTAATATGTATCTCTAACTTCTCAGTGTGGCATGGAGCTGCCAGCTTCCAGGTTGGGTCTGGAGTTATTCTGAAGAAGGAGGAGGAGGAGATTGGATTTATATCCCGTCCTTCACTACCCAAAGGAGTGGTTTACAAACTCCTCTCCCTTCCCCTCCCCACAACAGACACCCTTTGAGGTAGGTGCGGCTGAGAGAACTCTTTCAAGAACTGCTCTTTCAAGAACAGCTCTGACAGAACTATGGCTTGCCCAAGGTCATCCAGCAGCTACAAATGGAGGAGTGGGGAATCAAACCCGGTTCTCCCAGATTAGACTCTGTGCACTTAACCACTACTACATCAAACTGGCTCTCTCTGGAATTACAACTCTCCCCAGACTACAGAGATCAGTTCCCTTGGAGGAAAGGGCAGCTTCAAATGATAGACTCTGTGGGATAAAATCCCTGCTGAGATCCCTCCCCAACCTCTGCCCTTCACAGGCACAGCCCCCAAAACTCCAGGAGTTGCTCAGCCCAGAGTTGGCACCCCTAGCATGGCACTTTGTTCTGCCTCTCAGCAGCATGTAGCCTGGCACTTGGGAGGATGTCAGTATCATAGAGAAGCACTTCCTGGTGCTTTTTACAGATCAAAGATCCATCTCATCCTCAGGTCTAATCAACATTACTGCCTCTGTTGAATTGGGTACCCTGCTGCTATGACAGGCATCTGGAGAAAGATCAGAAACCATGGGGCAAAATCCAGTGAACTCATACCCATAAACCTTTACCCATAAAGGTCTGGACCTCTGGGATTAGTAATTTCACCCAAAGCAGAGACCGAACAGTGTTAAATAATGCTAGGATTTGAGAAGGTGTGTGTATTTTTTCGTAACTGGGTTTCCCCATAATGAATATATTTTTACGTGTAGTACAGATTTGGATTTTTGCTCTGTGTGGTTTGCTGCACTCTTGATTTTTAGAGAGAGAAAGAGAATAACTAAGTGCTATGTTTGCATACAGTTCTGTATCAGTGTAAGCTTGGTTAATGGGGAGGAAACTTTGGTCCATTATACACTAATTAGCATCTATGTGTTTCCTAGACCTGCTGTGATTACTGTTTCTAGCTGCAATACTGTGCTCCTAGCTGAAGACCTGCTACAAAAATAACAATCTGTGACAACTAATGAGAGCAGCCTCATAGGACTCCTGTGATCTTGATCCACTGTTCGGAGCAAACTCCAGAGGACGGCGGAAGACAGGAGGGCCTGGCATGATGTGGTCAATGGGGTCGTGAAGAGTCGGACCCTTGAAACTGACCCAGAAGCTTCAACTAGTACAAAATGTGGCAACGCGGGTCCTTACGTGGACCCCACAGAGGGCATACATACATCCAGTGCTGCGCAAACTGCATTGGTAGCTGGTGGACCACTGGATCAGATTCAAGGTTTTGGTGCTTACCTTTAAATCCCTTAATGGTCAGGGACCTACATACCTTCAGGACTGCTTCTCAAGGTATGTTCCTCAAAGAGCATTAATTTCAGTGGGTAAGAATCTTCTGGTGGTCCCCGGCCCCAAAAAGATATCCAGGTGGCCTCAACCAGGGGGCCTTCTCTCCCCTGGCCCCAGCCTGGTGGAGCTCTCTGCCAAGTGACATCCATGCCCTGTCTGATCTATTCAAGTTTCACAGGGCATGTTAGGCAGAGATGTTTTGCCAGGCCTTTGGTTGAGGCCAGCGATGGTTCCTTACGTCTGCTGGCACACCATCCCCCCCCATGGCTGAATGCTAGCACTGCCATCTTGTTTTTAAAATGTTTTGAGATGTTTAAATGCTCTGAATGTTTTAAATATTGACTTTTTATGGTTTGGACTTATTTTACACTACAGTGAATCAAATTGTCGTGAACGGCCCTAAGCCCCACGGCAAGCAAAAACCCTAATTAAATAAATAAAATTTAATCAATGGTTATCTTCCTTGGGTTCCGAGTCAAAAAAGCTGTGGGACTATGAACTGTGGCATTAGATCTTGAGGGCAATATGTGTCTTTTGTGCTACAGGCTAGTCACCTGCTCTGTCTCAGAGCCATAGCAAGACAATATGGCACTTATGGAGGAGTGAATGGAATGCACCCTTTAGACACCATGTCTGTAAAATCACTGTACATAGTGTGGTTAGCAGAAGGCATTTTACCAGCAATTGCTGTACCTCACATGAGTTTTCAGCCCTCTAACCCTCTCAGTTATCATTTCATTCTCTTTCAAGATCCCTCCTCCCTCAGCCTTTCTCCCAAGCCCTCTGAAGATCTACACAGCAGCAGTAAGACAACTTGTGTGGGAGAAGATGATATATATTAATGAATATTGTATGTATGGCCTAGGCCATTATCAGGTATACTCTTGTCTGGGTTCTACAACATCTCTTGAACTCTTTTCTGTCTCTTATGCAACTCCCCGAATGTCCTAAAGAGAATCAAATATAAACACCAAGTTTATTGTCAACGATCAAATATACAAAAGAAAAATACATATGACACAAATGTGTGCACACATGTCAATTCCAGTTTAACAGCTGTACAAAAGAAGGAAGAGGGGAAAGAGAAGGAGAGCGAGAAAGTGGCTCAGAGAGAGAGAATTTACTTTCCCCCCTAAATCTTGGTGCATTAAAATCACAGTGTTAGATGGCATGATTACTGCCAACTTCTAACCCACTCATATATTCTCCTCCCTCTGAGAAGGGTTTTTGGTCCCTTTGGCAGTAGGACAATTTGAGGGCTGTTTCACACAACACTTGTCCAGGGTACATGTTAAAAATTGATGTGTACCAATAGCGACCCTTATGAGGCAGGTACCTGCTTATTTCACACACTGAAAATGCAAGATGACAATAGGTAAAGGTAACGGTAAAGGTTTCCCTTGCTTGAAAGCCAGTCAAATCCGACTCTAGGGATGTGGTGCTCATCTCCGTTTCCAGGCTGAAGAGCCAGCGCTGTCCAAAGATGTTTCTGTGGTCATGTGGCCGGCATGACTAGACACCGAGGCGCACGGAACGCTGTTACCTTCCCACTGAAGTGGTACCTATTTATCTACTTGCAATTTCTTGCTTTCGAACTGCTAGGTCGGCAGGAGCTGGGACCAGAGACGGGAGCTCACTCGCTCATGTGGCACTCGGGTCTCAAACTGCTGAACTACCAGCCTTCCGATCTGCAGTTCCCTGCAGTATCCTTTTGTGTTAAACGCATAGTGAAATGCTTGTGCCCACCTCACATGGTTCCTGTAACATGCACCCCTTAAAAGTTCAGCCTCTAAAATAATCCTTAGAGGAAGATCCCAAAATTGTCACTAGTGTGAGCTGAAGTAACTTTCTCTACTCTGCCTTCCCTCACCTGGTTTGTTCAGAGAGAGAGAGAACAAAAAGTTTATTGTATCAGCAGTCATGTCAATTGGGACATTTCAGATGGGGAAAGAAGCAAAATATGACACAAGCAATCACAAAATCCCCCAGAGAATAATATCTGACATATATGTAGTTATCCGTGGATTCATAGGTTTCAAAACCATTGTGATATCAGGCACTCAAAAGGCTTACAAACCTCCCCGGCCTCCCAAATCCTGAACAGGTTTAATAGGTTATCAAGGCTCCTTCCCTCCTTTTGTTTTTCTTTACTACAGAAGTAGCTGAAGATACTACCATAAATCCTTCCCCCTCCCCTAGTAATGGCATGGAACAAGCCAGGGCTGGGGAAAGGGGGAGGGGAAAGGACATATTTAAAAAGCATGTCAGAGAATGGCTGTTGGAATCCATTGGTTGGAATCCATGTCCCTTTAACAGTAGGCAGGGGAAGGGCACAGCTATGTTACTTCACAGCCATGGCATCTAATCACAGAATTTGGCCGATTAAGGGCTGGCCGGCTCACACATATGGTATTTTACTTTCAATGCCCCAGTCATCCATGCAATCATGTTTACATAGAGGTGCCAGCTTTTAAATCGGTTCGTCTTGCTGTCCTTTAATAACAGTTTGATCGGCAAGCAAACATCAGGAGAGGTTATTTAATTTCATGCGTGAAAAGCTTTAACTGCCGATTTCCACACATTAAACCTCTATTAAAGGGAGGGGGCGCTCCCCTCACCCCATCTAGCTGGCAAACTAGTGTTCACATGGTCCATGTAATGTGTATACTGGGTCACTGCACATGCAACCAACAAATCCTGAATCAGAATGACTAGTAGCAAAAAAAGCCGCTACGATACTAAGGAATTCCCTGAAAGGTCAGTTCTAGGATTGTCAAGTGACCCATGGCTATTTTGTTTTAGATGTTTGGCCAGCTGCTGGAACAGCAAGGAGTACAGCCATTTTCTCCCTCCCCCTCAGCCTTTAAGCAGAACATCGTAAGCAATTATATAGCTAATATACTGTGCCCCATTCCAGACTCATCAAAAACTTTTGTCCTTTACCCAAGGTGCTGCTAAACAGGTTCAGCCCTGAGGTCCATAGAAAAATATTGGGCTCTGTGTTTGGATCTGCTTTTGGTTCTGCCTGCCCTGGACTCTTTCACTTTCAAACCAACATGTGAAGGTATAGGTGTGAGCATGTGGGAATGGTCCTCTTTTGTGGCAAGTGGTTGAAACAGATTGCTTTTGGTTCCTTTCAACTCTTTGGAACCGGGCCCCCCCCCCCCCCGAAGTTCCCAGCCATGCACCGTTATTCTGTTTTACCAGGAATCTTTGCTGTTAAATACAATCCCCCCCCCCCCAATCCTGTGTATCTCACTTGCTGGTTGACTGAATACTTACCGTATTTGTAACCCACCTTGAGTCAAAGTGAAAAGGGCAGATAGTAAATGAAGCTAATGATAATGATAAATATTATAGTTTGGTGGAGGTGTTGAGAATTCTGTTACAGATCATGGCCCCTCTCAGGAAACAGTATTCCCAGGGTTCTCTAGGGAGAGGGAGACGGATTGTTAAACAAGTTTGACTGGTGTCTGTGTAGAAAAATCCTAAAATGCTCCAATCTGGTTTTCAGATGATGGCTTAACCATACTGTGTTCAGACTGGGGTATAGGAAAACCTCCTTAGTTTACCTCTACCTTGTCTTTTGAGCCACAGAAGAGGTGCACACAGTCACAGACTCAGGATGCAACAAGACTTGCCTTATGCCTTATGCCAAAATCCAAAACAGAAGAAATCTTCAGCCCAAACATGTAAAAAATGCAACAGATCTGGATCTCCCTTCCGTTCTACTAGAAGATGTAGTGAAGAGAGACCATACAAAAGCTGGTGGAATTGAGAAGCAATTGAACTAAACTCCTTTTTAAAGTGGGGAGAGATAACTGGGAGAATCACTGCATCTTTCACAGTGAATTGAGAAATACTTGATAAATGCCTAATTGTCAGATGGGACAGAGAAAAGAGAGTGAGCTAAGTAACTCAGGCTGCAGTTCTAAGCAAACTTACTTGTGAGCAAGTTCCATTGAACTCATTGGGATTTACTTCAAAATAAATCTGCACAGGATTGGACTACACCTCAACCAGAAATCCAGATTTCTTGGATTGTTCTCCATTCCACACTATGAGGCTGCTAACCTTAGTTTTCCCATCAAGTGCACACTCAATATGGAGATGCAAACAGTCCTCGCTCTCTGCTAAGCATAACTGTAGGATACAAACATGTTCAAATGAACATTCACATGGTCACATTCATGCCTTGCATTGCACACTGAACTCATTTTAGGAGTACACCTAAAAACGCAATATGTGAAGTGCTCATAATATAGCCAAGCATTGTGTTCGGTGGCGTGGAACTTAAAAGCTGACATTACCAAAGAAATATGTGACTAAACAGCTCCCTCACCTTTGCTTACAACTAAGGGAAGTCTTTGTTGAGAAAGCAGGACTCTGCTGCAACTCTCTATTACCATGAGTATCAGATGGGTATATCTTGTTTCAAGTAGCCTATAAATTTGCTAGCACATGTCCTCAAAGGGGTGCCTCTGTCTGGCATTTCAGCAAGACAGAAATCGTGAAAGGGCTGTTTCTTCTGTGACTTTAGGCCCAGAACGGAAAGCTATATGCCATTTCTCTAGCCTTTACACGTGTTTAATGTGTCTTGATTCCTTGTGCATGGCATGCAAGCATGGCATGTGGCCTTCAGACCTTTGCAGCGTGTATGCCACTGAGTGGAGCAGTTGAGGGCTCTTGACTTTGTGCTCTGCTTGTGGGCTTCTCAGGGACATCTGGCTGGTCTTTGTGGGAAATGGGATGCTGGACTGAAAGGAGTTTTGGTTTGATCCAGTAGACTTCTTCTCATGAAATAAAACTCAGCAACAGCTACTGCTGCTACTTTGGAAAGAGGATTTGTGGTAACTGTGCAACAGGTCAGTAACATACATCTTCTGTCATTCACTTCCAAATATGGTACTTCGTTAATGCACCAAGAGCATATTGCGAACATAAGAATGCAAAGCAAAATTACCATGGCTAATATTTTTATAAGTCCAAACAAGAAGCCTCAAAGGTGTGTGTGTGTGTCTCGACTAACTGGGGGTAATGAACAGCTATGAGCTCAGCTGGAAATCTGTGGGCTAGGAAGCCTAGTACCTTGTACAGGCCCAGGAGTTATAATGTCCCCATGGGACTTGGAAGGAGCCTGGAACATGTACAAAAGGCAAGTACCTTCCTTTTTGATTCCTTCCTGGTCAAGGACATATTTGCAATCCCTTCCAGTATTTCCCAGCATTATTTTAAGTAGTGGAAGCAATCTGCTAGGGGTCAATAGTCAGAAAGTGAATTGGATTTCAGACGTTCTGTAGAATACGGGCTGATTTACATATGCACAGACATCACTGGATGGTTGAAATCCCAAACAGTGGCTTAAATGTGTGAAATGGTCATCATGGAACAGAGAGAGGTTTCATATTATGTCACATCAGACTCAGTTCATGGGTTCAGCTCCAAGTCATCAACATGAGAAGATATCAGATAAGGAACATGCACGTGTGTATCAGCCCTTAGAGGAATGCAAGGGATAGGGAAGAAAACCTATGGGAGAAAAAGGATTGGACATAAATGTCAGACTACTCTGCTTGCCACTTGTGCTCTCCTCCTTTAAAAGCTGCCACAAGAATTGTCTAAAAATAATACTGACAAAAGGAATTTGGAATCTTGTGCTCTGTGAAAATCAACAGAATTGCAGGAGCATGTGACAATTCACACAGCTCATCTGAGGTGGAAAGCTGGATCACTGCGATAAAGAAAGATCATCTGAATCTAGTACATAGGCTTTGGTGGAATGACTTGGCATCACTGCCTACTTGAGGCAATGGAGGCCAGAAGGTAGAGAACTTGGCGGGACATTCCTGGCAGAAGCATGCAGAAACTACAGGAATATTGGCTTGTGTATTCCTAGACTATCAATGGCTTCTCATGGGCAAATGCCACCACCATACAGGTTCTAAAGCTCCAACAAACCCCACTGAGTGCCCAACAGTATCAGACACAACGTCAAAGAAGCAAAATGTTGGTGATAGCAGTTCCACCAACAACTTCCCATCCTCTACCTCAGCTACTGGCCTGTTGTTCAAATATGGCTATCACCCTCTTATCACCCCAGCTTTCTAGGTGGAGGGCCCTTGCCATTCACAGGTACGAATCAGAAAGACTTTTACTAGAACAATGAAAAACACAGTGTCACAATTCCATTAAGTTCAGAAGGCTGCCCTTGTTCTTTGCACACATGCATACACTCTCCCTCTCACGCACACACACACAACATTCTGCAGAACAACTCAGCATCCAAGATGTTTCTGTATGGAAAAAGAAAAGGACCCCTTGCTGTCTCATTCTTTATGTCAGCTGAAAGAAACGGCAGTAGCTTCCATGCTCCTTTCTTTTGGTAGGGACAAGGACCTCTCACGCCTTCTTCCTTTCCTCACAGACTTCAAAGCTCCTCTTGCTTGCCCCTCCATGGACCTCGACCAGGTTTTCATCCCACTGGATGACATTGCCTTGCAGGTGGCTGGTGCAGTTGGCCAGACCCAGGATCTCTGCTGGCGTCAGGACGTGATCCCACATGTTGAACTGAGCAATTTCACCGACGAAGGCCTGAGTTGCGTCAAAGCGCCCACCCAGTGTATCCTGTGGGCATTACATTGGAGGGGGAGGAAGCATGGAGGGAAAGAGGAGAATAATTTCAAGGAAGAAAACAGCAGACAAATTGAGCAAAATGGGGAGATGAAGACGAAAGGGGTGAATAAAAGGAGGAGACATGGAAGGAAAATATTGGAAGGGGAGGAGAAGCAAGAGAGAATAAAGTAACTGAAGATTGCCATTGTCTTATTCCCCACTGTATCCTATCTGGGAGGAACATAAAGGGACTCAGAGTCACAGGAGTATTTCCCTGGTTTCAAATCATAGTGGCAGAAGTCCTGAGATTAGGCAGAAAAACAAACTGTGTTGCTAAATAACACAGCATTTGCCCAGCTTGGGAACTATAATATGTTGTTCATAAGTGGAGCTGCTGTAGCTTTATATCTCTATGGTTCTCTTTCCTAACTGCTGCTATGTGGCAGGAATAGCCCAGGCACTGTTGCTATCCACTTCTTGTAGACAATCTGGAAGACCTAACTGGTGGAAAGGTAAGATAAAACTTTGAAAGAAATAAACAAAAATAGCAGTTGGTTCCCAGACTCTGGAGCAGTAGGGCTTCCTTAAGACACGACAAAAACGGTCATGCCAGACTCTAACTGGGGGAGCTGTCGCAAAGATGGACAGAACTGGACATGGTAGAAGAGGCAACCAAGGAGTCATATGACAGTGAGGCTCTAGTTACTGCACAAAATAAATACTGGAATACCATGCCTGGCAAATATAATCACAGTGCCAATGAAGTACAGGGTTGGAGCGGAGATATGACCAACAGTGAAGATGCTGCAGGGTATAAGGAATGAGATCTCTGATTCATCCAGCCCAGTATTGTCTGCTGCAAGGTCTCAGGCAGTGGCATTTCCAGCCTCAAATCTTTCAGCTGGAGATGCCAGAGACTGAACCTTTTGTGTGCCAAGCATGTGTTTTAGCACTGAGCTATATGCGCTCCTGCATTAAGGCACCAGTGCGCAAATGGCAGCTTTTTGTTAATTTCCATAACCTCAGAGATTTCTGTCACTATAATATTTTGGTAGTTCTGAGATACAATGGATACACAAAGCCCAGAGTGATACAGGGTTGGGGGAGGGGGGTTGGCTCTCTGAATGTCCAGATTTTGCATTAAAATGCAGCAAGAATTTGGAAAGTTTCTATGTGGGGGCATGTCTTTTGAGGACCACATCTCTACATAATGTCTACATTAGATCCAAGAGAGAAGCTCTGTGTGGCTTTGTGTTTCAAAGTTAATACATGTGGTATGTCAAGAATGTGAATAGGGAGTGTCCCCATATCAATGTGGTGAAATTCTTCTTCACTGAGATTGACAAATACCCCACAAAGGCTGGGTGGATTCCTTAAACAATGTCTAGGTTTGCCATTCCCAAGACAACCCAGGACTTAGACCTACCTGTTCCTGGCCCAGGATGATGACCCCATGAGGTTTGATAGTATGCCAGGATGCCAGGTTTTCACTGCCCCCACGCTCTACTCCATCTTGATACGCTGACCATATGCCATCCCGTGTGATCCAGGTTATGCAGATGTGGTGCCACGTCCCGACCTTTAGACTCGTGGGCAGCTGAGTCACCTTTACAACAAAACAGAACAGTCATGTTAATGGGAAAGGCCTCTGTCCTGCAGTGTGTAGCACAATTCAGTTTTTGGAATGATCTCCCGCTGATGATTTCTGCTTGTTGCTAACATCACCACTACCTCTACAGCTGCTGAGAAGCACACAAGGCAGTCCTTTCCCATTGGCTGTAAAATGCCCGTGACAAAAGGTGAAATGAAGCAGGAAGAAGACACAGAGATAACGGATTTCTACTTAGAGCTGTATCAGGAATATCATATCTGAAGGGAGATTATGAAGGGAGGAGAATGGGAGCCATTGTGGCTTACTGGGATAAACATACTTGGTCTTTGCTCATGGAGCTGTGGCATCAAATCCCCCTAGCTAAGGGAAAGCTAGAATATGTGTTTTAGAAAACATCATGGGTGGTTCATGACTCAAATCGTATGCTCTGGGTGCAGAAAGTCTTTGGTTCTGTTTGTAGCATCTCCTGTTCAAAGGCTCTCAGGCCAAAGAGCAGGAGAATATTTTGGGAAGTCTCTTCTGGTTGGAGTAGATAGTAGTGTGCATGACAGATCAATTGCCTTTTTTATCTACGAGAAGGGCACATACAGTGAAATGTATAGACAACTTAGTGTGGGATCTAATGTCTCCTTGCCCCCAGCACAAGAAGGCATCTGACAGCAGCAGAGGCTACACTGATGCAAAAGGCAGAAGGGACAACCTTGACAATTTCTCCCTACTTCTCCTCCTCCTGGAGAGCTCAACTCAACTTGCAGCAGCAGTGAAAAAGGCAAACTTGGTGCTAGGAATTATTAGGTAATGGACTAAGAATAGAACAGCCAGTATTGTAATGCCCTTGTAATGCCAAGATGGTGCATCCTCATTTGGAATAGTAGGTACACTTCTGCTTCCCATATCTCAAACAGGATACTGCAGAGCTGGAGGAAGTACAAAAGAGAGAAATCAATATGATTAAGGGGTTAGAACACCTTTCCTATGAGGAAAGGCTAAAGAGTATGGGACTTTTTAGGAGGGACATGATAGAGGTTTATAAAATTATGCATGGGCTGGAGAAAGTGAATAAACCTTTTTATCTCTCTCCCATAATACTAGAATAAATTGTGTGATTTGCTGCAGGTGGGTATAGTGATGGCCACAAGCACAGATGGCTTTAAAAGGGGGTTAGACAGATTCATGGAGGATAGGTCTATCAGTGGCTACTGGCCAGGGTGAGGAACCTCCATATACGAAGGTAATAGTCCTCTGAAAATAACAGTGCCAAGAAGCAGCATCAAAGGCAGGCCTTGGCCTCTATGTCATGTTTGTTGGCCTTCAAGGGCAACTGGTTGGCCACTGTGTGAAACAAGATTCTGGACTAGATGGGCCACTGGTCTGATCCGGCAGGGCTGTTCTGAGAGTTGTCCTCTGGATGAGCTCTTGCTTTGAACCAATTCCCTCCCATTTCCAAGCTGCTTGGAAGAGAACTGGAAGCATCTTTTAATTATTATGATACTAGGAGTAAGGTCTGTTGTGGGAAGAAATACAAAAAGCTCTAGAAGGAAGCTCCAGGTGAGTGTCCCGGCTGTGGCTGGTGGGGCGGCAGAGGGAAGGGGAAAATAGAGGGAGGCAAGCCATGTTTATTTCCTTCTGTTTAGCTATAAGGCAGGGCTGTCTCAAGTCATTTTGCTGCCCTAAGTGGATAGTATGGGAGGACAGCCTCATGGTAACAGGTATGGTTTCCTCCACCCCTGATTTATGTTGATTTGGGGTTATGCGGTGGCAGCTAAGGTAGAAAAGCACCGCCTCCTATGCCATGTCTTCTGGGTTCCAAGGGTCTGGAAAGCGGTTCCATAGCCAGTTACAGGGTTGCCAACTCTGGGTTGGGAAATACCTGTAGATTTGAGGGGTAGAGCCTGGAGAGGGCAGGGTTTGGGGTGCGGAGGGACCTCAGCAGGGTATAATGCCATAGAGTCCATTGCCCAAAGCAGCCATTCTCTCCAGGAGAACTGATCTTGGAGATCTCCAGGTGCTGCCTGGAGGCTGACAATACTTAGGGGAGGGCCAGACCTGTAGATTTGAGGGGTAGAGCCTGGGGAGGGCAGGGTTTGGGGTGCAGAGGGACTTCAACAGGGTATAATGCCATAGAGTCCACTGTCCAAAGCAGCCATTGTAATAGCTGGGAAATTTTCTGTAGGGGAAATGATGTGCTGTGGCTGGGGAACATGGTGATTTCTGGGAGATCTCCAGGCCCCACAGGGAGACTGGCAACTCCAGTGACCATTTAAGGGAAGATTGGGATATGTATTTTGGCAACTCCAGTGACCGTTTAAGGGAAGATTGGGATATGTATTTTACCTCAGGACACATTCAAAAACTCCCAACAGCAACAGCAAACTGTTTAGAATGTTAGACGCAAAGGCCAATCAGGCTGCATATGCAAATGACCTCTGTGTTCCGACTGGCTATTGGGGGGAGAGGAACAGCAAACTGTTTAGAATACTGGAGGCGAGACTCGGGCAACACAGCCAGATAGGTGTGTGACAGATTAGGGAGCCAACTGATTTGGGAGCGTGTGAAATGTTCTGGAGAGTCCATGACCAAAACAGAATTATTATATAGAGAGATGTTATTGGAAGAAAGATAGCATGTTATAGCCTGATCTTGTCAGATTTCAGAAGCTAAGTGGGTTGGTACTTAGATGGGAGACCACCCAGAAAGGCTCTGCAGAGAAAGGCAATGGCAAATCACCTTTGCTTCTCACTTGCCTTGAAAGTCCCTTGCTGGGGTCTCCATAGTTGGGTGCGATTTAACGGCACTTATGTACATATTATTGTTATTGTAACTGGTTCTGGCATTGGGTAATCTTGTGTCTTCTATTTTGTATTTATCTGCTGCTTTAAAACTAAGATAAAGTCTGAGAAAAATATTTGATTCTGACAGAGCCTTATTTCTTAACTGACTAAATAATTTTGCCAGTGGGATGAGACTTAGTCAAGTCAAATGGCAGGTTAATATGAAGGAGGAGGAGGAGATTTATACCCCACCCTTCATTACCCAAAGGAGTCTCAGAGCAGCTTACAATCTCCTTCCCCTCTCCACAACAGACATCCTGTGAGGCAGGTGGGGCTGAGAGAGTTCTTTTGGGAACTTCTCGCGAACAGCTCTGAAAGAACTTGTAACTGACCCAAAGCCACACCAGCAGCTGCATGTGGAGGAGTGGGAAATCAAACCCAGTTCTCCAAGATTAGAGTCCACACTCCTAACCACTACCAGGGGTGGCCTAACTTGCTTAACATAACAGCCACACAGAATAAAGGTCAGATGTTTGAGAGCCGCAAGACCGGAACAAATATTACACACACGTTTTTATTGGAAAATATGCAAATTTTCTTTTTATTAACATTAGATTAGACTATGTGAAAGAGCCACATGCAGCTCCCGAACTGCAGTTTGGCCACTCCTGCACTACACCAAACTGGCACTCTAGTTATCCATGCCAAGATCTCACCCGTCCTTACCTTGTCATTAATTATCAGTTCCATGGGATTAGTTCCCCACTCTAACAATACAAGCTCATTGGATTGACTGGGGACTGAGTAAGAGAAAGGGGTGCCCACCCCTGCTGGACCCCTGGCTTTCAGCCACACACAGACTGTGAAGGCATAAAGTTCAGGCAGGCTCTTCTTTATCCGGGCATACATATAGTTGTTCCGTACAGGGATGGTGACTTTGAAGTTATCTGGAGGGATGAAGGTTGTTTTTTCTGTGTGCAAAACAGAGAAAATGGGGTCAAGAAAGAAGGCTAACCTAGTCAACAACTGGTTCTTTACAACGTATGTTTTGTGGAACACAGGATCATTCGGTCTCTGGGGGAGGGGTTGTCATGACCCCCTCCAGTCCACTCAGTGACTTGGACTTGGAATCCCTAAGGGAGGAGCCCAGGAGCCCAGGTCAGTGACTGAGGAGGACCAAGAGATCAGGAAGGGCCTGGCACTGCAGAGCCACCTAAGGGCAATGCCTCCTCAGTGCCAGAGGCTGCCCTGTCAGACCCTACGAGGGCAACCTCACCACCAGCCTCTGAGACAGTCACCAGGCCTCCCTCATGCAGAGTTCAAGCCCAGCTCTGTAGCCCCCCAGGACCTCTCCCAGTTCGCAGGAATGCTGGTGGCAGAAGGCCCAGGCCAAAGTGCCACAAAATGCCAGGCTGGCAGCATTCAACACCAGTGCACTGAGGTTGATTCCTTGCAGGATCCTGTTTGGTGTGCAGAGCTCAGGAACTCCAGCACCTGTTGGCAATACAGCCCACTCAGTTATGTCCTTGCCTACTTAAGCCGGGGCCCAGAAAGACTGCCTTGTTAGATCAACTGGTTCGCAAGGCCATGACCTTTGCCTGCTAGATCCAGCTCTAGACCCTGCTCAGTGAACATCTGCAGAGTGAGTCCTGGCTCTTGGGGAGACCGGCAGAAGCCTGAGGCCAGAATAAGTGCCATGGCTCTGAGACAGAGCATCTGTTTTGCATGTAGAAGGTCCCAGGTTCAAGCACCAGTATCAGGGTTGGGGCTGATGATGAGTCCTCTTTGGGGGATGATGAGCATGCCATGATCACTGATCCCACAAAAGTTGAACCCCTGGCAGATTGTAAAGCTCCTGGACCCTCTGAGTCTAAGGGGCTGTCAGGTGATAGGAAGACTGACAGCTGCTGGTCCAGAAGCCCAGGTGGCCCATGAACAGAAGCCAGGCTTAGGGACTGAGAGTGCTGAGGAACCCACCAGCTGTTGAGAGGGACCCCACAGTCATCCCCAGAAATCCAGGAGCCCAGAAGGCAGAAAGCTTGGCAGAGGTGGGGGGATGATGACACTCAGTTCAAATGGCAGAATGCATGGCTGGCCCTCCAGGGTCTGTCCTCTGGCCACAAAGCAATAGAGGACCAAGATTCACCTTGAGGCTTCACTGAATACTAAGACAGGCTTTAAGTGCCTGCAGGCCCCAGGCCACTGTTACAGCTGCAGGTATTAACTCCTATAAACAGCCTCGGTTTAGCTCTGGTGGGTGTGGGACCAATTGCTCTGATGGTGTTTGCTAGCCTGACTGTGTCTGTGAGGAATTTTACCTGCCCCAGGTACATGCTGAACAACCAGTTAAAAGGCTCAGCTAGCTGGTGATGTGAAAGAAGATCTCTGCCCAGGACCCCAGGGAGCCACTGTCAGTCATAATAAGCAATATTGACCTGGGTAGACCAATGGCTCCATGTGGTCATGAGAATCCTGGTTAGCCTCATTTTGCAAACACATATATGCATATGCATTCAGAAGTTCAGGGAGAAAATGTGTAAGCAACATGTAGAACAGTATATAAATACTAAATTATTGTCGTTGTCCTTTCCACACCCCACTGAACTCAATAGAATTTCCAGAATCATTTGCGATTCACCATGAGGA